>NC_053495.1:1125066-1490066 GCF_905171775.1 Rana temporaria | reverse complement strand
TGTATGGTGTGTGTATGTATGGTGTGTCCTTATATACAGTGTATGGTGTGTCCTTATATACAATGTATGGTGTGTCCTTATATACAATGTATGGTGTGTCCTTATATACAGTGTATGGTGTGTCCTTATATACAGTGTATGGTGTGTCTTTATATACAGTGTATGGTGTGTCCTTATATACAGTGTATGGTGTGTCTTTATATACAGTGTATGGTGTGTCCTTATATACAGTGTATGGTGTGTCCTTATATACAGTGTATGGTGTGTCCTTATATACAGTGTATGGTGTGTCCTTATATACAGTGTATGGTGTGTCCTTATATACAGTGTATGGTGTGTCTTTATATACAGTGTATGGTGTGTCCTTATATACAGTGTATGGTGTGTCTTTATATACAGTGTATGGTGTGTCCTTATATACAGTGTATGATGTGTCCTTATATACAGTGTATGATGTGTCCTTATATACAGTGTATGGTGTGTGTATGGTGTGTGTATGTATGGTGTGTCCTTATATACAGTGTATGGTGTGTCCTTATATACAATGTATGGTGTGTCCTTATATACAATGTATGGTGTGTCCTTATATACAGTGTATGGTGTGTCCTTATATACAGTGTATGGTGTGTCTTTATATACAGTGTATGGTGTGTCCTTATATACAGTGTATGGTGTGTCTTTATATACAGTGTATGGTGTGTCTTTATATACAATGTATGGTGTGTCCTTATATACAGTGTATGATGTGTCCTTATATACAGTGTATGATGTGTCCTTATATACAGTGTATGATGTGTCCTTATATACAGTGTATGGTGTGTCTTTATATACAGTGTATGGTGTGTCCTTATATACAGTGTATGATGTGTCCTTATATACAGTGTATGATGTGTCCTTATATACAGTGTATGATGTGTCCTTATATACAGTGTATGGTGTGTCTTTATATACAATGTATGGTGTGTCCTTATATACAGTGTATGATGTGTCCTTATATACAGTGTATGATGTGTCCTTATATACAGTGTATGATGTGTCCTTATATACAGTGTATGATGTGTCCTTATATACAGTGTATGGTGTGTCCTTATATACAGTGTATGATGTGTCCTTATATACAGTGTATGGTGTGTCCTTATATACAGTGTATGGTGTGTCCTTATATACAGTGTATGATGTGTCCTTATATACAGTGTATGATGTGTCCTTATATACAGTGTATGGTGTGTCCTTATATACAGTGTATGATGTGTCCTTATATACAGTGTATGGTGTGTCCTTATATACAGTGTATGGTGTGTCTTTATATACAGTGTATGGTGTGTCCTTATATACAGTGTATGATGTGTCCTTATATACAGTGTATGGTGTGTCCTTATATACAGTGTATGGTGTGTCCTTATATACAGTGTATGGTGTGTCTTTATATACAGTGTATGGTGTGTCTTTATATACAGTGTATGGTGTGTCTTTATATACAGTGTATGGTGTGTCCTTATATACAGTGTATGGTGTGTCCTTATATACAGTGTATGGTGTGTCTTTATATACAGTGTATGGTGTGTCTTTATATACAGTGTATGGTGTGTGTATGTATGGTGTGTCCTTATATACAGTGTATGGTGTGTCCTTATATACAGTGTATGGTGTGTCTTTATATACAGTGTATGGTGTGTCCTTATATACAGTGTATGGTGTGTCTTTATATACAGTGTATGGTGTGTCTTTATATACAGTGTATGGTGTGTGTATGGTGTGTGTATGGTGTTTCTTTATATACAGTGTATGGTGTGTCCTTATATACAGTGTATGGTGTGTGGCTGTGCTGTGTACAATGTAAAGTGCCTTTGTTGTGTGTTTTCTTTATTCTTATATCGGATACACAGTTGTTTATATTTATTAGGAAGTGTTTATGTTTCAGTATTTCTAATACATTGTAGCACTTTGTGTTTCTTTGTGTTGTGTATTCAGTATACCCGACACCGAGCACTGTGTGTGTGTCTGTGTATACAGTGCATGGTGTGTGTCTGTGTATACAGTGCAGTGTGTGTGTCTGTGTATACAGTGCATGGTGTGTGTCTGTGTATACAGTGCAGTGTGTGTGTCTGTGTATACAGTGTATGTTGTGTGTCTGTGTATACAGTGTATGGTGTGTGTGTCTGTGTATACAGTGTATGGTGTGTGTGTGTCTGTGTATACAGTGTATGGTGTGTGTCTGTGTATACAGTGTATGGTGTGTGTCTGTTTATACAGTGTATGGTGTGTGTCTGTGTATACAGTGTATGGTGTGTGTCTGTGTATACAGTGTATGGTGTGTGTTTGTGTATACAGTGCAGTGTGTGTGTCTGACATTTGCCCTGCAAAGTGTCTGCATGTGTTCCATTATTTGTATACACACCTTGTGTTATCCGTCTTTGTATACAGTGTAGTGTGGCTGTATGCCGTGTATGTTGTGTTGCCTTGCAAAGAGTGTCTGCTTGTGTACAGCATAACCCAAGTCCTTGTGTGTACAATGTACAGTGCATATGTTGTGTTTCTGTCTTTATTTCTATGTAGGATGGTTAGATTGTTTTTGTTCAATGTAGTGTGTATGTATACTGTGTATGTGGTGTATACAGTGTGTGTATACTGTGTGTATGTGGTGTATACAGTGTGTGTATGTGGTGTATACAGTGTGTGTATACTGTGTGTATATATTGTGTGTATGGGGTGTATGCAGTGTGTATATCTAGTGTGTATGTGGTGTGTGTGTGTATGTGGTGTGTACAGTGTGTGTGTATATATATATATCTATACAGTGTGTGTATATATAGTGTGTATGTGGTGTGTGTATATATAGTGTGTATGTGGTGTGTGTATATATAGTGTGTATGTGGTGTGTGTATATATAGTGTGTATGTGGTGTGTGTATATATAGTGTGTATGTGGTGTGTGTATATATAGTGTGTATGTGGTGTGTACAGTGTGTGTGTATATATATATATCTATACAGTGTGTGTATATATAGTGTGTATGTGGTGTGTGTGTGTATGTGGTGTGTACAGTGTGTGTGTATGTGGTGTGTACAGTGTGTGTGTGTGTATATATATATATATATCTATACAGTGTGTATATATAGTGTGTATATATAGTGTGTATGTGGTGTGTGTATATATAGTGTATATGTGGTGTGTGTATATATAGTGTGTATATATATCTATACAGTGTGTATATATAGTGTGTATATATAGTGTGTATGTGGTGTGTGTATATATAGTGTATATGTGGTGTGTGTATATATATCTATACAGTGTGTATATATAGTGTGTATGTGGTGTGTGTGTATGTGGTGTGTACAGTGTGTATATATAGTGTGTGTATGTGGTGTGTGTGTATATATATCTATACAGTGTGTATATATAGTGTGTATGTGGTGTGTGTGTATGTGGTGTGTACAGTGTGTATATATAGTGTGTATGTGGTGTGTGTATATATAGTGTGTATGTGGTGTGTGTATATATATCTATACAGTGTGTATATATAGTGTGTATGTGGTGTGTGTATATATATCTATACAGTGTGTATATATAGTGTGTATGTGGTGTGTGTATATATAGTGTGTATGTGGTGTGTGTGTATGTGGTGTGTGTGTATGTGGTGTGTACAGTGTGTATATATAGTGTGTATGTGGTGTGTGTATATATAGTGTGTATGTGGTGTGTGTATATATAGTGTGTATGTGTATATATAGTGTGTATGTGGTGTGTGTATATATAGTGTGTATGTGGTGTGTGTATATATAGTGTGTATGTGGTGTGTACAGTGTGTGTGTATATATATATATCTATACAGTGTGTGTATATATAGTGTGTATGTGGTGTGTGTGTGTGTATGTGGTGTGTACAGTGTGTGTGTATGTGGTGTGTACAGTGTGTGTGTGTGTATATATATATATATATCTATACAGTGTGTATATATAGTGTGTATATATAGTGTGTATGTGGTGTGTGTATATATAGTGTATATGTGGTGTGTGTATATATAGTGTGTATATATATCTATACAGTGTGTATATATAGTGTGTATATACAGTGTGTATGTGGTGTGTGTATATATAGTGTATATGTGGTGTGTGTATATATATCTATACAGTGTGTATATATAGTGTGTATGTGGTGTGTGTGTATGTGGTGTGTACAGTGTGTATATATAGTGTGTGTATGTGGTGTGTGTGTATATATATCTATACAGTGTGTATATATAGTGTGTATGTGGTGTGTGTGTATGTGGTGTGTACAGTGTGTATATATAGTGTGTATGTGGTGTGTGTATATATAGTGTGTATGTGGTGTGTGTATATATATCTATACAGTGTGTATATATAGTGTGTATGTGGTGTGTGTATATATATCTATACAGTGTGTATATATAGTGTGTATGTGGTGTGTGTGTATATATAGTGTGTATGTGGTGTGTGTGTATGTGGTGTGTGTGTATGTGGTGTGTACAGTGTGTATATATAGTGTGTATGTGGTGTGTGTATATATAGTGTGTATGTGGTGTGTGTATATATAGTGTGTATGTGGTGTGTGTATATATAGTGTGTATGTGGTGTGTGTATATATAGTGTGTATGTGGTGTGTGTATATATAGTGTGTATGCGGTGTGTGTATATATAGTGTGTATGTGGTGTGTACAGTGTGTGTGTATATATATATCTATACAGTGTGTATATATAGTGTGTATGTGGTGTGTGTATATATAGTGTGTATGTGGTGTGTACAGTACAATCTTTGTCCTTGAAAGCTCCATACAAAGTATCTGTGTGTTTTCAGTATGCATTGATGTCTCCAGTCTCCTGGTTTGTGCTGTGTGTGTATTGGAGGTGCAGTGTGTGGATTGGGGGTGCAGTGTGTGGATTGGGGGTGCAGTGTGTGGATTGGGGGGTGCAGTGTGTGTATTGGGGGGTGCAGTGTGTGTATTGGGGGTGCTGTGTGTGTTTTGGGGTGCAGTGTGTGGATTGGGGGTGAAGTGTGTGGATTGGGGGTGCAGTGTGTGGATTGGGGGTGCAGTCTTGTGTTGGATTGTGTGATTTGATGACTTTCTTTGGTTTCACACATGTCAGGGGTGGGTGAGGGGCAGAGGTCTGGGGGGGGGGGGGTATAAAGGGGTCACTCGTCTGAGTTCAGAGCTTTCAGATGAAACTTTGTGTGCAATGATGGGGGGATCCCTCGCTGTGCAATGATGGGGGGATCCCTCGCTGTGCAATGATGGGGGGATCCCTCGCTGTGCAATGATGGGGGGACCCCTCGCTGTGCAATGATGGGGGGATCCCTCGCTGTGCAATGATGGGGGGACCCCTCGCTGTGCAATGATGGGGGGATGCCTCGCTGTGCAATGATGGGGGGATGCCTCGCTGTGCAATGATGGGGGGACCCCTCGCTGTGCAATGATGGGGGGATCCCTCGCTGTGCAATGATGGAGAGGATCCCTCGCTGTGCAATGATGGGGGGATCTCTCACTGTGCAATGATGGGGGATCCCTCGCTGTGCAATGATGGGGGATCCCTCACTGTGCAATGATGGGGGGATCCCTCACTGTGCAATGATGGGGGATCCCTCGCTGTGCAATGATGGGGGGATCCCTCGCTGTGCAATGATGGGGGGATTCCTCGCTGTGCAATGATGGGGGATCCCTCACTGTGCAATGATGGGGGGATCCCTCGCTGTGCAATGATGGGGGGATCCCTCGCTGTGCAATGATGGGGGGACCCCTCGCTGTGCAATGATGGGGGATCCCTCACTGTGCAATCATGGGGGGATCCCTCGCTGTGCAATGATGGGGGGATCCCTCGCTGTGCAATGATGGGGGGATCCCTCACTGTGCAATGATGGGGGGATCCCTCGCTGTGCAATGATGGGGGGATCCCTCGCTGTGCAATGATGGGGGGACCCCTCGCTGTGCAATGATGGGGGATCCCTCACTGTGCAATCATGGGGGGATCCCTCGCTGTGCAATGATGGGGGGATCCCTCGCTGTGCAATGATGGGGGGATCCCTCGCTGTGCAATGATGGGGGGATCCCTCGCTGTGCAATGATGGGGGGATCCCCAGCATTGATCCATTGGGGGATTATAACTCCCAGCTGTGTGGCTCCGGGGTCCGGCTCTGTGAGGTGGATTCATGTGCCGGGATCTGGTGTAATAGTGATCCGGTGTGACATGGAATGGAGGGAGAGGATTGGTCGAGATTTATGATTTGTTTCCTGCAGTGACATTACACTTCCAGGAGAACGGATAGTGCTCAGGCCTCGTTACATTGTTATATTGGTATAAAGATTGATTGTTATATTGTTACATAACATTGTCATTAGGAGTTTCAGAGTCACAGCAAATCATTACATTGTTACATCGTTACATACTTATTAAGTTGTTACAGTTATATCATTTTTTAGTTACATAATTATATACAGTAGTTACATGGTTACATAGTTATATTGTTACGTAGATATATTCCCCATTTCACAGCTCTTACTGTGAAGAATCCTTTTCCTCCAGATATAAAGAGCGCCCCCTTGTGCTCTGTAATGACCTCTGAACTCCACTTACAGTCTAAGGAGCTTACAATCTAATCACCATAAAGTCATATTGTAGCAAAAAGTGACAAAAAGACAAACACGGCACCGGATTCACCCCGGGAGGGACCTGGAGATAGAACCCGGATCCGACCCGCCACCGGATTATTGATTGGTGATCTATGCGGAGTGTCTCTGATCCGGTGATTGATTATTGATTGGTGATCTATGCGGAGTGTCTGTGATCCGGTGATTGATTATTGATTGATGATCTATGCGGAGTGTCTGTGATCCGGTGATTGATTATTGATTGGTGATCTATGCGGAGTGTCTGTGATCCGGTGATTGATTATTGATTGGTGATCTATGCGGAGTGTCTGTGATCCGGGGATTGATTATTGATTGGTGATCTATGCGGAGTGTATGTGATCCGGTGATTGATTATTGATTGGTGATCTATGCGGAGTGTCTGTGATCTGGTGATTGATAATCATACATAGGAGTCTTGTGCCCGGGATCTGATCATTGATCTCTTACTGATCGGGTGATTAGTATTTCCTGATCGGATGTAATATCTTTATGACTTTGTGATATTGATTACCGATCGGTAATGATAACATTCCTTGTGATCTAATGAGTGATCCTGAGCCGCGTTTAGTGATCTAGAAATATTGATCTGCTGTGACATGATAGAGATCCAATGCAGAGTATTGGTGATCTCTTCATATCTTTAGATCTAAGTCAGGGGTCTCCAAACTGCGGCCCACGGGCCGGATGTGGCCCTTTGCTTGCCTTTATCTGGCCCTTAGGCCTCGTACACACAATAGGATAGCCAGAGGTCTGAAGGACCGTTGTCATAGGTTAACCGATGAAGCTGACTGATGGTCCGTCGTGCCTACACGCCATCAGTTAAAAAAACGATCGTGTCAGAACGCGGTGACGTAAAACACAACGACGTGCTGAAAAAAACGAAGTTCAATGCTTCCAAGCATGCGTCGACTTGATTCTGAGCATGAGCGGGTTTTTAACCGATGGACGTGCCTACTAACCATCGGTTTTGACCGATCGGTTACCAATCCATTGGTTACATTTTAAAGCAAGTTCTCGTTTTTTTAACCTATGGGGCCCACACACGATCGGTTTGGACTGAAGAAAACAGTCCTATAGACCGCTGTCCTCTGGCTATCCTATCGTGTGTACGAGGCCTTAGGACGCCATTCCTCCGACTGATACCAATGATGGGGAACGATGCCTCACACTGACTGCAGATAAATGGGTACAACTTCTGTCGGAGGATTTATTTAATCTCTGTGTATCACCTGGGGCCGGTCACCTCGGGGGGGGGAATAAAAGTAAGGCAAAATAAATTCCACCAGCGGAGGAATCTTCCTTCTCGGGGTTCTTTCGTCACTTAGCGTTGAGCCCGCCCATTATATCCGGAGATTTGGCGCCGCGGACTTTATAAACTTTCCTCTGCAGAGCGCAATTCGCCTAAATAAATTTTTGATGGAAGACATTGCCAGACGCAGAATTATAATTGGGGAATGGACTGGTGTCTTTATTCAGCCTTATAAACTATTAGCCAGATTCAGAGAGGTTTACGCCGTCGCAACTCTGAATCTGCGCCGTCGTACATTTAAGCGTATTCTCAAACTGAGATACACTTAAATCTAGCTAAGATACGACTGCGGGCGCCGTCGTATCTTAGCTGTCTATTTAGGCCGGCCGCTAGGGTCGTGTACGCTGATTCACGCCTAGAATGCGTAAATCAGCGAGATACGCCTATTCACGAACGTAGGCTTCCCCGTCGCAGTAAAGATACGCCGTTTACGTAAGGCGTTTTCAGGCGTAAAGTTAGTCCAACAAAAAGCTGGCAAAGCCAATGTTAAGTATGGACGTCGGTTCCGCGTAAAATTTTGAAATTTTTACGTAGTTTGCGTAAGTCGTCCGTGAATGGGGCTGGGCGTCATTTACGTTCACGTCGAAACCAATGAGTCTTTGCGGCGTAATTTGGAGCAATGCGCACTGGGATATGTCCACGGACGGCGCATGCGCCGTTCGTAAAAAACGTCAATCACGATTCATTAGCATAAAACACGCCTACCTCTTCACAATTTAAATTAGGCGCGCTTACGCCGGCACATTTACGCTACGCCGCTGTAACTTAGGACGCAAGTGCTTTGTGAATACAGCACTTGCCTCTCTAACTTACGGCGGCGTAGCGTATATGCCATACGCTACGCCCGCCTAACGTTAGGCTCTCATACCTGAATCCGGCTATATGTAACAATGTAATGTAACAATATACAAATATAACAATATAACAATGTAACAATATACAAATGTAACAATGTAATAACAATGTATACGAGATCGCTCTTTCCAGCTTTATTTTGAGGCCTCTGGTGAAAGCCGCTGTCATTGGCTGGATGCCGTTGGTTTGGAATGTGGTGGGTGTGTCCTGGCAGCCATTATTCCCCCCCCCCCGGTGTCGGAGCTTCATTAGTGTGACTGGTTAGAGCCGGTAATCCCGGGTGGCCCGGCGGCGTGTCTCTCTGCGAATCCCTGTTGGCTCGTTAGTTACCATTTCCCTGGCAGCCGCAGACGTCTCCTAGCAGCCCGCATGACGGATTCCCCAACAATAAACCTTCCTTCTCCCAAACATGTCTTCCCTGAGGTGGTGATGTCACTGCTTTATCTATGACATCACTGCCCCGAGCCTCCCGATAGAGGTGTAATCGCCTACCTATCATATTCCTATTTTGTGCGTCCAAAGCATCGGAGGAGGGGAAATCCTGAAGAAGGCGACTGTCTCTGGGATCATCACAGGGCCCATGTCACAGGAAGTGTCTGTTCCTATGACATCACAGGGCCCATGTCACAGGAAGTGTCTGTTCCTATGACATCACAGGGCCCATGTCACAGGAAGTGTCTGTTCCTATGACATCACAGGGCCCATGTCACAGGAAGTGTGTCTGTTCTTATGACATCACAGGGCCCATGTCACAGGAAGTGTGTGTTCCTATGACATCACAGGGCCCATGTCACAGGAAGTGTGTGTTCTTATGACATCACAGGGCCCATGTCACAGGAAGTGTCTGTTCCTATGACATCACAGGGCCCATGTCACAGGAAGTGTCTGTTCCTATGACATCACAGGGCCCATGTCACAGGAAGTGTGTCTGTTCCTATGACATCACAGGGCCCATGTCACAGGAAGTGTGTCTGTTCCTATGACATCACGGGGCCCATGTCACAGGAAGTGTGTCTGTTCCTATGACATCACAGGGCCCATGTCACAGGAAGTGTGTCTGTTTCTATGACATCACAGGGCCCATGTCACAGGAAGTGTGTCTGTTCCTATGACATCACAGGGCCCATGTCACAGGAAGTGTGTCTGTTCCTATGACATCACTGGGCCCATGTCACAGGAAGTGTGTCTGTTCCTATGACATCACAGGGCCCATGTCACAGGAAGTGTGTCTGTTCCTATGACATCACAGGGCCCATGTCACAGGAAGTGTGTCTGTTCCTATGACATCACAGGGCCCATGTCACAGGAAGTGTGTCTGTTCCTATGACATCACAGGGCCCATGTCACAGGAAGTGTGTGTTCTTATGACATCACAGGGCCCATGTCACAGGAAGTGTGTCTGTTCCTATGACATCACAGGGCCCATGTCACAGGAAGTGTGTGTTCCTATGACATCACAGGGCCCATGTCACAGGAAGTGTGTGTTCTTATGACATCACAGGGCCCATGTCACAGGAAGTGTGTCTGTTCCTATGACATCACAGGGCTCATGTCACAGGAAGTGTGTCTGTTCCTATGACATCACGGGGCCCATGTCACAGGAAGTGTGTCTGTTCCTATGACATCACAGGGCCCATGTCACAGGAAGTGTGTCTGTTCCTATGACATCACAGGGCTCATGTCACAGGAAGTGTGTCTGTTCCTATGACATCACGGGGCCCATGTCACAGGAAGTGTGTCTGTTCCTATGACATCACAGGGCCCATGTCACAGGAAGTGTGTCTGTTCCTATGACATCATGGGGCCATGTCACAGGAAGTGTGTCTGTTTCTATGACATCACAGGGCCCATGTCACAGGAAGTGTGTCTGTTCCTATGACATCACAGGGCCCATGTCACAGGAAGTGTGTCTGTTCCTATGACATCACTGGGCCCATGTCACAGGAAGTGTGTCTGTTCCTATGACATCACAGGGCCCATGTCACAGGAAGTGTGTCTGTTCCTATGACATCACAGGGCCCATGTCACAGGAAGTGTGTCTGTTCCTATGACATCACAGGGCCCATGTCACAGGAAGTGTGTCTGTTCCTATGACATCACAGGGCCCATGTCACAGGAAGTGTGTCTGTTCCTATGACATCATGGGGCCATGTCACAGGAAGTGTGTCTGTTTCTATGACATCACAGGGCCCATGTCACAGGAAGTGTGTCTGTTCCTATGACATCACAGGGCCCATGTCACAGGAAGTGTGTCTGTTCCTATGACATCACTGGGCCCATGTCACAGGAAGTGTGTCTGTTCCTATGACATCACAGGGCCCATGTCACAGGAAGTGTGTCTGTTCCTATGACATCACAGGGCCCATGTCACAGGAAGTGTGTCTGTTCCTATGACATCACAGGGCCCATGTCACAGGAAGTGTGTCTGTTCCTATGACATCACAGGGCCCATGTCACAGGAAGTGTGTCTGTTCCTATGACATCACTGGGCCCATGTCACAGGAAGTGTGTCTGTTCCTATGACATCACAGGGCCCATGTCACAGGAAGTGTGTCTGTTCCTATGACATCACAGGGCCCATGTCACAGGAAGTGTGTCTGTTCCTATGACATCACAGGGCCCATGTCACAGGAAGTGTGTCTGTTCCTATGACATCACAGGGCCCATGTCACAGGAAGTGTGTCTGTTCCTATGACATCACAGGGCCCATGTCACAGGAAGTGTCTGTTCCTATGACATCACAGGGCCCATGTCACAGGAAGTGTCTGTTCCTATGACATCACAGGGCCCATGTCACAGGAAGTGTGTCTGTTCTTATGACATCACAGGGCCCATGTCACAGGAAGTGTGTGTTCCTATGACATCACAGGGCCCATGTCACAGGAAGTGTGTGTTCTTATGACATCACAGGGCCCATGTCACAGGAAGTGTCTGTTCCTATGACATCACAGGGCCCATGTCACAGGAAGTGTCTGTTCCTATGACATCACAGGGCCCATGTCACAGGAAGTGTGTCTGTTCCTATGACATCACAGGGCCCATGTCACAGGAAGTGTGTCTGTTCCTATGACATCACGGGGCCCATGTCACAGGAAGTGTGTCTGTTCCTATGACATCACAGGGCCCATGTCACAGGAAGTGTGTCTGTTTCTATGACATCACAGGGCCCATGTCACAGGAAGTGTGTCTGTTCCTATGACATCACAGGGCCCATGTCACAGGAAGTGTGTCTGTTCCTATGACATCACTGGGCCCATGTCACAGGAAGTGTGTCTGTTCCTATGACATCACAGGGCCCATGTCACAGGAAGTGTGTCTGTTCCTATGACATCACAGGGCCCATGTCACAGGAAGTGTGTCTGTTCCTATGACATCACAGGGCCCATGTCACAGGAAGTGTGTCTGTTCCTATGACATCACAGGGCCCATGTCACAGGAAGTGTGTGTTCTTATGACATCACAGGGCCCATGTCACAGGAAGTGTGTCTGTTCCTATGACATCACAGGGCCCATGTCACAGGAAGTGTGTGTTCCTATGACATCACAGGGCCCATGTCACAGGAAGTGTGTGTTCTTATGACATCACAGGGCCCATGTCACAGGAAGTGTGTCTGTTCCTATGACATCACAGGGCTCATGTCACAGGAAGTGTGTCTGTTCCTATGACATCACGGGGCCCATGTCACAGGAAGTGTGTCTGTTCCTATGACATCACAGGGCCCATGTCACAGGAAGTGTGTCTGTTCCTATGACATCACAGGGCTCATGTCACAGGAAGTGTGTCTGTTCCTATGACATCACGGGGCCCATGTCACAGGAAGTGTGTCTGTTCCTATGACATCACAGGGCCCATGTCACAGGAAGTGTGTCTGTTCCTATGACATCATGGGGCCATGTCACAGGAAGTGTGTCTGTTTCTATGACATCACAGGGCCCATGTCACAGGAAGTGTGTCTGTTCCTATGACATCACAGGGCCCATGTCACAGGAAGTGTGTCTGTTCCTATGACATCACTGGGCCCATGTCACAGGAAGTGTGTCTGTTCCTATGACATCACAGGGCCCATGTCACAGGAAGTGTGTCTGTTCCTATGACATCACAGGGCCCATGTCACAGGAAGTGTGTCTGTTCCTATGACATCACAGGGCCCATGTCACAGGAAGTGTGTCTGTTCCTATGACATCACAGGGCCCATGTCACAGGAAGTGTGTCTGTTCCTATGACATCATGGGGCCATGTCACAGGAAGTGTGTCTGTTTCTATGACATCACAGGGCCCATGTCACAGGAAGTGTGTCTGTTCCTATGACATCACAGGGCCCATGTCACAGGAAGTGTGTCTGTTCCTATGACATCACTGGGCCCATGTCACAGGAAGTGTGTCTGTTCCTATGACATCACGGGGCCCATGTCACAGGAAGTGTGTCTGTTCCTATGACATCACAGGGCCCATGTCACAGGAAGTGTGTCTGTTCCTATGACATCACAGGGCCCATGTCACAGGAAGTGTGTCTGTTCCTATGACATCACAGGGCCCATGTCACAGGAAGTGTGTCTGTTCCTATGACATCACTGGGCCCATGTCACAGGAAGTGTGTCTGTTCCTATGACATCACAGGGCCCATGTCACAGGAAGTGTGTCTGTTCCTATGACATCACAGGGCCCATGTCACAGGAAGTGTGTCTGTTCCTATGACATCACAGGGCCCATGTCACAGGAAGTGTGTCTGTTCCTATGACATCACAGGGCCCATGTCACAGGAAGTGTGTCTGTTCCTATGACATCACAGGGCCCATGTCACAGGAAGTGTGTGTTCCTATGACATCACAGGGCCCATGTCACAGGAAGTGTGTCTGTTCCTATGACATCACAGGGCCATGTCACAGGAAGTGTGTGTTCCTATGACATCACAGGGCCCATGTCACAGGAAGTGTGTCTGTTCCTATGACATCACGGGGGCCCATGTCACAGGAAGTGTGTCTGTTCCTATGACATCATGGGGCCATGTCACAGGAAGTGTGTCTGTTTCTATGACATCACAGGGCCCATGTCACAGGAAGTGTGTCTGTTCCTATGACATCACAGGGCCCATGTCACAGGAAGTGTGTCTGTTCCTATGACATCACAGGGCCCATGTCACAGGAAGTGTGTCTGTTCCTATGACATCACAGGGCCCATGTCACTAGAGCATTTGTATGTTTTTTTAGGAAAATTTCAAGGAGTATGAATACTTTTTCAAGGAACTGTACCTGTGACATCATGGGGCCCGTGTTCACTTACCTCTGACATCATAGCCTCATGTAGCGCTGTAGATTTGTATGTCTTTATATTATATAACCTCCGGCACTCCCTCAGCGTCTCATTATTCCCCCGCAGTGATATTATAAAGCGTTTTGCAGCTTTCATCGACTTTATTAGTTTTGTGCCCCTTCGTGTTGCAGAAGTAATAATGTTTACGACTTCGGAGGAGCCCAGCGATGTGCTTACAATCCGCGCCTAATAATTGTAACCGTTTCTGTTTATTACTGCGCGCTCAATCTTCTATATCATCCCAATATTAATCATTGTAATATAAGTATTACCCTCCCCCCCCAATTATCAACCTAACCCGCATCACATCACTCTGCACCACAGGAGCTTACACTCTAATGTCCCCTCCCCCCCACACAGTCACATCAGTCTCTGTACAGAGGAGCTTACACTCTAATGTCCCCTCCCCCCACATCACATCAGTCTCTGTACAGAGGAGCTTACACTCTAATGTCCCCTCCCCCCCCCCCCCACAGTCACATCAGTCTCTGTACAGAGGAGCTTACACTCTAATGTCCCCTCCCCCCACAGTCACATCAGTCTCTGTACAGAGGAGCTTACACTCTAATGTCCCCTCCCCCCACAGTCACATCAGTCTCTGTACAGAGGAGCTTACACTCTAATGTCCCCTCCCCCACAGTCACATCAGTCTCTGTACAGAGGAGCTTACACTCTAATGTCCCCCCCCCCCCCACATCACATCAGTCTCTGTACAGAGGAGCTTACACTCTAATGTCCCCTCCCCCACATCACATCAGTCTCTGTACAGAGGAGCTTACACTCTAATGTCCCCTCCCCCCCCCCACATCACATCAGTCTCTGTACAGAGGAGCTTACACTCTAATGTCCCCTCCCCCCCACATCACATCAGTCTCTGTACAGAGGAGCTTACACTCTAATGTCCCCTCCCCCCACATCACATCAGTCTCTGTACAGAGGAGCTTACACTCTAATGTCCCCTCCCCCCCACATCACATCAGTCTCTGTACAGAGGAGCTTACACTCTAATGTCCCCTCCCCCCCACATCACATCAGTCTCTGTACAGAGGAGCTTACACTCTAATGTCCCCTCCCCCCCCACAGTCACATCAGTCTCTGTACAGAGGAGCTTACACTCTAATGTCCGCTCCCCCCCCACACACATCAGTCTCTGTACAGAGGAGCTTACACTCTAATGTCCCCTCCCCCCACATCACATCAGTCTCTGTACAGAGGAGCTTACACTCTAATGTCCCCTCCCCCCCCACATCACATCAGTCTCTGTACAGAGGAGCTTACACTCTAATGTCCCCTCCCCCCCACATCACATCAGTCTCTGTACAGAGGAGCTTACACTCTAATGTCCCCTCCCCCCCACATCACATCAGTCTCTGTACAGAGGAGCTTACACTCTAATGTCCCCTCCCCCACAGTCACATCAGTCTCTGTACAGAGGAGCTTACACTCTAATGTCCCCTCCCCCACATCACATCAGTCTCTGTACAGAGGAGCTTACACTCTAATGTCCCCTCCCCCCCACATCACATCAGTCTCTGTACAGAGGAGCTTACACTCTAATGTCCCCTCCCCCCCACATCACATCAGTCTCTGTACAGAGGAGCTTACACTCTAATGTCCCCTCCCCCCACATCACATCAGTCTCTGTACAGAGGAGCTTACACTCTAATGTCCCCTCCCCCCACATCACATCAGTCTCTGTACAGAGGAGCTTACACTCTAATGTCCCCTCCCCCCCACATCACATCAGTCTCTGTACAGAGGAGCTTACACTCTAATGTCCCCTCCCCCCACAGTCACATCAGTCTCTGTACAGAGGAGCTTACACTCTAATGTCCCTCCCCCCACAGTCACATCCGTCTCTGTACAGAGGAGCTTACACTCTAATGTCCCCTCCCCCCCACACATCACATCAGTCTCTGTACAGAGGAGCTTACACTCTAATGTCCCCCCCCCCCCCACAGTCATATCAGTCTCTGTACAGAGGAGCTTACACTCTAATGTCCCCTCCCCCCACATCACATCAGTCTCTGTACAGAGGAGCTTACACTCTAATGTCCCCTCCCCCCCACAGTCACATCAGTCTCTGTACAGAGGAGCTTACACTCTAATGTCCCCTCCTCCCACAGTCACATCAGTCTCTGTACAGAGGAGCTTACACTCTAATGTCCCCTCCCCCCCACAGTCACATCAGTCTCTATACAGAGGAGCTTACACTCTAATGTCCTCTCCCCCCACATCACATCAGTCTCTGTACAGAGGAGCTTACACTCTAATGTCCTCTCCCCCCACATCACATCAGTCTCTGTACAGGGGAGCTTACACTCTAGTGGCCCCCAAGAGCCAGTGATGTTATCAGGGACATTTAAGATGATGAGTTTGGAAAACGGCATCAAAGAAAACTGAAATATAATAGAATGGGGCCGTTTGTCTCGGGCCCCGGGGGGCCCCTGCCGCTCTTACGTGTCGGGGGGAGGGAGCCGCTCCGGGATCGTTTCTGCACATTAGCTCTGCGATGGTTCAGGGAAGTGCGGAGTCATTTGTAAAATTGCAGCGGTAATCACCCCGGTGACCCGCGTTTCGCACGAGTAATCGCTTGTAAAGCCGCTATAATCCGCGTTTCTCTCGGCGAGGGGGGAAAGGGAGGGAGCTGGTTCGGGGGAAGGGGGAACTACAAAGCCCAGCAACCCTCCACTCCCTCCCTGCATTGCAGTCTTTTGCATCCTGTGGCTGTAATCCAGAAAATCTGCGCGCCAAGCTGGCCATACACATGTCAGCTTCAGAGAGAGCGATCGATTGCACTGCCAATTCTTTTTTATTGTTGCAAAGCGAATGAAAACCCAAATCGGTGGTTCTGATCGCCACAAGGAGAGCGGATCAATATTCCCCGATCAATACTTCCCCGATCAATACTTCCCCGATCAATATTTCCCCGATCAATACTTCCCTGATCATTATTCCCCGATCAATACTTCCCTGATCATTATTCCCCGATCAATACTTCCCTGATCATTATTCCCCGATCAATACTTCCCCGATCAATACTTCCCCGATCAATACTTCCCCGATCAATATTTCCCCGATCAATACTTCCCTGATCATTATTCCCCGATCAATACTTCCCTGATCATTATTCCCCGATCAATACTTCCCTGATCATTATTCCCCGATCAATACTTCCCCGATCAATACTTCCCCGATCAATACTTCCCCGATCAATATTTCCCCGATCAATACTTCCCTGATCATTATTCCCCGATCAATACAATCCTTTCATAAACTGCACTGAGAAGGTCAGACTCGTGTGGGGGGCAGATTATTTATCAAGTACCTGACTTTGTCCCGGGATCAGCCTCATTCAGTCCTCTTGTACAGCAGAGCTCAGGCTGAGAGAGGGGGGAAGCAGTACAGAGAGTAGAAGTGCGAGGAACATGCTGATTGGAGGAGAGAGCAGAGTGACAGATAGATGCGCTCTGGAAATGCTCCCACAGCCAATCCAGTGATCCCTCCCCTCTTCGCCCTCTTGCCTATGCAGGGTTTCCGGGACGGACCAGATCGATTCTGATTGGCCAGGGCCTGCACAGTGAATCGGTCAGGTCCGGCCGGCCCCCGAGGTGTTGCAGAGAATGGTCGGGTTGCACAGAAAATTTCCAGCAACTTTAATAGATAATAAGTAGGGATGCACCAATACCGCTTTTGTGAATGAGTGTCAATCCTTTTTTTTTTTTTTTTTTTTTTTTTAGTACTCACCGATATGGATTACCAGTACCTATTACCGATCACCGATCACCGATACCGATTACTGATACCTATTACCAATACCGATCAACGATACCGACTGTAACTGTTGTGTTTACACTTCAGCGGTCAGCAATCCAAAGCACTGAAAAGTTGTTTACAAATAAAAAAATATATATATATTATTCATATGTACGAAATAGAAGTGAACAAAAAATAATCAGCAGGAAAAACAATTAAATTAAATGTTAAATTAAAATAACTAAATAATTAATTGGGAAAGGAGAAAGGGTTAATTATGGCCGATTAAAGTAAATGAAGGGTTAATAAGGGGTTAGACATTTAATAGGGGAAAACAAAGGTTTTTTTTTTACTTGACAGGTTTTCTTTAAACTGAATTCATCTGCAGATGGAAGTTCATCCCTTTTGATCTGTAGATGAATAAACACGAAGATACAAAAACAAACAATGTTTTTTTTACACTTTAGCAATGGTACAAAGCACTGGATAGTTGTTTACAAATGAAATATATATATATATTGACACGTGTAAATATATATTGTATGTTAAAGGTGTAAAAATATTAATGAGCAAAGCAAAAAAAGAAAAAGAAAACAATTATTCATATTTATAAAATAGAAGTGAACAAAAATAATCAGCAGGAGAAATAATAATTAAATGGGAAGGAGAATAGGGAGTTAATTAAGGCTGAATAAAGTAAATGAAGGGTTAATAAGGGGTTATACAGAAACATTTAATAAAAAAAATGGGCACAGTGGCTGCATTTGATGGGCACAGTGGCGGTATTTGATGGCACAGTGGCTGCATTTGACGGATACAGTGGCTGCATTTGATGGGCACAGCGGCTGTATTTGACGGGCACAGTGGGTGTATTTGTTGGCACAGTGGCTGTATTTGATGGGCACAGTGGCTGTATATGATGGGCACAGTGGCTGTATTTGATGGGCACAGTGGCGGTATTTGATGGCACAGTAGCTGTATTTGATGGGCACAGTGGCGGTATTTCATGGGCACAGTGGCTGTATTTGATGGGCACATTGGCTGTATTTGATGGGCACATTGGCTGTATTTCATGGGCACAGTGGCTGTATTTCATGGCACAGTGGCTGCATTTGATGGGCACAGTGGCTGTATTTGTTGGCACAGTGGCTGTATTTGATGGGCACAGTGGCTGTATTTGACGGATACAGTGGCTGCATTTGATGGGCACAGTGGCTGTATTTGTGGCACAGTGGCTGTATTTGATGGGCACAGTGGCTGCATTTGACGGATACAGTGGCTGCATTTGATGGACACAGTGGCTGTATATGATGGGCACAGTGGCTGTATTTGATGGGCACAGTGGCTGCATTTGACGGATACAGTGGCTGCATTTGATGGGCACAGTGGCTGCATTTGATGGACACAGTGGCTGTATATGATGGGCACAGTGGCTGTATTTGATGGGAACAGTGGCTGTATTTGATGGGCACAGTGGCTGTGTTTGATGGGCACAGTGGCTGTGTTTGATGGGCACAGTGGCTGTATTTGATGGGCACAGTGGCTGCATTTGACGGATACAGTGGCTGCATTTGATGGACACAGTGGCTGTATATGATGGGCACAGTGGCTGTGTTTGATGGGCACAGTGGCTGTATTTGATGGGCACAGTGGCTGTATTTGATGGGCACAGTGGCTGTATTTGATGGGCACAGTGGGTATATTTGATGACACAGTGACGCCATTTGACGGGCACAGTGGTGGCATTTGACGGGCTCAGTGGGTGTATTTGATGTTTTTTTCAATATTTTTCAGAAATTCACCCCCCCCCCCCCCCAAAAAAAAAAAAAAAAAATTTGGAGCACCAGCCGCCACTGGACCAATGCATCATTTTTAGATATTTTTGTATTTTTTAGCCTTGACTAAACAAAATGAGATTTTTCCGCAGAAGTAAATTGGATACATAAATTAGGAGATGAAATAAATATTTAAACTAAGATTCGGCAGTTGGAGGGAGATGTCGGAATTTAGACGGCAATGATGGGAAATGTGATTTTATCTGCCTTTTCTTTATAATGACATTTATGTAGGTTTTGTGTTATGAGACTTATTTAGTTCCATTTCCCCCAACAAATCACGGCCGGTAATATTCACACCTCTTTGGCTCTACGCGGCTTTAACCGTCACCAAAGGAAATCTCTACACTGAATGGAAAGGAAATGTCAGGAAGAAAAGGGAAAGAAAGTGAAGGGAGAGGAAATGTCAGGAAGAAAAGGGAGAGAAAAGGAAAGAAAGAGAAGGGAAGGGAAGGAAAGAAAGCGTAGGGAGAGAAAGGGAAATGAAGAGAAGGGAGAAAAAAGGAAATAAAGAGGAGGGAGAGAAAAGGAAATAAAGAGAAGGGAAAGGAAATGTCAGGAAGAAAATGGAGAGAAAAGGAAAGAAAGAGAAGGGAAGGGAAGGAAAGAAAGCGAATGGAAAGGAAATGTCAGGAAGAGAAGGGAGAGAAAAGGAAAGGAAAGGAAAGGAAGGGAGAGAAAAGGAAAGAAAGCGAATGGAAAGGAAATGTCAGGAAGAAAAGGGAGAGAAAAGGAAATGTCAGGAAGAGAAGGGAGAGAAAAGGAAAGAAAGTGAAGGGAGAGAAAAGGAAAGAAAGAGAAGGGAGAGAAAAGGAAAGGAAATAAAGAGGAGGGAGAGAAAAGGAAAGAAAGAGAAGGGAGAGAAAATGAAAGAAAGAGAAGGGAGAGAAAAGGAAAGGAAATAAAGAGGAGGGAGAGAAAAGGAAAGAAAGAGAAGGGAGAGAAAATGAAAGGAAGGGAAGGTATAGGAAATGTCAGGAAGAGAAGGGAGAGAAAATGAAAGGAAGGGAAGGTATAGGAAATGTCAGGAAGAGAAGGGAGAGGAAAGAAAATGTCAGGAAGAGAAGGGAGAGAAAAGGAAAGAAAGTGAAGGGAGAGAAAAGGAAATAAAGTGAAGGTAGAGAAAAGGAAAGGAAAGGAAGGGAGAGAAAAGGAAAGAAAGCGAATGGAAAGGAAATGTCAGGAAGAAAAGGGAGAGAAAAGGAAATGTCAGCAAGAGAAGGGAGAGAAAATGAAATAAAGATGAGGGAAAGGAAAGGAAAGAAAGTGAAGGGAGAGAAAAGGAAAGAAAGGAAGGGAAGGTATAGGAAATGTCAGGAAGAAAAGGGAGAGGAAAGGAAAGAAAGTGAAGGGAGAGGAAATGTCAGGAAGAAAAGGGAGAGAAAAGGAAAGAAAGTGAAGGGAGAGAAAAGGAAATGTCAGGAAGAGAAGGGAGAGAAAAGGAAATGTCAGCAAGAGAAGGGAGAGGAAAGAAAAAAAAAGAGGAAAAGATTTTCTATCTCCTCTCCTCAGTGTTGCCAACCGTCTGTATTTTTACGGACAGTTCGTAAAAACTGGCACTTTTTTCCCCCCATGCAAAAAAGAAAGCAAAGGTAGAGAAGGAGGGAAAAGGAAAGGGAAAAAAGCAAATACAAGGAAAGTAAAAAAAAGAAAAAGAAAAGGGAGGGAGAGGATTCATTCTTTTTCCACCCTTTCCTTTCCCTTCCTTGTATATAAGAAAAGGGGGAGAAAAGGAAAGGAAAGGTAGAGAAGGGAGGAGAAAGCAGAGAGTGGGAAGGAAAGGTAAGATGAATAGAACAGATAAGGTTTACAGCAGACATTAAATAGAATTTATAGCATGCAGTATGTGCTGCGGCTTCTGTGATCCCTATAGGTGTACCCAGCAATGCCCTCCATTGTGTACACTGCTCCCTATAGATGTACCCAGCAATGCCCTCCATTGTGTACACTGCTCCCTATAGATGTACCCAGCAATGCCCTCCATTGTGTACACTGCTCCCTATAGATGTACCCAGCAATGCCCTCCATTGTGCACACTGCTCCCTATAGCTGGGATTGTTGGTTTGTGCACACTGCTCCCTATAGATGTACCCTCCATTGTGTACACTGCTCCCTATAGATGTACCCTCCATTGTGCACACTGCTCCCTATAGATGTACCCTCCATTGTGTACACTGCTCCCTATAGATGTACCCTCCATTGTGTACACTGCTCCCTATAGATGTACCCTCCATTGTGCACACTGCTCCCTATAGATGTACCCTCCATTGTGTACACTGCTCCCTATAGCTGGGATTGTTGGTTTGTGCACACTGCTCCCTATAGATGTGCCCTCCATTGTGCACACTGCTCCCTATAGATGTACCCTCCATTGTGCACACTGCTCCCTATAGATGTACCCTCTGCTCCCTATAGATGTACCCTCCATTGTGCACACTGCTCCCTATAGATGTACCCTCCATTGTGTACACTGCTCCCTATAGATGTACCCTCCATTGTGTACACTGCTCCCTATAGATGTACCCTCCATTGTGCACACTGCTCCCTATAGATGTACCCTCTGCTCCCTATAGATGTACCCTCCATTGTGCACACTGCTCCCTATAGATGTACCCTCCATTGTGTACACTGCTCCCTATAGATGTACCCTCCATTGTGTACACTGCTCCCTATAGATGTACCCTCCATTGTGTACACTGCTCCCTATAGATGTACCCTCCATTGTGCACACTGCTCCCTATAGATGTACCCTCCATTGCGCACACTGCTCCCTATAGATGAACCCTCCATTGTGTACACTGCTCCCTATAGATGTACCCTCCAATGTGCACACTGCTCCCTATAGATGTACCCTCCATTGTGTACACTGCTCCCTATAGATGAACCCTCCATTGTGTACACTGCTCCCTATAGATGTACCCTCCAATGTGCACACTGCTCCCTATAGATGTACCCTCCAATGTGCACACTGCTCCCTATAGATGTACCCTCCATTGTGTACACTGCTCCCTATAGATGAACCCTCCATTGTGTACACTGCTCCCTATAGATGTGCCCTCCATTGTGTACACTGCTCCCTATAGATGTGCCCTCCATTGTGTACACTGCTCCCTATAGATGTACCCTCCAATGTGCACACTGCTCCCTATAGATGTACCCTCCAATGTGCACACTGCTCCCTATAGATGTACCCTCCATTGTGTACACTGCTCCCTATAGATGTACCCTCCATTGTGTACACTGCTCCCTATAGATGTACCCTCCATTGTGTACACTGCTCCCTATAGCTGGGATTGTTGGTTTGTGTACACTGCTCCCTATAGATGTACCCTCCAATGTGTACACTGCTCCCTATAGATGTACCCTCCATTGTGTACACTGCTCCCTATAGATGAACCCTCCATTGTGTACACTGCTCCCTATAGATGTACCCTCCATTGTGCACACTGCTCCCTATAGATGAACCCTCCATTGTGTACACTGCTCCCTATAGATGTGCCCTCCATTGTGTACACTGCTCCCTATAGATGTGCCCTCCCTCCATTGTGTACACTGCTCCCTATAGCTGGGATTGTTGGTTTGTGTACACTGCTCCCTATAGCTGGGATTGTTGGTTTGTGTGGTTTAGTTGTGTTGTTCTCTCCTTTGTGCAGCGCAGCGCTCCCCTCCTCCTCCTCCAGTGGGCAGTGATCTGAGGTGTGGGATTACCAGGCATGCCCCCTGCCAGGGCTGTGATTTGCATGGCAATGAGGCCGTGATGCCAGATGTCTTGCTGGGGGCTCACGTGGAGGAATTTATTACACAGAGAGAGGCATGTGAATGAGGAGTCGGAGGAGGCAGCGTGAGAGAAGAGGATCGGGGGGGGGGGGGGGCTACAAGTTCCAGCAGAACCCCCAGAACCCGCCACAGAGTTTGCACTGTCGTCTTAAAGGGCAACTCCACACCAGCAATTAGGAATACAGATGAAACATACAGTACATGTAGAAGTATATGATGATGCCGGTACCTTAGTGGTCCATCATGTAGTCCTATAAAGATGTGTAATATAAAGAGGATGAGAACACTTGTTACAGTTTATAACTCTGCAGACTCTGTGTCACTGCTCCTCCCCCTTCCTGATCTATACTATAACTCTGCAGACTCTGTGTCACTGCTCCTCCCCCTTCCTGATCTATACTATAACTCTGCAGACTCTGTGTCACTGCTCCTCCCCCTTCCTGATCTTTACTATAACTCTGCACACTCTGTGTCACTGCTCCACCCCCTTCCTGATCTTTACTATAACTCTGCAGACTCTGTGTCACTGCTCCTCCCCCTTCCTGATCTATACTATAACTCTGCAGACTCTGTGTCACTGCTCCTCCCCCTTCCTGATCTTTACTATAACTCTGCAGACTCTGTGTACCTGTTTACTAGCCTTGCTCCAGAGCCAATCAGGTGTGCTGTAGTGCGCACCTCAGTACTGATGCAAGCATTGGGAGGAGTTATGCAAATATCAAAATGCCTTGACGGGTGGGTGTCCATCTGGAGAAGTGGGTGTGCGGTGAGCGTGCGGCGTAAGGTGTGCGTGTGGTGTGCGGTGTACAATGTGCGTTGTGTACACTGTGCACTGTGTGTTGTGTATAATGTGCGCTGTGCGTTGTGTACAGTGTGCACTGTGTGTTGTGTACAATGTGCGCTGTGTGTTGTGTACAGTGTGCGCTGTGTACAGTGTGCGCTGTGTACAGTGTGCGCTGTGCGTTGTGTACAGTGTGCGCTGTGTACAGTGTGCGCTGTGCGTTGTGTACAGTGTGCGCTGTGCGTTGTGTACAGTGTGCGTTGTGTACAGTGTGCGCCGTGTTGTGTACAATGTGCGCTGTGTGTTGTGTACAATGTGCGCTGTGCGTTGTGTACAGTGTGCGCTGTGTACAATGTGCGTTGTGTACAATGTGCGCTGTGCGTTGTGTACAATGTGCGCTGTGTGGTGTGTACAATGTGCGCTGTGCGTTGTGTACAATGTGCGGTGTGTACAATGTGCGTTGTGTACAATGTGCGCTGTGCGTTGTGTACAATGTGCGCTGTGTGGTGTGTACAATGTGCGTTGTGTACAATGTGCGCTGTGCGTTGTGTACAATGTGCGTTGTGTACAATGTGCGCTGTGCATTGTGTACAGTGTGCGCTGTGTACAATGTGCGTTGTGTACAGTGTGCGCCGTGTGTTGTGTACAATGTGCGCTGTGTACAGTGTGCGCTGTGCACAATGTGCGTTGTGTACAGTGTGCGCCGTGCGGTGTGTACAATGTGCGTTGTGTACAGTGTGCGCTGTGTGTTGTGTACAATGTGCGGTGTGTACAATGTGCGCTGTGCATTGTGTACAATGTGCGTTGTGTGCACTGTGCATTGTGTACAGTGTGCGCTGTGCGTTGTGTACAGTGTGTGTGCGGTGTACAGTGTGTGTGCGTTGTGTTGCTGTGCGTTGTGTACAATGTGCGCTGTGCGCTGTGTACAATGTGTGCTGTGCGTTGTGCGCTGTGTGTTGTGTACAGTGTGCGTTGTGCGGTGTGTACAGTGTGCGCTGTGCGTTGTGTACAATGTGCGTTCTGTACAGTGTGCGCCGTGCGGTGTGTACAATGTGCGTTGTGTACAGTGTGCGGTGTGTACAATGTGCGCTGTGCGCTGTGCATGCTCTCGCCGTTCTCCTTTGTCAGGACTTGCAGTTCTGCAGAGACAAGCAGAATCTATTCAGCGGGCGGGCGGCTCATTGACAGTCACACATGGAGTCGGGGGACGGCGGCCGCGCTCGCTCTGCACACAATCTGCCGCTTCTTCCTTCACGTGGCGCTCGCTTGGCTCATCTGCTGGGATAGTGGAGGCGGGGGAGGGGGACGACAGAATGGTAGTCAGGGCTACGCGGGAGATTTCTCCACACCGCCTCTTTAAGGGATTTATATTTCTCGTGAAGTTTGTGGGATCTCTGAACCCCCATCTGGCCGATTCTGCGCCGTTTTTTTTGGCGCCTAAACCCCACCCATATGTAAAAGGTGTTCGCACCACACATGTGAGGTATCGCCGCGATCGTTAGAGCGAGAGCAATAATTCTAGCACTAGACCTCCCCTGTAACTCTGAACTGATAACCTGTATATACATTTTAAAGTGTCGCCTGTGGAGATTTTTAAGTATCGTAGTTTGTCGCAATTCCACGAGCGCGCCCAATTATAAAGCGTGACATGTTGGATATCTATTTACTCGGCGTAACTCATCTCTTATACTTTACCCCAAAAATTGATCTGATCTCACCAAAAAAATTAATTAAATGTTAAATTAAAATAACTTAATAATTAAATGGGAAAGGAGAAAGGGTTAATTAAGGCTGAATAAAGTAAATGAAGGGTTAATAAGGGGTTATACAGAAACATTTAATAAAAAAAAATGGACACAGTGGCTGCATTTGATGGGCACAGTGGCTGTATTTCATGGCACAGTGGGTATATTTGATGACACAGTGACGTCATTTGATGGGCACAGTGGCTTTATTTGACAAGTACAGTGGGTGTATTTGTTGGCACCAATTATCGGGATTGTCCCGGGAAAATCGGGACTGTTGGCAAGAATGCAATGTGTTGTTTTTCAGCTTCGGTTAGGGATCGGTTTACCTGGGGGGGCGGGGCTTATTCACATTCGATGTGTTTTTTATGCCTCGGGGGAGGGGGGGGGGTTCCGGTGTTTTTTATGCCTTGGAACGGTTGCCTCGGGGGAGGGGGGGGGTTCCGGTGTTTTTGGGGTCGGTCTTGTTAGGTTCTACCTTTTAGAATCGTTATCTGTTCTGTCGTTTCCCGAGATTAAAGAGAGGATTTAAATTGATGATAATAATATAATATATCGTAATAATAAAAATACGTAAAATAAAATGCGCTTTTCTCGTTCCTCCCTGTGAAGCTCCGAATTGCTTATAAAATGCGCCATCCGCGCAATTCTGCGATTTTCTCCCAGCGCTCCGCACAGCGAGGCTGGTGCGGCCGGCCCGATGATCGTCATAATGATCGGACATGAAAGTCGCATTAATCAGGTCCCCAAATCGCAGGCCTTCTGATATTTGTACAAAGCCGGCCGCTGTATTCTCGGGCCTCGCAGTCGCTCGGGATTTGTGCCCGAGCCGCTGTGCATCGTCTGCAGTACTTTATTTTTTGCTCGCTGACACCGAGTCCATTGAGCTGGTTAATCTGAAAAGATCAATGCGGGTTCAACACAAGGGCATCGAGAAAACAAAGGCCGCGTTCACGTGTGCGGCGTTGTGTGCTGAGTAACAAATGCTGCATGCGTGTATTTCTACACAGCGGAAAGCACGGCATCTCAATGCACCGCAGTACTGCATGATGTGCGACGGTGCAGAGAGTCAAATAAATTGTCATTTTGTTACATTTTAATAAAGTAAAAAAAAAAAAAGAATGTAAACAGTGCAACACATTATAACAACGCATCACACTGCCCCTCACAACGCTCATCAGTGTGCATGCCTTACACCGCCATATTCTCTGGGGGTCCGGGGGCCCCGTTTAAATGGGCATCCTTAAGCACATACCCATTAAGGGCCGCGTTGGCCGGCATGGGGATCCACAAATGTTCCGTGCGTCCCTGTACCACTGTTTGCGTTCAAGGACTTGCACCCCCCGCATAGCCACACCCACATGGCTGTCCAATCTGCTGTGTCCGTACAGCTGCTGCATCCCAAGAGACATGAATACAACTGTCTGAACGGGTAACATGTGAAACACCCGTGACTTCCCTTGTGGGCAAAAACGGCCCTTCCGTGGCTCTACACACTGGGGTCCGCCTCTGTGAATGAGGCCACCTGAGGCCAGGTCCACGCTCAGCCATTTCTGCGCTACACACATAGGGCAGCCCAGGGAAGCCATTGCAAATGTTGGGGCTTCTTACACAGCTTTAGGCCTGGGCCCCCTTACATCAGAGTTTACCCCTTTCATTAGGGTCCCCAAAGTTTCCCCCCTTTACATTACTCTGCGTGCAACCCTCCTGAACTCTGCACTCTGTGTGTAATGCAATCCTGGTATTTAATGCCCCCTTAAGACCCTCCTACTGTTTGTGAGGTGCGTGTGGGGGGGGGGGGGAGAGGTTCGTGATTGAGTCCCAGCACCCATTGTCGGAGAAAACAAGCCCTGATTCTTTTACACAAACCGAATGTCACTCATATAGTGTATACTATGAAGAGGAGGGTTACGTATGTTCTCTTCAGTTGCAGGAACTGCGGCAATGGTATCTCTCAGTGCAGGGCTCCTGAGAAGCCAAGAGCTTGCCGGAAGGTCCTCCTCATCCTAAACCCCTCCCCAAACCTAAATTTCACCCTCATTTATATTTCCTTAGGACAGATATGTGGCCTTCAATAAAAAAAAACTGCGAGCAGGAAGGTTTACATTTTGTGTCTCTTTTGCAATAAAGATTTCACATCTTCCGCCTCACAGTCTTCTTTAGACTGAACGCTAAGCTGTGCATGTGCAGCTCAGGGTGCAATTCTGGCATCTGCCGGGTACCGGGATGAATTATCTCCTGTGAGCATGTGCAGGAGTTACACCATCCTATCCCAGATAATCAAGATAGCTGAAGATCCTCCATTCAGAAAAAGCCAGGGATAAGAATATGGGAAATGTGTGTATTTCAGCACCGTGTTCCCTCTGTGCTCTCCCCTCTCCCTTCTCTCCTTCTCCAGACTCTCCTGTTCCCTCCTGTCCTCCCTACTCTCCCTTTCCCCCCTCTCCTGTTTCCTCCCCTCCTTATCCATCCTCTCCTTCTCCCTACTCTCACTTTCCCTCCTCTCCTTCTCCCCACTCTCCCATTCCCTCCTCTACTTCCCACTCTCCCGTTCCCTCCCCTCTTTCTCCCTTTCCATTCTCTATTTTTCCCTCCTCCCCTTTCATTCCCCATCCCTTTCCCTCCTCTCTCTCCCTTTCCCCTTTACACTTTTCCTCCCTTCTCTTCTCCTTCTCCCACTTCTCCCTTTTCCTGCTCTCCTTCTCCCTCCTCTCCTTCTCCCATTTCTCCCTTTCCCTCCTCTTCTCTTCCCTCCTCTCCTTCTGCCTCCTCTCCCCACTTTTCCTGCCCTCCCTTTTCCTCCTCTTCTTCTCCCACCTTTGCCTTTCTCACCTCTCCTTCTTCTCCCTTTCCCTCCTCTCCTTCTCCCTCTCCCTCCTCTCCTTCTCCCTTCTCTCCCTTTCCCTCCTCTCCTTCTCCCACCTCTCCGTTTTCCTGCTCTCCTTCTCCCTCCTCTCACCTTTCCTCCTCTCCTTCTCCCAATTCTCCCTTTTCCTCCTCTCCTTCTCCCACCTCTCCCTTTCCCTCCTCTCCTTCTCCCTCTTCTCTTCCCTCATCTCATTCTCCCTCCTTCTCCCACTTTTCCTGCCCTCCCCTTCTCTCCTCCCCTTATCCTACCTCTCCTTTTCCCTCCTCTTCTTCTCCCACCTCTGCCTTTCTCTCCTCTCCTTCTTCTCCCTTTCCATCCTCTCCCTTTCCATCCTCTCCTTCTCCCTCCTCTCCTTCTCCCTTCTCTCCCTTTCCCTCCTCTCCTTCTCCCTTTCCCCTCCTCTCTTCTATTTCTCTCCCTCGTTCCCTCATTCCCTCTCCCTCCCTCTCTCTCCTCTCCCTTTCCCTCCTCTCCTTCTCCCTTCTCTCCCTTTCCCTCCTCTCCTTCTCCCTCCTCTCCTTCTCCCTTCTCTCCCTTTCCCTCCTCTCCTTCTCCCTCCTCTCCTTCTCTCTTCTCTCCCTTTCCCTCCTCTCCTTCTCCCTTTCCCCTCCTCTCTTCTATTTCTCTCCCTCGTTCCCTCTCCCTCCCTCTCTCTCCTCTCCCTTTCCCTCCTCTCCTTCTCCCTCCTCTCCCTTTCCCTCCTCTCCTTCTCCCTTCTCTCCCTCCTCTCCTTCTCCCTTTCCCTCCTCTCCTTCTCCCTCCTCTCCCTTTCCCTCCTCTCCTTCTCCCTTTCCCTCCTCTCCTTCTCCCTCCTCTCCCTTTCCCTCCTCTCCTTCTCCCTCCTCTCCTTCTCCCTCCTCTCCTTCTCCATCCTCTCCCTTTCCCTCCTCTCATTCTCCCTTCTCTCCCTTTCCCTCCTCTCCTTCTCCCTTTCCCCTCCTCTCTTCTCTTTCTCTCCCTCGTTCCCTCTCCCTCCCTCTCTCTCCTCTCCCTTCCCGTACTCTCGTTTACTTCCTTCTATTTTCTTCTTTATGGAAAGCAATGAAACCTGGAGGTTACTGAGCATTAAGAGACAATAAAAGAGCCGCTAGTTTGGAACGACACCATTTTCCTAAGTAAGAGGTTTTATAAAAACATTCCCCGATAAATATGTAAAAGTTTTATGAGATTACCAGAAGGCATCACTATAAATGAAGGTCATTCTGGCCAATTTCCAGTCCTACAATCCCACCGAATGAAAGTGTCAGCTGTTTTCTCATAACCCGCACAGGTAGCTGAGATGGAGCAAAAGCATGTAGAGCAATTACATACAATAGGATGTAGAGAAGTTACATACAATAGAATGTAGAGAAGTTACATACAATAGGATGTAGAGAAGTTACATACAATAGGATGTAGAGAAGTTACATACAATAGGATGTGGAGAAGTTACATACAATAGAATGTAGAGAAGTTACATACAATAGGATGTAGAGAAGTTACATACAATAGGATGTAGAGAAGTTACATACAATAGGATGTAGAGAAGTTACATACAATAGAATGTAGAGAAGTTACATACAATAGGATGTAGAGAAGTTACATACAATAGGATGTAGAGAAGTTACATACAATAGGACGTAGAGACGTTACAAACAATAGGATGTAGAGAAGTTACATACAATAGAATGTAGAGAAGTTACATACAATAGGATGTAGAGAAGTTACATACAATAGAATGTAGAGAAGTTACATGCAATAGAATATAGAGAAGTTACATACAATAGGATATAGAGAAGTTACATACAATAGAATGTAGAGAGGTTACATACAATAGAATATAGAGAAGTTACATACAATAGAATGTAGAGAAGTTACATACAATAGAATGTAGAGAAGTTACATACAATAGAATATATAGAAGTTACATGCAATAGAATATAGAGAAGTTACATACAATGGGACGTAGAGAAGTTACATACGTGTTACATATGGTACTTTCTTCACAAATCTGGGTTCTTCTACGTGTACTGAAGTAGAATAATAAAGTATCGAACCAGGCAGGACTTCAGTGATGCAGGTTTATTAGCAGCAGCTGGGAACATACAGGTTTATGTACAAAGTATTCGATACCGGTCTAATTTATACAGTTTCTCACAATGCAAGCATATTCTAACCAAATTGAAACAATAGTGAACTGTTCTCACCTTGAACCAGAATGGGTCTTTTCTGCCAATTCTTGGGAACCCGTCACCTGATAGGGACCAGTCCGTTGGCCGGCCTTCATTAGGAGACGGAGGACTTTGGAATAAGGAATCCTGTGTGTTCTGAGATTCCTTTGTACAGTAACGGTCACCGGTGGTCTGGTCCCTTCACAGGGTTTTGGGTTCCGGCTCGACCAAGTTTGTGAGGGAAATTCACCTGAAACCACACTCTGGAACAAGTTAAGAAGTCTTCTCTATATGACTCGTACGAGGAGACAAGTTACAACAAAAGGACAGATATTTGCCTATTGGTTCTAACTGCCTGCCACCCGTGCAATAGGGCTGCATAGACAAACAGTCAGCCTGATAGACGCCTATCTGAACAGATAATTGCCCACTGGTTCTGACCTCTATGACCCGTGCAATAGGGCAGCATACATAGAGGTCAGCCTTATGGGCTCCTATCTGACTTGTCTGTCTAACATTTGTAAAACTTGCATTTATATACCTTTACAAGCCTTATCTTAGCCATCTCTCCTAGATATGATTGGTTGCTAAGATCTACGTCAATGTAACACCTGTCCTACAACCAGACAAACTTAATTATTCCCAGAATTCCTATATGTTCAATAAAGTGATTTATAATTGGTTTTGTCCAATTGAAAACACCTGTGTAGAGACAGTATGGCACCCAGCTGTGTTAGATCAAAGCCTCCTTGTCCTGATAAGACTTCACCAACTTCAAGGATAACAGATATACGACTTTTGGGAGAATGAACTTTTAATAACCCCACCTGTTGTGTTATATGAGGGCACACGCAGACCTTTGTTTGAATCTGTCAAACTTAATTAATGTACTGCACATAACTTTCCAATATTCCACATACCGTTAATTATTTTAAACCACCTGTTATAAGAAGTTGTATCCCTTATCCTCGAAGACTTTCTTATCTTACCAGCTGTTGTCAAAATGTTTCGTTTTCTAAATAGTGAACTTAAAGCGGTTCTCCACCCTAAAGTGGAGTCCCGCTGATTGGAACCCTCCCCCCCTCCGGTGTCACATTTGACACCTTTCAGGGGGAGGGGGGTGCAGATACCTGTCTAAAGACAGGTATTTGCACCCACTTCCGGCCACACGCTACGGGCAAAAGACAGGCATTCTGTCACATCCCGTCTGTCGCCCGTTGTGTGCTGGGAACACTCGGCTCCCAGCACACAGCGTGTGAGCCAATCGGCGGGCGCAGCGCGACTCACGCATGCGCCGTAGGGAACCGGGCAGTGAAGCCGCAGCGCTTCACTTCCTGGTTCCCTCAGCGTGGATGGCGGGGGGAGCAGCAGAGTGACGAGCGATCGCTCGTGCTCTGCTGCGATCGGCGCTGGACTCCAGGACAGGTAAGTGTCCTAATATTAAAAGTCAGCAGCTGCAGTATTTGTAGCTGCTGGCTTTTAATATTTTGTTCCCATGGCACATCCGCTTTAAAATGAACTATCCTAAAAGAACACCTGTGTAACCTTGTGACTGTCCTATATGGAGCCGAGAGTTCAGCACTTAAAAATGAAGACGTTCTCTTATATTTATAGAATAACATAGTGTACATTAATAAAGATTTAATAACTATTGCTTTACTATTGAATAATAATATTGATAAGACCACTACTATATAATAATAATATGAATAATAATATTGATAATAATTATATTATCAGTAAAAACATATGCAAATTAATATGAATAATATAAAACATATATAATGGTTAAAGTGGAGGTTCACCCTAAAAACATTTTTTTTACATTAGAGCCAGCATAGTAAGGACATTTCATTTCGGCAGTTTTTTGTTTTTTTTCTCTGTACTTACCTTTATATCCTGATTTTGTCCAGGGCTTCCGCGTTCTGATGACTCCGGGACTGGGCATTCCTATCCCAGCCTCAGGGTTCCGATGACTGCGGGACTGGGCGTTCCTATCCTTCCGTTCGATGATTGACGGCTTGTGAAACATGTGACCTGTCGCACAACGCGCGTCACCAGATTTCCGGAAATAGCCGAGCTGCGAGTCGGCACTATACGGCGCCTGCGCCCGCCGTGTAGAGCTGACTGCGCAGGCGCCGTATAGTGCCGACTCGCAGTTCGGCTATTTCCCGACATCTGGTGACGCGCGTTGTGCGACATGTCACCTGTTTCACAAGGCGTCAATCATCAAACGGAAGGATAGGAACGCCCAGTCCCGCAGTCATCGGAACCCGGAAGCCCTGGACAACATCAGGATATAAAGGTATGTACAGAGAAAATAAAAAATGACCTGCCGAAATGTAATGTCCTGTATGCTGGTTCTGCTAGATGTAATTTAAAAAAAAAAAATTTGGGGTGAACCCCCCGCTTTAATATGAAATTCTACTACAGTACCAATGAATATTATAAAGGTTTGCTTCTATGTGGGTTTGTTTTTTCATTTGCCAATTATTTTTTTGCTCTTTTTCTTATCCAGGTGCTCTTCTGTCTTGGGCAGGAATCTACAACCTAAAGGAAAAGCCATCCTGAACCCATTTTCCCCGAGTTCTGCAGATTGGGTCTTGGCGCAGTGGTGAACATGGATCGGAGAGGTGTTCTGGCACTGGTTGTCTGTCAGATTGTTCTTGGACTCCTGATCAGCCCGTTAGCAGAATCTTCATCTCCAGCGATCGAATGCCCACAGCTCTGCGTCTGCGGTAACCGGCCATGGTTCACCCCACAGTCCACCTACCGCGAGGCCAAAACTGTGGACTGCAATGACCTGCGCTTGACTAGGATCCCAGTGAACCTTTCTTTGGACACCCAGGTGCTTCTGCTGCAAAGCAACAACATCGAACGGACTAACGGAGAATTACAACTGCTGGTTAACCTGACGGAACTTGACCTTTCTCAGAATAACATCACCTCCATCCAGGATGTGGGCTTGTCCAACCTCAGCCAGCTCACAACTCTGCACTTGGAGGAGAATCAGATTTTCGAGATGACTGACTACTGTTTGCAAGATCTGACCAACCTGGAGGAGCTCTACATCAACCACAACCAGCTGAGCTCCATCTCACCGAGTGCCTTCTCAGGTCTGCGCAATCTGCTCCGTCTGCACCTGAATTCCAACAAGCTACGGATTATCGACAGTCGTTGGTTCGAATTCACTCCCAACTTGGAGATCCTTATGATCGGGGAGAACCCTGTGATTGGGATTCTGGATGTAAACTTTAAACCTCTCATCAATCTGCGAAGTTTGGTCCTGGCAGGGATGTACCTAAGTGACATCCCAGGGAACGCATTCCTAGGACTGGATAACCTGGAGAGCTTGTCTTTCTATGACAATAGACTGAGCAAAGTGCCCCAGGGGGCTCTGCAGAAATTGCCCAACCTAAAGTTTTTGGATCTTAATAAAAATCCGATCCGAAAGGTGCAAGAAGGAGACTTCAAAAACATGTTACGCTTGAAGGAGCTGGGAATCAACAACATGGCGGAGCTGGTTTCTCTTGACCGTTATGCTCTAGACAATCTCCCCGAGCTGACGAAGCTCGAAGCAACAAACAATCCAAAACTATCCTACATCCACCGTTCGGCCTTTCGTAACGTGCCTACCCTTGAAAGCTTGATGCTAAACAATAATGCACTGAACTCCGTCTACAAAGGAACAGTAGAGTCCCTCCCGAATCTTCGTGAAATTAGCATTCACAGCAACCCCCTGCGCTGTGACTGCGTCCTCCACTGGATGGGTTCCAACCAAACCACCATTCGTTTTATGGAGCCGCTGTCCATGTTTTGTGCGCTGCCCCCGGAGTATCGAGGACAACCCGTCAAGGAAGCCCTGGCTCAAGACCCCGCTGGAGAGCAGTGCCTGCCCATGATAGCCCAAGATACATTCCCAAGCCACCTCAACTTGGACTTGGGCATGACTGTCACTTTGGACTGCAGAGCGATGGCGGAACCGGAACCAGAAATCTACTGGGTTACTCCATTGGGACACAAAGTCACAACGGACACCCTATCTGAAAAACTCCATCTGAGTGACGAAGGCACGCTTCAGATCACAAACGTGCAAGTGGAGGATTCTGGTCGCTACACGTGCGTGGCCCAAAATTCCGAAGGAGCAGACACCAGGGTGGCCACACTGCGTATCAATGGGACGCTCCTAGATGGGTCACAGGCCCTAAGACTGTATGTCCAGCAGACAGAGGTCAGCTCTGTCCTGGTGTCCTGGAAAGTTAGCTCCAGTGTTATGGCTTCCAATTTGAAATGGTCTTCAGCCACCATGAAGATCGACAACCCGCACATTACCTACACAGCCCGGGTCCCAGCCGACATCCATGAGTACAACCTGACCCATCTCCAGCCTGCCACAGAGTACGAGGTGTGCCTAACGGTGTCTGGCCTACATCAACAAACTCAGAGAGCCTGCATCAACGTCACCACCAAGGGGACGTCCTACTCATTGGCAGTCACAGACCAAGAGACCAGCGCCGCCCTGGCTGCTGTTATGGGTTCCATCTTCGCTCTTATCAGCTTTGCTTCTGTTTCGGTTTATGCGGCCAAAAGATTCCAGAGGAAAAACTACCGCCACTCCCTGAAGAAGTACATGCAGAAGACGTCATCAATCCCGCTAAATGAGCTGTATCCTCCTCTCATCAGCCTGTGGGAGGGCGACAGCGAGAAGGACAAAGAAGGGACAGTGGAGGGAAAAAACTCCCAGGTGGACACGACCCGAAGTTACTACATGTGGTAACTCCTGCAATACGAACATCTCAATGAGCACAAAGACTGTTGGAAACACCTACAACACTCCCATCCCCCCTTCGTTCTTTACCTTCGCCTGGGTTCTTCTCTAGATTCTTCCTTTTGTCTTTTGACTTATTTTCTTTATTTTTTCTTGTTGGTATAAAATGAGCTCCTCGCCTGGCCAAAACGGAACGAATGGCTGCCAAATGCTCTCTATTGACGTTCCCCGTCGCCAGGCTGAAGAGAAATGAAGGCTCCTCATGTTTCGGCTTGAAGATGCTTGTCAATTAGATTATCATTGAACATCAATTTAATCCTCCCATCTAAGTCCACCGCGCCGCGGGCCGCGTCTGCTACTTTTCAAAGTGCCATCTCATCATTAACTTTCTTAATTGAACCCTTGAGATGGAGAGTTTGAATAACGCTGCAAATATCCAATGTTCATTAGAGAGATTGAAAAATCACAACGCTAAGCTTTGACTCAACTACAATTCTAAACGAGGAAGACATGTGGGATGGTTCCGCGCAGAAATGATATCAAATATATTATTTAAAATTCAACAAAATAAAAATTAAAAGTAAAACAGTTACGAGATGGGAAAAGTGAAAAAAGTTTAAATTAACAAAGAAATATAGTGAGATTAAGATTATTTAGAGAAGAGGAGAAAGAAGGGTCTAAGAATGGGGTGGAAGGAGGGTAAGGGCAGATAAAGGTTTGGAAATAAAATTTGTTAATGTATATCCCTATTGAGTAGGGAAAATGTTTTACTTCTTAGTGTATGATACATTTTGATAAAATAAAAGTAAAACAGTTGGCAAATCACAGTAGTATCAGGACAGCGCTGTGAGATAAATTTCCCCAACATGTTTCGCCACTTTTTGTCAGGCTTCTTCAGGGAAAGGGTTGTCCAGTTTTGAAGTACAAGCCTTCTAACAAAAGAAACAGGCAAGAAAACAAAAATCATATATATATCTCAATTTACACTTATATCATTTCGGCACCTGAAAAATCCCACATATCTTCCTTGTTTATTACCTAATTCAGGGATGTGGTGCTAAAATTAAGTTGGGGTGTCTACCATCAAAAAAAAAAGTTTCTACAATTCTAAACAGTTATACTGTACAAGAGAGAGGCCTTTCCTTCCAAAGAAGAACTCCGGGATGCTTGGACCTGGGTGGGGGAGGGGGGGTAAGGAGTATGATGTGCTTTACATTTACCCCCAGGCCCCAAATCCAGAGAACTTTGGCTGGACGCTTGGGCGGGTCTTCTAACACTTCCACGGATCCACGATGTTCTGTCTCAGAGATGTCTGTGGGGATTTCCATGGAGTGTACGTGGGATGGAATCATTGTGGTACCCAAACTATGCAGTTGAAGATCTACACCGGAGGTGGAGGAGGGGCCGGGGGGGGGGGTTTAATGCAAAGCACATGATAAAGTCCTCCTCACCCTCATCAGGTAACTTGTGAACTTCGAGTTCTTGTTTAAAGAGGTTCTGCTAATTATTTATTGGCTTCATAGGAAGAAACGATTCCTAAAATGTATGATTTATGAGAAATCACAAAACTTTCGATCGGCCTTCTTCCAATAAAAATGGTTGGGGGCCGGAGATGTGGACTTTTGTAGGGTTGGTTGAGTTGAGTTGGGTCTGTTTATTTTAGACAATGTCCTCTATATAGACTTCGGTTTCCCATCAATCTTCTAGACCAGGGGTCTCCAAACTTTCGAAACAAAGGGCTAGTTTACTGCACTTCAAACTTTGGGGGGGGGGGCTGTGGCCAGTGGGAGTAGAACATGCCATAGACTCCGTCTTTGCTGTAGACATGTGCAATTCGTTTGGTTCCAAATTCATTTTTTATGAGTTTTGACATATTAGTTAATTCCCAAATTTTCGAATTTTTCAATTTCCGAATTTTCGGATTTCCGAAATTTTGAATTTTTGAAATTCCGAAATTTCTAATTTCAGAATTACGGATTTTTGAATTTCCGAAAAAAGCCAAAAAAACGAATGAAACTAAAACGAAAAAAAAAAAAGTGGGAGGAATAGTGCCCCATCATTGGTATCAGTGGGGAGAACAGTGGCTTCATCCGGCCCGCGGGCCGCAGTTTGGAGACCCCCTGTTCTAGACACTTCTAGGCTCTTCTCTTGCTCTTCTTTGGCTCTTCTTTGGCTCTTCTCTGGCTTCTCTCTGGCTCTTCTTTGGCTCTTCTTTGACTCTTCTCTGGCTCTTCTCTGGCTCTTCTCTGGCTCTTCTTTGGCTCTTCTTAGGCTCTTCTCTGGCTCTTCTTTGGCTTTTCTCTGGCTTTTTTTTTGGCTCTTCTCTGGCTCTTCTTTGATTTTTCTCTGGCTCTTCTTTGATTTTTCTCTGGCTCTTCTTTGGCTCTTCTCTGGCTCTTCTTTGACTTTTCTCTGGCTCTTCTCTGGCTCTTTTTTGACTTTTCTCTGGCTCTTCTTTGGCTCTTCTTTGGTTTTTCTTTGACTTTTCTCTGGCTCTTCTCTGGCTCTTCTTTGGCTTTTCTCTGGTTCTTCTCTGGCTCTTCTTTGGCTCTTCTCTGGCTCTTCTTTGGCTCTTCTCTGGCTCTTCTTTGGCTTTTCTCTGGTTCTTCTCTGGCTCTTCTTTGACTTTTCTCTGGCTCTTCTTTGGCTCCTCTTTGACTTTTCTCTGGCTCTTCTTTGACTTTTCTCTGGCTCTTCTTTGGCTCTTCTCTGGCTCTTCTTTGGCTGTTCTTTGACTTTTCTCTGGCTCTTCTTTGGCTCTTCTCTGGCCCACATCTATACAGCCTTTCGGCAGAAGACTACGGAAAAAACACTCAGAACATTGTTCACCATGAACACCAGAAATTCAGAAGCCATAGTTTTACTGGAGCCTTCAAGCCGCTGACCACGAGCAGTTATAATAATCTGCGGCAAATTGAAAAAAAAGACACTTGATGACTTTAGATGCCTTCGGAAGAGTTGGAAAACCATCGCCCAATGGGAGCCGGCCAGCCCATGTGAACTGTTGGGAAACCATCGCCCAATGGGAGCCGGCCAGCCCATGTGAACTGTTGGGAAACCATCGCCCAATGGGAGCAAGCCAACAGATCTGAACTGTAGTAAATTGAAGAATCTTTTGGTGGCTTTGGAGACTTTGGCTGGGCCGTGCGGGAAAAGGACATCTTTTTTTTTTGGGCTTTGCTGGTTGGACAGCAGAGTGGTATATCTTGGACTAGATTCTATTGGTTGTTTTAGTATAGCGTATCGCAAATTTATTTGGGTTGATTTTATTTCTCCCGATTCCTTGGGTTATTTTTTTTATATATATATATATATTTTTGGGCTTTTAACTCCACCCCTTTTTGTTTCTCCCCCCCCCAAACCTTTAAAAAAGGGCTGACTTTACGGACAAAGCAGTCCCCCCCCCCCCTCCCCCGCCCAGGTAACACTTGTTGAATTGGCATGGAAAGAGTTTTTTCCGGAGGTTACGCACCCCGGAGAGCGAAGAGCCAATCCCAGCACGGCGGTGAATCCTCCTCTGCCAAACAAGTGAACTGACTGTATCGTTGTATCAACCTCTTCTCTGGAATTTTTGGACTTATGGGGAATGGAAAAAAAAAGTTGTCCCCTTTTGTAGTAGAAGATAAAGCTTCCTTCCAGGGGTGGACTGACCATTCAGGGCACTCGGACACTGCCCGAGGGCCCTATGCCACTGGGGGGCCCCATAATCTCCTATTGCCCGAGGGCCCTATGCCACTGGGGGGCCCCATAATCTCCTATTGCCCGAGAGCCCTATGCCACTGGGGTGCCCCATAATCTCCTATTGCCTGAGGGCCCTATGCCACTGGGGGGCCCTATAATCTCCTATTGCCCGAGGGGGCCCCATAATCTCCTATTGCCCGAGGGCCCGATGAGTTGTCAGTCCGCCCCTGCTTCCTTCTAGGGCTTCTAGAGCAATACGCCCTCTGCGGGGATCTACCCTCCAGAGGGTCCCTTTCAATACCCCCCCGGGAGGCTGTTTTGGTGTTTGCTGGACATGGTGACATCACTGAGACAGTTGCCCCAGAATTGGTGGTTTCTAGTTGGGGGGGCCCCCTATCCGGGGCTCCAAGTGAATCCAATGAGATCCATGAAAACGGCTTCCTATCCGCTGCTTGGCAGCATTTTATACAAATTGTCGCCATATCTTTTTAGTTCTCTAGGATCTGGCGCCATGGCTGCACCCCGCCCCCCCCCCCCCCATGTCCTTCTCCTCTTTTTTTATTAATAGCAAATAAATCGGACGATTGACGTCCTACAAAAAGCATCCAGAATTCCTTCCCGGGTGCTGCTGGCGGCTCTTTTGAAAGCCGGTTGTAAGCAAAGCGATTGGCTGCTGTTTTATGAGAATGAAGAAGGATCTCCTCACAGGTTCTGCATTGGCTCGGCTCACATCTACGCCGGTTACGGTTGATGCGTTTTGCCGCAAATTTTGAGATTTTTTTTTCTTTTGCCTAATAAGAAGGAAAGTTCTGTTCCTGTAGAGCGACTTTGATGTGACTTTACACTCCCTGTATTACAAGAAACTTTATGTGTCCAAAAAGTCACATGCTAGGGTTAGGGTTAAATGTGAGGGTTGGGGGTAATTCTTAGGGTAAGTGTTCTATCCCTAACAATTACCCCTAACAAATACCCCTAACCCTAACAATTACCCCTAACAATTACCCCTAACCCTAACAATTACCCCTAACAATTACCCCTAACAATTACCCCATATCCCTAACACTTACTGCTAACCATTAACCCTAACATTTAACCCCAACCATTAGCCCTTAACCCTAACATTTATTTTAGCCCTTAACCCTAACAGTTAGGGGGTAGGGTTAAATGTTAGGAGTTAAGGTTAAATGTTAGGGTTAAATATTGGGGTTAAGGGTTAGGGGTAATTGCTAGGCTAAGTGTTCTAATCCTAACAATTACCCCTATCCCTAACAATTACTGCTAACCCTAACATTTAACCCTGGCCCTTAACCCTAACAGTTATTCTAGCCCTTAACCCTAACAGTTAGGGGTCAGGGTTAAATGTTGAGGTTAAGGGTTAGGGGTAATTGTTAGGGTTCGTGTTCTAATTATAACAATTACCCCCAACCCTAACATTTACCCTAGCCCTTAACCCTAACAGTTAGGGATTAGTGTTGAGGTTAAGGGTTAGGGTTAGTGTTCTAACCCTAACAATTACCCCATATCCCTAACACTTACTGCTAACCTTAACCCTAACATTTAACTCTAACCCTTAACCTTAAAATCTAACCCTAGCCCCTAAACCCAACATTCTCCCTAGCCCTTAACCCTAACAGTTAAGGGTTGGAGTTAAATGTTGAGGTTAAGGGTTATGGTTAGTGTTCTAACCCTAACAATTACTTCTATCCCTAACAATTACTGCTAACCCTTAAACCCTAACATTTACCATAGCCTTTAACCCTAACAGTTAGGGGTTAGGGTAAAATGTTAGGGTTAAGGGTTAGGTTTAAATGTTAGGGTTAGAGTTAACTGCTTGGGTTAAGGGTTAGAGGTAATTGTTAGGGTTAGCAGTCTAACCCTAACATTTAACCCTAGCCCTTAACCCTAGCTCTAATATTTGATCCTAACCCTAAAATCTAGCCTTTAACCCTAACATTTACCATAGCCCTCAACCCGAACAGTTAAGGGTTAAGGGTAAATGTTAGGCTAAAGCCCCGTAAACACAGTCGAAAATTCCCAACAGAAAAAGTCCAATTTGAGCTTTCGGTCGGTTATTCCGACTGTGTGTACGCTCCATCGGACTTTTTCCCATTGGAAATACGGGGCATAAGGGTCAAATGTTAAGGGTTAGGGTCAAGGGTTTAGGTTAAATGTTAGGGTTAGAGTCAGGGGTAACTGATAGGATTAGCGTTCTAACCCTAAGAGGCCTTTCACGCTGGTGCGTTTTTGCCATGTTTTTGCGGTAAAAATAGCGCCCCTCTCCATTGAAATGAATTGAAAACGCTGTAAAATCGCGGTGAAAACGCTGTAAAATAACCGCTATTTTAACGCTCCGCAATAGACGTTTCCATCGTGAAAGGGGCGTAACAATCACATTTTGGGGCCCCTCAGAGAGCAGAGAACCGCGAGGGGGGGTGCCTTCTCTCCTGATGCGAGACAACAAGCGGGGGGGGGGGGCTGGGGCCATTGGGCCCCTTACAGGTGTAATGCAAAAAAAAATTGAACAAAAAATGGGAGAGGGGCCAGCCGGGCCCCTGGGGATTATCGGGCCCCTTACAGGTGTAATGCAACAAAAAAAAACGGGAGAGGGGCCAGCCGGGCCCCTGGGGATTATCGGGCCCCTTACATGTGTAATGCAACAAAAAAAAACGGGAGAGGGGCCAGCCGGGCCCCTGGGGATTATCGGGCCCCTTCCATGTGTAATGCCTGTACCCCCCCCGATGGTGGCCCTGCGAACAATTACCCCTAACCCTAACAATTACTGCGAACTCTTAACCCTAATCCTAACATTTAACCCCAACCGTAACATGCAGCTAGACACATAAAGGTTCCTGCGCTACTTTGTTGCAACTTTGATGTTACCCGAGTGCCAGAGAGTGTGAAGTCGCATCAAAGTCGCACTCCATGAACAGAACTGTCCTACTTTCCTATTGGTCCCCCCAAGAAAACAAAATACCAAAACGCGTGCGGTGAAAAAAAAAAAAGCCCTTTTCAAAAAAACGCACGGATGTGAACTAGATCCACAGGAAAACGCGTTAAGTGGACTGTAACGCGTTTTTGCAGAAATACACAAAAAAAACAAAACCGCGTAGGGTAAAGGAAAACTGTAGGTTATTTTTTCTTCTCCGGGGAATGCAGATTTTTATTGTAGCAATATCTTCCTGAAAGAGAATGTTTTTTTTTTTTTGATGTTCCGTATTTTGATAAGAAAACGGATGGATTCTCCCCCTAGTGGTCATCTGTATATCATGTGATCAGCGTGACAACTGTTAGCCATACGGAGAGTCTATTCAGGTCACACCTGTCCTCGGGGTGCGGGGGGGGGGGGGGCTCCATTCAGATCAGTAAAAAAAAAAGGGGGAGGGGCTCCATTCAGATCAGTAAAAAAAAAATGGCGGCGTTGTTGGCGCCCAATTGCCACGCCCTAATGTACAAAATACCCCTTATTAACGCTCATTCAATGAGGCATCAAAAAAGTCCGAAAGGGGCCCCTTATACAGCCGCTTATTAGGAAGGGGCGGGCATAACGGTGACATCATAGCCAGCGGCCATATGTATGAGCAGTGATGTCACTGCTATCCCCGCCCATTTGGTTCCTAGGGACGCGGCGGGGGCCGGCAACCGCTGCTTCCTTACGAGTGAGTGACAGTTGGAAGCCGCCATATATATAGAAGCGGTAGAAATGGCCGGAAACAGGGTGCGGACGGGCACAAAGTCCCCCCCCGATAGGTGAGTTCAGAACCGGCTCCTCCCTAAATCACGAGCTGCACGTGACGATATTTCTGGATCCGCGGATCGGTGTGAAGATAAGCCCCGCCTCTGCGATTCTTCGTCACATTGTCCGAATCCCCCAGATTTTCGTCGAATCACAGTAAAGCGAGGATGAGCGAATGCTTTTTTTTTTTTTTACATCCCGCCATATTCACGCTTCATTCACGCATAGAGACCTCAGGAAGTCTTCACCCCCCCTCCCTCAACCGATGCAACGCATCTCGCCCCCCCCTTCTCCGCATGTCCCCTCCTCCGCCGAGGACGCACATCACATGACTTCCAGCGCATGTCACCTGATCAAAGCACAACGCATCAGACTTTTTTCTGCCGATGCTGAGAACGCGCCGCGTGCGCGCACCATAGAGCTTAGCGATCGATCGCCCCCCCCGAAGCTGAGATAGTCGCTAGATTCACTTCCTTCTGTACAACACGCTGTTTTCTATATCAAATATAAAAATTAATAAAACCTGTTTTTTTCAACACCGTGTGGCGTCACTTCCTTTGATTAAAGTGTAATAATCCCGCCCCCTTTTGTTTCCCCCTCCCCCCTCCAATCTACAGGCAATTACAATGTTTCGATCATTTGGATACCCAGTAATGACATCACTGGGGTCTGTCTGCTGCTGTTTGCTGAGAGGGGCCGGCAGGCTGCTGTAAAGGTCACAGTATCCTGCCCCAAAAGCAATTATGTGAAAGAACACCCCCCAGCATCCCTTTAGATGTGTATGCCCCCTTCCTGCGGGCCACTGGGTGCTGCACACTTTGGTGTAGATTCACGTACCTGCGCTTCTTGTTACGGCGGCGCAGCGTATCGTATTTACGCTACGCCGCCGTAACTTACAGGAGCAAGTGCAGTATTCACAAAGCACTTGCTCCGTAAGGCGTAGCATAAATGGTGCCGGCGTAAGCGCGCGTAATTCAAATGGGGAAGGGGGGGCGTGTTTTATGCTAATATGTGATGACCTGACGTGATTTACGAACGGCGCATGCGCCGTCCGTGTACATATCCCAGTGTTCATTGCTTCCAAGTACGGCGCAATGACGTATTGGTTTCGACGTGAACGTAAATTACGTCCAGCCCTATTCGCGAACGACTTACGCAAACGACGTAAAAAATTCAAATTTCGAAGCGGGAACGACGTCCATACTTAACATTGGCTGCACCTGCTAATAGCAGGAGCAGCCTTACGCCGAAAAAGCCTTACGCAAACTACGTAAAAAACTACCGCCGGGCGCACGTACGTTTGTGAATCGGCGTAACTAGGTAATTTGCATATTCTACGCCGAAAACAACGAAAGCGCCCCTAGCGGTCAACATAATATTGCACACAATTCTACGCCGCCGCAATCAAGTTACGTTGGCGGAGGAAGCCTATTTTTATAGCGTATCTGCCTTTGTGAATCGGCGTAACGATACGCCGGCGCGGATTTCAAATTACGGCGGCGTATCTGGAGATACGCCGCCGTAATAGCTACCTGAATCTACCCCAATATCTGTACAATCGGCTGATCACTCATATACGGGGGGTGTCAAACTCAAGTTCATGGTGGGGGCCGTATCGGCATTATGATTGTCCTCTGTAAGATTAGATGTCCAGCACATCCCCTCCCCCTTACATTAGATGTCAAGAGCCCCTCCCCCACCATCAGAAGTTGAGTCCCCCACTATTACATCACAGTGCACCCCCCTTTCCTTATGCTGCTGCTGGGAAGAAGCTGGATGCATTGCTTGAAAGCAGAAAGTAAGGGTCTGGAGGTGCGAGGGCCACATGAAATGGCCTGGAGGGCCGGGTTCGGCCCTCGGGCCTTGTGTTTGACACCTGCGCTCTAATAGATTTTACTCAAGCAACTCCTTGAACAGCTAAAGTCTGAAGCACCCAGTGAAAGGAGGAGCATGCATGTCTAAAGGGATGCCGGAAATTTGTTCTTTCATATAATGCTGGGGAGAGCAGTTACTGATGACAGCCCACCACATGACAAAAATGATTGATGACGCCAACGGTGGGCCAGGTGAGGAGAGGACGGCTGATGACTGAAGCAGAAAGGAAATGAAGGTGGGCTCAAGATAACTGCTGCAGCTTCCAAGGGTTCTATTGTGGGGGTGCAAATCCACGTGAGAGGACTTTACAAGTGTGGGGGGAAAAGGTAAGACCTGAAAATGTAACTCCAATTTTGTTGAGAATTCCCCTCCACGGCTCACCTCTACCTTCCCCTCCACGGCTCACCTCTACCTACCCCTCCACAGCTCACCTCTACCTACCCCTCCACGGCTCACCTCTACCTTCCCCTCCACGGCTCACCTCTGCCTTCCCCTCCACGGCTCACCTCTGCCTTCCCCTCCACGGCTCACCTCTACCTACCCCTCCATGGCTCACCTCTACCTACCCCTCCACAGCTCACCTCTACCTACCCCTCCACGGCTCACCGCTCCCTTCCCCTCCGCGGCTCACCTCTACCTTCCCCATCCACGGCTCACCGATCCCTTCGCCTCGGCGGCTCACCTCTACCGTCCACTCCACGGCTCACCTCTGCCTTTCCCTCCATGGCTCACCTCTACCTACCCCTCCACGGCTCACCTCTACCTTCCCCTCCACGGCTCACCTCTACCTACCCCTCCACGGCTCACCTCTACCTACCCCTCCACGGCTCACCTCTACCTACCCCTCCACGGCTCACCTCTACCTACCCCTCCACAGCTCACCTCTACCTTCCCCTCCACGGCTCACCTCTGCCTTCCCCTCCACGGCTCACCTCTGCCTTCCCCTCCACGGCTCACCTCTGCCTTCCCCTCCACGGCTCACCTCTGCCTTCCCCTCCACGGCTCACCTCTACCTACCCCTCCACGGCTCACCTCTACCTACCCCTCCACAGCTCACCTCTACCTACCCCTCCACGGCTCACCGCTCCCTTCCCCTCCGCGGCTCACCTCTACCTTCCCCATCCACGGCTCACCGATCCCTTCGCCTCGGCGGCTCACCTCTACCGTCCACTCCACGGCTCACCTCTGCCTTTCCCTCCACGGCTCACCTCTACCTACCCCTCCACGGCTCACCTCTACCTTCCCCTCCACGGCTCACCTCTACCTACCCCTCCACAGCACACCTCTACCTACCCCTCCACGGCTCACCGCTCCCTTCCCCTCCGCGGCTCACCTCTACCTTCCCCATCCACGGCTCACCGCTCCCTTCCCCTCCGCGGCTCACCTCTACCTTCCCCTCCGCGGCTCACCTCTACCTTCCCCTCCACGGCTCACCGATCCCTTCCCCTCCGCGGCTCACCTCTACCTTCCCCATCCACGGCTCACTGCTCCCTTCCCCTCCGCGGCTCACCTCTACCTTCCCCTCCACGGCTCACCGCTCCCTTCCCCTCCACGGCTCACCAAGTGACCCCACAATGTCAGATGACCCCGGAATGTCGTCCTCAGCAGGAGGGACATCGGTGTTCTAGCAGGATAGAAGCGGGGAGGAGGGACTTCTGCTTTTAGCGCTAATTCTAATCCAACCAGGAAGCTCCTCCTACACACATGACCTCAAATCTGTACAAAAAAATACTTCCCCTTTAAATCGGCGTTCTGAATTCAGGACGGGCTGATAATAAATAAATCGCCGGCGAGCCGCACGCCGCGCTCCGTTTCTGGGGCTCTTTACGCCGAAACAATGAGAAGAATAAATAAAAAGAAATCGTCTCCCAGAAGTATTGGAGACAAAAGCGAAGCGGCGGGAGGATTGCGGCGTATTTCACGGAGCGGAAAACTTCTCCCCAGACACTCGCCGTTTTCTGTAACCTCATCGCTAAATTAGCCGCATCAAAGTCGCCGCGTCACGAATGTGTCTCTGGTGGAATCGTTCTTACGTGCGGCTCACAAATGGCGGACGCCGCTGGAGACTCGAAGCGAACGCGCCGGTCCTGGCGGAGATCCGTCGCCTCGACTTCGCTACTTTCTTTGCTTTTTGTTTGTTACTTTTTAACCTCTTCTTGTAAGTTGAGGACAGAAATCGACCAATGGGGGAGGGGTGAGTGTGTGACATGGCGGAGCGCGGGAATGCGGCCGAGTAGGACATGCGGTAGCGCAGAGTCAGTTGCGCACGCCATACAGACTTGTCTTCGGTTATCGGAGGCTGAAGTGACGGATTGGACGCCAACATCGAATGTTAGGAATCTTCACCATGAAAAATTCGAGAAAGAAATCTTCACTGACCGAATGTCATCTCCCCGCATCGAATGTTATCCATATCCACTCATCGATCATTACAAGAGATGTTCATTTCTGAGCCCGACCGTCACCCAGAATAAATCACAAAGTCTCTGACCGGATCTGAAGGGCGAACTTTTCTGAACGAGGCTCCTCTATGTGATGAGGGGATGAAGGCCGAGTTCACACTGCGAATTGGATGCAGCTTTCCCCCTCACATGACAGGAGAGTGTGACCCCCCCCCCCCCCCCCGGCCTTATTCGTAGGGAATTGAAAGGTGCCGGAAACTCCACTTTCTAGTCTGAGCTGTGAAGGCCGTGTGTCTCCTCCATGCGTCTCCCTCATGCCTCTCCTCCATGCGTCTCCCTCATGCCTCTCCTCCATGCGTCTCCCCCATGCGTCTCCCTCATGCCTCTCCTCCATGCGTCTCCCCCATGCCTCTCCTCCGTGCGTCTCCCCCATGCGTCTCCTCCAATGCCTCTCCTCCATGCGTCTCCCCCATGCCTCTCCTCCGTGCGTCTCCCCCATGCGTCTCCTCCAATGCGTCTCCTCCATGTGTCTCCCCCATGCGTCTCCCTCATGCCTCTCCTCCATGCGTCTCCCCCATGCGTCTCCCTCATGCCTCTCCTCCATGCGTCTCCCCCATGCCTCTCCTCCATGCCTCTCCTCCATGTGTCTCCCTCATGCCTCTCCTCCATGTGTCTCCTCCGTGCGAGCGTCTCCTCCATGCATCTCCTCCATGCCTCTCCTCCATGCGTCTCCTCCATGTCTCTCCTCCATGCCTCTCCTCCATGCGTCTCCCCCATGCGTCTCCCTCATGCCTCTCCTCCGTGCGTCTCCCCCATGCCTCTCCTCCAATGCGTCTCCCCCATGTGTCTCCCTCATGCCTCTCCTCCATGCGTCTCCCCCATGCGTCTCCCTCATGCCTCTCCTCCATGCGTCTCCCCCATGCCTCTCCTCCGTGCGTCTCCCCCATGCGTCTCCTCCAATGCCTCTCCTCCATGCGTCTCCCCCATGCCTCTCCTCCGTGCGTCTCCCCCATGCGTCTCCTCCAATGCGTCTCCTCCATGTGTCTCCTCCATGCGTCTCCCTCATGCCTCTCCTCCATGCGTCTCCCTCATGCCTCTCCTCCATGCGTCTCCCCCATGCGTCTCCCTCATGCCTCTCCTCCATGCGTCTCCCTCATGCCTCTCCTCCATGCGTCTCCCCCATGCGTCTCCCTCATGCCTCTCCTCCATGCGTCTCCCCCATGCCTCTCCTCCGTGCGTCTCCCCCATGCGTCTCCTCCAATGCCTCTCCTCCATGCGTCTCCCCCATGCCTCTCCTCCGTGCGTCTCCCCCATGCGTCTCCTCCAATGCGTCTCCTCCATGTGTCTCCCCCATGCGTCTCCCTCATGCCTCTCCTCCATGCGCCTCCCCCATGCGTCTCCCTCATGCCTCTCCTCCATGCGTCTCCCCCATGCCTCTCCTCCATGCCTCTCCTCCATGTGTCTCCCTCATGCCTCTCCTCCATGTGTCTCCTCCGTGCGAGCGTCTCCTCCATGCATCTCCTCCATGCCTCTCCTCCATGCGTCTCCTCCATGTCTCTCCTCCATGCCTCTCCTCCATGCGTCTCCCCCATGCGTCTCCCTCATGCCTCTCCTCCGTGCGTCTCCCCCATGCCTCTCCTCCAATGCGTCTCCTCCATGTGTCTCCCTCATGCCTCTCCTCCATGCGTCTCCCCCATGCGTCTCCCTCATGCCTCTCCTCCGTGCGTCTCCCCCATGCCTCTCCTCCATGCGTCTCCTCCATGTGTCTCCCTCATGCCTCTCCTCCATGTGTCTCCTCCGTGCGAGCGTCTCCTCCATGCATCTCCTCCATGCCTCTCCTCCATGCGTCTCCTCCATGTCTCTCCTCCATGCCTCTCCTCCATGTGTCTCCTCCATGCGTCTCCTCCATGCGTCTCCTCAATGCGTCTCCTCCAATGCGTCTCCTCCATGTCATTCCTCCATACCTCTCCTCCATGCCTCTCCTCCATGCGTCTCCTCCAATGCGTCTCCTCCATGTGTCTCCTCCAAGTCTCTCCTCCATGCATCTCCTCCATGCCTCATCTCCATGCGTCTCCTCCATGCATCTCCTCCATGCGTCTCCTCCAATGCGTCTCCTCCATGTGTCTCCTCCAATGCGTCTCCTCCATGTCTCTCCTCCATGTGTCTCCCTCATGCCTCTCCTCCAATGCGTCTCCTCCATGTGTCTCCCCCATGCGTCTCCCTCATGCCTCTCCTCCATGCGTCTCCCCCATGCGTCTCCCTCATGCCTCTCCTCCATGCGTCTCCCCCATGCCTCTCCTCCATGCCTCTCCTCCATGTGTCTCCCTCATGCCTCTCCTCCATGTGTCTCCTCCGTGCGAGCGTCTCCTCCATGCATCTCCTCCATGCCTCTCCTCCATGCGTCTCCTCCATGTCTCTCCTCCATGCCTCTCCTCCATGCGTCTCCCCCATGCGTCTCCCTCATGCCTCTCCTCCGTGCGTCTCCCCCATGCCTCTCCTCCAATGCGTCTCCCCCATGTGTCTCCCTCATGCCTCTCCTCCATGCGTCTCCCCCATGCGTCTCCCTCATGCCTCTCCTCCAATGCGTCTCCCCCATGCCTCTCCTCCAATGCGTCTCCTCCATGTGTCTCCCTCATGCCTCTCCTCCATGCGTCTCCCCCATGCGTCTCCCTCATGCCTCTCCTCCGTGCGTCTCCCCCATGCCTCTCCTCCATGCGTCTCCTCCATGTGTCTCCCTCATGCCTCTCCTCCATGTGTCTCCTCCGTGCGAGCGTCTCCTCCATGCATCTCCTCCATGCCTCTCCTCCATGCGTCTCCTCCATGTCTCTCCTCCATGCCTCTCCTCCATGTGTCTCCTCCATGCGTCTCCTCCATGCGTCTCCTCAATGCATCTCCTCCATGCGTCTCCTCCAATGCGTCTCCTCCATGTGTCTCCTCCAAGTCTCTCCTCCATGCATCTCCTCCATGCCTCATCTCCATGCGTCTCCTCCATGCATCTCCTCCATGCGTCTCCTCCAATGCGTCTCCTCCATGTGTCTCCTCCAATGCGTCTCCTCCATGTCTCTCCTCCATGTGTCTCCTCCATGCGTCTCCTCCATGTCTCTCCTCCATGCCTCTCCTCCATGTGTCTCCTCCATGCGTCTCCTCCATGCGTCTCCTCAATGCGTCTCCTCCAATGCGTCTCCTCCATGTCATTCCTCCATACCTCTCCTCCATGCCTCTCCTCCATGCATCTCCTCCATGCGTCTCCTCCAATGCGTCTCCTCCATGTGTCTCCTCCAAGTCTCTCCTCCATGCATCTCCTCCATGCCTCATCTCCATGCGTCTCCTCCATGCATCTCCTCCATGCGTCTCCTCCAATGCGTCTCCTCCATGTGTCTCCTCCAATGCGTCTCCTCCATGTCTCTCCTCCATGTGTCTCCTCCATGCCTCTCCTCCATGTGTCTCCTCTATGCCTCTCCTCCATGTGTCTCCTCCATGCCTCTCCTCCATGTGTCTCCTCCATGCGTCTCCTCCATGCGTCTCCTCAATGCGTCTCCTCCAATGCGTCTCCTCCATGTCATTCCTCCATACCTCTCCTCCATGCCTCTCCTCCATGCATCTCCTCCATGCGTCTCCTCCAATGCGTCTCCTCCATGTGTCTCCTCCAAGTCTCTCCTCCATGCATCTCCTCCATGCCTCATCTCCATGCGTCTCCTCCATGCATCTCCTCCATGCGTCTCCTCCAATGCGTCTCCTCCATGTCTCTCCTCCATGTGTCTCCTCCATGCCTCTCCTCCATGTGTCTCCTCTATGCATCTCCTCCATGTGTCTCCTCCATGCCTCTCCTCCAAGTGTCTCCTCCATGCGTCTCCTCCTTGCCTCACCTCCATGCGTCTCCTCCATGTGTCTCCTCCATGCCTCTCCTCCAAGTGTCTCCTCCATGCGTCTCCTCCATGCCTCACCTCCATGCCTCTCCTCCATGTGTCTCCTCCATGCCTCACCTCCATGCGTCTCCTCCTTGCGTCTCCTCCATGCCTCTCCTCCATGTCTCTCCTCCGTGCCTCTCCTCCGTGCCTCTCCTCCATGCGTCTCCTCCAATGCGTCTCCTCCATGTGTCTCCTCCAAGTCTCTCCTCCATGCATCTCCTCCATGCCTCATCTCCATGCGTCTCCTCCATGCATCTCCTCCATGCGTCTCCTCCAATGCGTCTCCTCCATGTGTCTCCTCCAATGCGTCTCCTCCATGTCTCTCCTCCATGTGTCTCCTCCATGCCTCTCCTCCATGTGTCTCCTCTATGCCTCTCCTCCATGTGTCTCCTCCATGCCTCTCCTCCATGCCTCTCCTCCATGCATCTCCTCCATGTGTCTCCTCCATGCCTCTCCTCCAAGTGTCTCCTCCATGCGTCTCCTCCTTGCCTCACCTCCATGCGTCTCCTCCATGTGTCTCCTCCATGCCTCTCCTCCAAGTGTCTCCTCCATGCGTCTCCTCCATGCCACACCTCCATGCCTCTCCTCCATGTGTCTCCTCCATGCCTCTCCTCCATGCCTCACCTCCATGCGTCTCCTCCTTGCGTCTCCTCCATGCGTCTCCTCCATGCCTCTCCTCCATGTCTCTCCTCCGTGCCTCTCCTCCGTGCGTCTCCTCCATGCCTCTCCTCCGTGTGTCTCCTCCATGCCTCTCCTCCATGTGTCTCCTCCATGCGTCTCCTCCATGCGTCTCCTCCATGCGTCACCTCCATGTCTCTCCTCCATGCGTCTCCTCCATGCCTCTCCTCCATGCGTCTCCTCCATGTGTCTCCTCCATGTCTCTCCTCCATGTGTCTCCTCCATGTCTCTCCTTCATGCGTCTCCTCCATGCCTCTCCTCCATGCCTCACCTCCATGCGTCTCCTCCATGCGTCTCCTCCATACCTCTCCTCCATGCGTCTCCTCCATGTCTCTCCTCCATGCCTCTCCTCCATGCCTCTCCTCCGTGCCTCTTCTCCATGTCTCTCCTCCATGCGTCTCCTCCATGCCTCTCCTCCATGACTCTCCTCCATGCCTCTCCTCCATGTCTCTCCTTCATGCCTCTCCTCCATGCGTCTCCTCCATGCGTCTCCTCCATGTGTCTCCTCCATGCCTCTCCTCCATGCGTCTCCTCCATGCCTCACCTCCATGCGTCTCCTCCATGTCTCTCCTCCATGCCTCTCCTCCATGCGTCTCCTCCATGTGTCTCCTCCATGCCTCTCCTCCATGCGTCTCCTCCATGTCTCTCCTCCATGCGTCTCCTCCATGCCTCTCCTCCATGCCTCTCCTCCATGCCTCTCCTCCGTGCCTCTTCTCCATGTCTCTCCTCCATGCGTCTCCTCCATGCCTCTCCTCCATGACTCTCCTCCATGCCTCTCCTCCATGTCTCTCCTCCATGCGTCTCCTCCATGCGTCTCCTCCATGCGTCTCTCCTCCATGTCTCTCCTCCGTACCTCTCCTCCATGCGTCTCTCCTCCATGCGTCTCCTCCATGTCTCTCCTCCATGCGTCTCCTCCATGCCTCTCCTCCGTGCCTCTTCTCCATGTCTCTCCTCCATGCGTCTCCTCCATGCCTCTCCTCCGTGCGTCTCCTCCGTGCCTCTCCTCCATGCCTCTCCTCCATGTCTCTCCTCCATGCGTCTCCTCCGTGCGTCTCCTCCATGCCTCTCCTCCATGTCTCTCCTCCATGCGTCTCCTCCATGCCTCTCCAGCACTCAGCACAGAAGTAGTGGAATGTTACATGACGCGGCGGCGTTCGACCTATCTGGACATTTCTGTGCAGTCGGCCAGGCGTGCAGATTTTTGGCGGTTTTCCCTCGGTGGCGTTGGGCCGGTCAGCTTGGGGCTCGGAGCTCCTCGGCCGATTGTTTACATAAAACAAAGTTGTGTTTTGTCCTGGCGGGGGAGGCGGGATGCCAGAACTGGCGGCGGGGGAGGCGGGATGCCAGAACTGGCGGCGGGGGAGGCTGGATGCCAGAACTGGCGGCGTCCTCCGTGGCTCCCTTTGACGTGACGCGAAGCGACAGCTCTCAGATCAGGTTGTGAAGCGACTGGCAGCGATGACGGTCCGCGTCTCCTCTCATCACGGCGCTCCAAGGATGATGAAACGCTTCCTGTTCCACTGATAGCAGCTGCGATACGGTGCGTGCGCCCGCGCCCCGGGGGATGGGGGGGGCGTCGTACTCCGCACGCTCCTACCTTTCATTACAACTCGGGAACCTTCCGTTGTAGAGAATTATTCGTATGAATAAAATTTTTATTGTTCGTGTGAAATGCAGAGAAGAGTTGGGCTGAAATTCCCCTCCCCCTCCCCCCCTCCCCCTCCCCGGTTCGCACCAGAACTCCCGACCAGCGAACCCCATTGAAGTCTACGGGACCCGAAAATCAAAAGTCTCCATTTTCAAGGCTTATATGCAAGTAGTTGGCCATAAAAAAGGGGAATGAGGGGGTCCGGGTCCTGCCCTGAGGGACACATATCACTGCAAAATATATTTTATTATCGTTTTTACAGGAGCAGTGATTTTAATAATGCTTAAAGTGCAACAAAAAAATAAAAAATTCCTTTAAATATCGTGTCTGGGTGGTCCCCTTAGTCTGCCTGTAAAGTGGAGCATCTGTACCATGTATGGAACCTGCTGCAGCAAAAATTACATTTATAAAGAAAAAAAACGAGTCAACTCACATTTAGATTGCCGACAATCGGAAAGATTTAAAAGAACAAAACAAAAATGGCGGGTCTGGTATAGATTTTAAGGGGAACCTCACGACAAAAAAAAGTGTGGGGGTCCCCCCCAAAATCCATACCAGACCCTCATCTGAGCATGCAGCCTGGCAGGTCAAGAAACGGGAGGGGAGGGGCAAACTAGCATCTCCCGCCCACCCTTCCTGAACCATACCAGGCCACATGCCCTCAACATGGTGGGGTGGGTGCTTTGGGGCAGGGGGCTCTGCCCCCCCCTCAACCCAAAGCACCTTGTGGGGGGGACAAGGGCCTCTTCCCCACAACCCATTTACCAAAAAAAGTATAAAAATAAATAAACACAGGAGGCAGTTTTTGACAATTCCTTTCTTAAATACATAAAAAAAACAATGTCCCCCGATGTAAACCCATCGTCAATCATGACTCCCGCTGCACCCCAAAAAGAAAACGCTCCGCCGCCAACTAAGGCTTGCCGACGAGTGCCTGGCTTGACGTTTGACGGTTCTTATATAGGTAAGGGCGGGGTCACCTGGTGATGTCACCACCCCCTTGTGACATCACCAACCCAGCATGCACCAGTTGGTGACATCACAAGGACGGCAGAGACCCCCCCCCCGTCCTGCTCCAAAGCACCCACCCCCCCCCCATGTTGAGGACATGTGGCTTGGTATGGTTGGGGAGGGGGTGGATTTCCTCTCACTTCCTGTTGTGGCGATGGGACAGGAAGTGAAGGGAAATCTCCCCAATGGGAGTTAAAAAAGTTTTGCCTTTAGTTTGCCTTTAAGATTTGTTTTTCCTTCCATCATGAAGGGGTTAATAATAGTCCCCATTATAAATAATATACACCTGGCAGAGGGTCTGACCCTCCTCTACTCCGCCCCCAAAACAAAAAAACCTTCCCCCTCCCATCCCCCCTGCGCGCTCTTCATCTGATCCGTCCGATGGACTCTCCTCACGTTTCCCTGCGATCTCTCGCTCGTTGGAATACCCGATCAGTGACATATACGATCGGTGACATATCCGATCAGTGACATATCCGATCGGTGACATATCCGATCGGATATGTCACCGATCGGATATGTCACCGATCGGATATGTCACCGATCGGATATGTCACCGATCGGATATGTCACCGATCGGATATGTCACCGATCGGATATGTCACCGATCGGATATGTCACCGATCGGATATGTCACCGATTGGATATGTCACCCATCGGATATGTCACTGATCGGATATGTCACCGATCGGATATGTCACCCATCGGATATGTCACTGATCGGATATGTCACCGATCGGATATGTCACCGATCGGATATGTCACCGATCGGATATGTCACCGATCGGATATGTCACCGATCGGATATGTCACTGATCGGATATGTCACCGATCGGATATGTCACCGATTGGATATGTCACCCATCGGATATGTCACTGATCGGATATGTCACCGATTGGATATGTCACCCATCGGATATGTCACTGATCGGATATGTCACCGATCGTATATGTCACCGATCGGATATGTCACCGATCGGATATGTCACCGATCGGATATGTCACCGATCGGATATGTCACCGATCAGTGACATATCCGATCGGTGACATATCCGATCAGTGACATATCCGATCAGTGACATATCCGCCGTCTCTCTCTCTCTGTTACTATTTATAATTGTTTCTGCAGAGAACGTTTCCTCCTCCCCGGGAGGTGACGGCGCTCGCCGCACGCTCTGTTCCAGGATATGTGAAGGACGCGGAAATCGTATTAATAGATCCTGCGGATAATTTTATGTAAATGGCGGCGGATTTCTTTATTTAGAGGGAGAATCTTCTTCTGCAGATCGTTTTCTGCTTCCCAGCGAGACGTCCCCTCGGGAGACCCCCGCCAGCGTGATCTGTGCCCCGCCTCCTACCGCGTGGTGCCCCTAGGCGTGCGCAGGGGGTGTGCCGGGTGTGCCTGGGCACACCCTAATCACCCCTTGAGGTGCAGATTCCCCCCGCTGATATTGCACCAATGGGAAGCCAAAACTCTGCCTGCAGGGGGCGGGACTGAGGCTTTTCATACACTATATGCATACCAATATTATAGTCCTACCTCCCGGGACATTGTTAACCCCGCCCACTGGCTGCATTTGGCCCACCCATTTTCTGGGAGAACACACCCAAATAATTCCTACTTTACAGGTTGGTCCTATCCAAACCAGACCTCTAAATATGTGGGGATCAGTGCAGCCCCCCCAAGTGAATCCCCCATCCAGCCCCCCCTTTAGGTCTTGCACAGGTGTACCGGCTCCTCCCCTATAGTCTTGCACAGGTGTACCGTCTCCTCCCCTTCAGTCTTGCACAGGTGTTTCGGCTCCTCCCCTTCAGTTTTGCACAAGTGTACCGGCTCCTCCCCTTCAGTCTTGTACAGGTGTACCGGCTCCTCCCCTTCAGTCTTGTACAGGTGTACCGGCTCCTCCCCTTCAGTCTTGTACAGGTGTACCGGCTCCTCCCCTTCAGTCTTGTACAGGTGTACCGGCTCCTCCCCTTCAGTCTTGCACAGGTGTACCGGCTCCTCCTATTCAGTCTTGTACAGGTGTAGTGGCTCCTCCCCTTCAGTCTTGCACAGGTGTAGTGGCTCCTCCCCTTCAGTCTTGCACAGGTGTATCGGCTCCTCCCCTTCAGTCTTGTACAGGTGTACCGGCTCCTCCCCTTCAGTCTTGCACAGGTGTACCGGCTCCTCCTATTCAGTCTTGTACAGGTGTAGTGGCTCCTCCCCTTCAGTCTTGCACAGGTGTAGTGGCTCCTCCCCTTCAGTCTTGCACAGGTGTAGTGGCTCCTCCCCTTCAGTCTTGCACAGGTGTATCGGCTCCTCCCCTTCAGTCTTGTACAGGTGTATTGGCTCCTCCCCTTCAGACTTGACTATAAATGACTGAAACAAAAGCCCATCCCCCAGACATGGTCCACATCAGGAAATCTGCCACGTGGTCATCACTGGGGGGGGGATGGAGACAGGAAGTGGCTGCAAAGAGGCTTCAGGAGATCAGCATCACTGAAACAAAGGATGGAATACAATTTACTTTCATTAAATTACAATTAAAAGTAAAAGACGCGGCAAACCGATACAAACCGAATGTCCTCCCGTCCTGATCCAATGTCCTCCAGTCCTGATCCAACGTCCTCCCGTCCTGATCCAACGTCCTCCCGTCCTGATCCTACGTCCTCCCGTCCTCATTCAACGTCCTCCCGTCCTCATTCAACGTCCTCCCGTCCTGATCCAACGTCCTCCCGTCCTGATCGAATGTCCTCCTGTCCTGATCCAACGTCCTCCTGTCCTGATCCAATGTCCTCCAGTCCTGATCCAACGTCCTCCAGTCCTGATCCAACGTCCTCCCGTCCTGATCCAACGTCCTCCCGTCCTGATCCAACGTCCTCCCGTCCTGATCCAACGTCCTCCCGTCCTGATCCAACGTCCTCCCGTCCTGATCGAATGTCCTCCCGTCCTGATCCAACGTCCTCCCGTCCTGATCCAACGTCCTCCCGTCCTGATCCAACGTCCTCCCGTCCTGATCATACGTCCTCCCGTCCTGATCCAACGTCCTCCCGTCCTGATCGAATGTCCTCCTGTCCTGATCCAACGTCCTCCCGTCCTGATCCAACGTCCTCCTGTCCTGATCCAACGTCCTCCCGTCCTGATCCAACGTCCTCCCGTCCTGATCGAATGTCCTCCTGTCCTGATCCAACGTCCTCCCGTCCCGATCCAACGTCCTCCCGTCCTGATCGAATGTCCTCCCGTCCTGATCCAACGTCCTCCCGTCCTGATCCTACGTCCTCCCGTCCTGATCCAACGTCCTCCCGTCCTGATCGAATGTCCTCCTGTCCTGATCCAACGTCCTCCCGTCCTGATCCAACGTCCTCCCGTCCTGATCGAATGTCCTCCTGTCCTGATCCAACGTCCTCCCGTCCTGATCCAACGTCCTCCCGTCCTGATCCAACGTCCTCCCGTCCTGATCCAACGTCCTCCCGTCCTGATCCAACGTCCTCCCGTCCTGATCGAATGTCCTCCCGTCCTGATCCAACGTCCTCCCGTCCTGATCCTACGTCCTCCCGTCCTGATCATACGTCCTCCCGTCCTGATCCAACGTCCTCCCGTCCTGATCGAATGTCCTCCTGTCCTGATCCAACGTCCTCCCGTCCTGATCCAACGTCCTCCCGTCCTGATCCAACGTCCTCCCGTCCTGATCCAACGTCCTCCCGTCCTGATCCAACGTCCTCCCGTCCTGATCCAACGTCCTCCCGTCCTGATCGAATGTCCTCCTGTCCTGATCCAACGTCCTCCCGTCCTGATCCAACGTCCTCCCGTCCTGATCCAACGTCCTCCCGTCCTGATCGAATGTCCTCCTGTCCTGATCCAACGTCCTCCCGTCCTGATCCAACGTCCTCCCGTCCTGATCCAACGTCCTCCCGTCCTGATCGAATGTCCTCCTGTCCTGATCCAACGTCCTCCCGTCCTGATCGAATGTCCTCCCGTCCTGATCCAACGTCCTCCCGTCCTGATCCAACGTCCTCCCGTCCCGATCCAACGTCCTCCCGTCCTGATCGAATGTCCTCCCGTCCTGATCCAACGCACTCCCGTCCTGATCCAACGTCCTCCCGTCCTGATCGAATGTCCTCCCGTCCTGATCCAACGTCCTCCCGTCCTGATCCAACGTCCTCCCGTCCTGATCCAACGTCCTCCCGTCCTGATCCAACGTCCTCCCGTCCTGATCCAACGTCCTCCCGTCCTGATCCAACGTCCTCCTGTCCTGATCCAACGTCCTCCCGTCCTGATCGAATGTCCTCCCGTCCTGGTTTCTATAAATGTCAATCAGGTGAGTTTTATTTTCTTACCTGCTTCTGTCTTGTAGATAACAGCTGAAGGTCGGATCAGCTTCAGAATTCGATCTTCCAAGGTCAGTGGGAGATTTCCTGGATTTTCCCCTCACCCAACTTCTAAACCGTAATAATAAAAACGCATGAATGACCGCTGCGAGCGCACACACAGGGTTACAGGACGAAGTCCCCCGCCGAGCGGCCGCCCCCCTCCCCCCTCCACCGCCATTAATCATCGCGCCGCGCTTTATTCATCCCGACAAATTCTGTCATTATTCCAGGAAGGTCTCCATGGCGAATCCTCTCCGCGCCGGACGCCGAATCTCAGGAATCTCCAGACAAAAATCCTTCCAGGATCCGAAGTCTTCACCCGGCGAGGGGCGCCGCGTTGCCTGGAGACAACGGAGAGAACTGCGGCGGAGACGCCGACTATCATTATAATATTACATAAAAAAAAAGAAACAATGGCGCTTTTTGTAAATAAATTCCTTCTTTTCACCCTTTTTCCATCTCAGCGATTCTGATCTCCTGCAGCCTCTTTGCAGTCACTTCCTGTCTCCATGACCCCGCCCCCCGCGCCATTTCTCGGGCGGTGACAATAACGGAACCACCTCTGTGTCACGTGTGCTGAAAAAGGCAATATTGGGAGTCCATGTGACGGGGTGACAACGCAGGGGCACAATTTAGGAGGCAGACAGAGCGTTGTCACCCTATAGCAGGAAGTTCCTGAACAAAGACCTTCATGGCGGGATCACCACTTCCCGCGTGTAGGACGTCCTGGAACTTGAAGTGGGGATATCAGGATGAAGCTCCACCCATCATCCTCCCGGGGGCTTCCTTTCTCAGCCGGCGATTCCCCGATAATGGAAAAGTCATCCTAGAGGCCGATTAGCTTCTGGATGACAAATTCGTTCATTCGGAAACATCCGAAATGAACAAAAACCCCAAATTCTTCCGAATATTCATAAATTCGAATATTTTTTAAATTTGTAAATCAAACAATTTGAAAATTCGTAAATTAAATTTCTATTTTCCTAATTTGTGAATTTATGAATTTTCTAATTTTTTCATTCAAAATTTGTACATTTGTAAATTTACAAATGTTTTCATTTTTTCATTTACAAATTTACAAATTTTAGAAAATTCAAAAAATTTAAAAATTTGAAAATTCGTAAATTACATTTCTATTTTCCTAATTTAGAAAACTAGAAAATTCATAAATTAGGAAAATAGAAATATAAAATTTATGAATTTTCAAATTTTTTCATTTTCTATTTTTTGAATTTTCTAAAATTTGTAAATTCGTAAATGAAAAAATGAAAAGATTTGTAAATTTACAAATTTACAAATTTTGAAATAAAAAAATAGAAAACTAGAAAATTCATAAATTCATAATTTTTTATTTCAAAATTTGTAAATTCACTAATTTTTTCATTTACAAATTTTAGAAAATTCAAAAAATTGAAAATGAAAAAAATTAGAAAATTCGTAAATGAAAAAAATTGTAAATTTACGAATTTACAAATTTTGAATTAAAAAATTTGAAAATTTATAAATTAGAAAAAATAAAAATTTGAAATTTGAAAAATAGAAACATTCAACAGCTGAAAAACCTGAAAATTTGGAACTCTGAAATAATAATAACTATTAAATTCTAGGTATTGGAATTTCCTTTCATATTTGGCTGATAGTGAACGTAAAAAATACAAATTTATCCGAAATAACGAATGTCGCATCTAAACAAATGGAACTTAACTAATTATTATTAATAAATAGCAATAATAATAATAATAATAATAATAAGAAGAAGAATAAAAAAAACTTTTTATTGTTATTTATTATTATTAATTTGTTTTGTTCCATTCATTTAGATACGGCATTCATTACTTCGGATAAATTTGTATTTTTTTACGTTCACTAACAGCCAAACTTGAAAGGAAATTCCAATACCTAGAATTTAATAGTTATTATTCAGAATTTTCTGTTTTTTTGGAAAGCAGAGATAAAAAAAATATTTAATCGAATGCTTCCCAGGGTAGAGGAGATATCTGAGGTCCAATAGACCCCCCACATATCTCCATAAATAATAATAAAACATTTTTTTTAAAGGGACAGTGTAAAAAACAAAAACAAAAAAAACAATAAAAATGTAATAAATAAAAAAATTAAAGGGACAGTGTAAAAAAAAAAAAAAAAAAAAAAAAAAAATGTAATAATAATTAAATTAAAGGGACGGTGTAAAAAAAAAAAAAAAAAAAAAAAATGTAATAAATAATTAAATTAAAGGGACGGTGTAAAAAAATGTAATAAATAATTAAAAAAATAAAGGGACAGTGTAAAAAAATAAAAAAAATAAAAAAATGTAATACATAATTTAAAAATTAAAAGGGACAGTGTAAAAAAAATAAAAAATTTAATAAATAATTAAGAAATTAAAGGGACGGTGTAAAAAATAAATAAATAAAATGTTTCTTAAAGCGCCCCGTCCCCTCCTCTTTTGCAGGTGTGCAGAAGAGAACGCATTTATAAGTCGCGCCCACATATGTAAATGGTGTTCGCACCGCACATGATCAGAACCCTGTCCCGCTAAGAACGGAAGTGACAGCTCGGTCAGCGCGCAGTGAGCGCGCTCTCAGTACGGAACCTCTATGGCTGGGGACGGGACGAAACACATCAGTGGAGCAGAATCGGGAGCTGTCAGTGACAGCTCGGTCAGTACGCTGGTAGCCTGCAGGGAGCGCACTCTCAGCACAGAACAGCGGCACTCTATTAAATGCGGCGGCTCATCCACCATCTTGTTGCATATACACGTGACGCCGGCGGAGAGGGGTCACTTTTGCGCTGTTGGGGTAGAATCAGACGGAGCCATGAAGGGTGTCGCGGTTTGAGGTTGACGGATGTCAGGGCAAAGATGGCGGCCATTCCGGCAGAATTCTGACGCATCCAATCGGGTTCCTCCGTCTCCGGTGAGGACGGCCCCCCCCCCATCCCCCGTCTTCCCAGATACCGGCTGTATTTTTAGCCGCGGAATATTGATGTCAGACGATTATCCACATTAGAGAGGCAATTAACATGGAAACAAATAACGAGCCGCCTAATTAGCCTGGAAGCCGGAGCCAGGAACGCGTTTCAATCGCTCGGCTGCCTCCTCGCCGCTCCGGAGGGTGTCGCCAACGCAGCCAATGCATGGCGGCGAGAAAAGACCGACAAAGCGAAAGACGATCGTTTCCTGGCAATGGATTCCTCCGAGACCCCCCACAAAATACCGAGACCCCCCGCCGGACCCCTTATTATGTCCCCATCAGAGCTCCTCTTACATCAGAGCCCCCCTTACATCAGAGCCCCCCTTACATCAGAGCCCCCCCTTACATCAGAGCCCCCCCCCTTAGATCAGGGTCCCCATCAGAGCCCCCTTACATCAGTGTCCCCATCGGAGCCCCCCCCTTACATCAGAGCCCCCCCCCTTACATCAGTGTCCCCATCAGAGCCCCCCCTTACATCAGAGCCCCCCCCCCTTACATCAGTGTCCCCATCAGAGCCCCCCCTTACATCAGAGCCCCCCCCTTACATCAGTGTCCCCATCAGAGCCCCCCCTTACATCAGAGCCCCCCCCCTTACATCAGTGTCCCCATCAGAGCCCCCCCTTACATCAGAGCCCCCCCTTACATCAGAGCCCCCCCTTACATCAGAGCCCCCCTTACATCAGAACCCCCCTTACATTAGAGCCCCCCTTACATCAGGGTCCCCATCAGAGCCCCCCTTACATCAGAGCCGCCCTTACATCAGAGCCCCCCCTTACATCAGAGCCCCCCTTACATCAGAGCCCCCCTTACATCAGAGCCCCCCCTTACATCAGAGCCCCCCTTACATCAGAGCCCCCCTTACATCAGAGCCCCCCCTTACATCAGAGCCCCCCTTACATCAGAGCCCCCCTTACATCAGGGTCCCCATCAGAGCCCCCCTTACATCAGAGCCCCCCCTTACATCAGAGCCCCCCTTACATCAGAGCCCCCCTTACATCAGAGCCCCCCCTTACATCAGAGCCCCCCTTACATCAGGGTCCCCATCAGAGCCCCCCTTACATCAGGGTCCTCATCAGAGCCCCCCTTATTGTTGTGTGGGGGGGGGGGGCAGAGAGTGTCCCATCAGCTGTGAGCCGGATAAAAACTTTGTAGAGGGCCACATGTGGCCCTTGGGTGGTTCTCTGGTGAGGAGTCTAGAAGTCAGCAGATGAAGGCGGGGGGCCCCTTAAAGCTGAGAAGGGCGCCGCCTTTCCAATAACTCCCTTCACATCATACTAATATACCGATCAATATACCGATCAATACAATTTATTGATCCTTCCTCTTCATTATCTTCTACAGCTGGAACTGACTGGCGCTGCGCCGCCCTCTGCTGGTCATTGCTGGAAAACAACCTGAATCAGATAATTCCCCCATCATAGGATGTGAATGGTGCCGACATTGTCCGTAGCGCTGTACAAAGACATCCCCAAAACCAGGAATGTCACAAACCAATCATAACACCACTCCCCCCCCCCCCCCACTCTGGAGGAAGGAGCACAGGTGGCACAGCAGACAGCAGCATCATCAGTCTGGGGGGGGGGGGGGTAGATGGATTAGCAGATTTAGATACACTAACACTTTGAAGCCAAAACTTCACCTCACACTTTCTAATCTGTTACAGTAACAAGTTTTCTTCTTTTGGGGAAAAAAGGGTTTTTACATCAATAAATAAAAGCTGATCATTGTAAGCACCCCTGTCAGTGGTAAATGGTTTGTCCCATTCCTCTAACGGCTACATCTGCAGGACAGCTTCGTTATTAAAAAAACAAAAAAAAACAGATTCACTGGCAGGATCACCAGATGCAAATAGAAGAAACCCTAAAAAATAAAAAATAAAAGAACAACACCTCTAAGAATTGATAAACTGCGAAAAGTTAAAAAGTATAAAAATAAATAAATAATATTAATAAAAAAAATAAAATAAAAATATCTAAAAAAATAACAAAAATAAAATAATAATAATAATAATAATAAAAAATAATAATAACAAAAGCAAAATGAATAATAATATTAATAAAAAAAAAGAATAATAACAAAAATAAAATAAAAATAATAATAATAATAATAATAATAATAACAAAAGCAAAATAAATAAATAATAATAATAACAAAAATAAAAAAAATATCTAAAAAAATTATAACAAAAATAAAATAATAATAATAATAATAATAATAAAAATAATAATAATAATAATTAAAAAAAATAATAACAAAAGCAAAATAAATAAATATCTAAAAATAAATAAAAACAATAATAAAAATAAGAGAAAATTTTACCTGGGGCACAGCAGACAGCAGCATTATCAGTCTGGGGGGGGGGGGAGGGGAGTGTTAAGGATTAGCAGATTTAGATACACTAACACATTGAAGCCAAAACTATAACTCACACTCTGTTACAGAAACAAGTTTTCTTCCTTTTGGGATAAAAGGTTTTTACACCTAAGAATTGGTAAACTGAGAAAAGTTTAAAAAAAAATAAAAAAAAAATAATAATAATAAAAATATCTAAAAAAAATAATAATAATAAAAAAAGAGAAAATTGCGTACTGTCTGTGATACTTTTTTTTATTTGCACAAATTGTCCATGAAAAATTATATGTTCGTGCAAATAAAAATAAAAAGAAGTATCACGGACAGCACTCAATTTTCTCTGTCACACTTGCACCTAATACGGCTACAATCACCTCAAAAATAAATAATAAAAACATAAAATAATAAAAAAAAAAGTATATATTTTGCTTCGGTCAGTCATTGTGTTGTGCTGTTGCTGCCACCTAGTGAAGGTAATTGGGTATATAATAATAATAATAATAATAATAATATTGAATGCAGAAATAATAATAATAAAGCTGATATATTATATAGGAAGGTTTATTTTTATTCAGAGACGATAATAATAATAATAATAATAATAATTACAGGGGTGTCAGTTTTGTGGCTCCACCCTCTACAACAACAGTGCTGAGCTCCTATTGGTCGGGGAGTGGAGGCGGCGCACTGACCAGGGTTCCTGGAGAGGAGGGTATAGTTCCTCTTCTTTATAACTGGTGAGGGGGGGGAGGGGCTGTGAAGCAAAACCTCCCCGAGATCCAATCAGCACGCTGCTGCTTAGTACAGAGAGGACCGGAAAAGTTTATACTGCGGGGGAGGGGAGGGGGTGTCATTGAAAATGTTTAATTCTAACCAAAAAAAAAAATAGATTTTTTTTTTATTGTGTCTCAATTGTTATCCCTGAAGAAGGGAAAAGCCCCTCCCCCAACCCCCCAAATGCATTTTCTGTATTTTTGCCGCAGATCAGCAGCGAGGTTCTTCTGTCACTTGTCGTTCTCCACACATGTGGTCAGGTCTGGGGGTCTCCCCCTTTTCTTCAAGCCAGACCCCCGACCCTTTAGCAGCCCGGGACACTTTTGGGTGCCCCAAGGAGGGTAGAAATGCAAAATGTGGGTGTGGCCAACTTGCTGACATCATCACCCTGCGCCCCAGGGATGCCAAAACTGCCCCCCCCCCCCCCCCCAGACAGAAAGCTGCAGTTCCCGGACAGAAAATCTCAGTTACTTGGAGAGCCACAGCCCGGTCTGAATAATATGTCCAGGTTTTAGTTCGCCTGAAACCCGGACACAAGATTCAAAACCCGGACGGGTGAATCCCGGGCAGGTGGCAACCCTTGCTGGGGTAATTGCAGAGCTTATGGGCGAGTGGAGAGGGGCAAGTGTGGGGCTGGCTGACAAGCTGGTGGGGGTGGGGTGGAGGGTTTGCTGCCCCCCCCAAAAATGGAGCACCAGCCGCCGCTGATCGTTTATATGAGACAGATCGCGCTGTCCGGACTGCTTTTGGAATCCTCCTGTGAGGTCACATCTATAGAATCTTCTTATTAGATACATTCCTGTAACGTTGTTTTTATGATTGATACTTTGTAGCGGCGCGATAAACCGGAAACAATCACATCGGTCAAAGCCAAACTCATCCAAAGTCGCATCAAAATCGCGACGGAAATCGCACAATTCCAAGTGTGAATGGACTCAACCCCTTGCCGACCACCGCCTGTAGATTTACGTCGGCAGAATGGCGCGGTTGCGCGTCAGGACGTACCTGTAAGTCCCTTTAAATTTGCCGCCGTGCGGGCACGCCCCTACCGAGGGCTCCGTGACCACAGGACTCGATGTCCGCCGGTGTCCCGCGATTGCGTTTCACGAAGCTGCAGAACGGAGAGATGCCTCCGTAAACAAGGCATCTCCCTGTTCTGCCTAGTGACAGGACAGTGATCAGTGACGTGTCACATGTAGCCCCGCCCCCACACAGTTAGAATCACTCCCTAGGACACACTTAACCCTCTTTAGCGCCACCTAGTGGTTAACCTCTTCCCTGCCGGTGTCATTTAATCAGAGCATTTTTATGGCACAGATCGCTGTGTAAATGACAATGGTCCCAAAATAGCGTCAAATGTGTCCGATGTGTCCGCCGTAATGTCGCAGTCACAATAAAAATCGCTGATCACCGCCATTACTAGTAAAAAAATAAATAATAAAAATGCAATAAAACTATCCCATATTTTGTAGACGCTTTAACTTTTGCGCAAACCAACTGATAAACGCTTATTGCGATATTTTTTTACCAAAAATATGTAGAATACGTATCGCCCTAAACTGAGGGGAAATTCTTTTTTTTTATATATTTTTGGGAGATATTTATTACAGCAAAAAGTAAAAAATATTGAATTTTTTTCCAAATTGTCGCTCTATTTTTGTTTATAGCGCAAAAAATAAAAACCGCCGAGGTGATCAAATACCACCAAAAAAAAGTTCTATTTGTGGGAAAAAAAGGACGCCAATTTTGTTTGGGAGCCACGTTGCACGACCGCGCAATTGTCAGTTAAAGCGACGCAGTGCCGAATCGCAAAAGGTGCTCTGGTCTTTGGTCAGCCAAAATGGTCCGGGGATGAAGTGGTTAAGGTCCCACTTTCCTTTCTTATGAACCCAAAGTCGCATCAAAACCACATCAAACTTGCGCTGTAAAGTCACAATGGAAATCGCACAATTCTGACGTGTGAACGCACTCCGTTATGTGGAGGTCGGAATATGAAGGGAAATCTAAGGAGATCTATCCGTGAACATCTACAGAGCTGAGGGCCCTTCCCACTCGCCCGGGCCCCTGCGGTGCGATAATCGCACATCCGTTAACGCACATTGCATCACGTTGGGTTACAGCGATTCATTCATGTAAATGGGTCTCTCAATGAACCAGAAACCACGCATGTGGCCTTTCTGATTGCGCATGTTATCGCATTGCTGCTCTGCGCTGCACATCTGTCGGCAAGTTGCATTGGGGCGTCGCTTTGAAGGAATAGCACCAAGGCTGCATTCACACCTGAGCGTTTTGTCGCCTGAAGCGCGACGCTCAAATACGCTAGAGGGGAAAAAATACATTATTCTCTATGGAGACGGTTCACATCTCCACGCCGAACGCCTGACGCCGAACGCCTGAAGCTCAAACAAGTTCCGGACCCTTTTTTGACGTGCGAATCGGGCGGTTTGGGCGTTTTTGAGCGTTTGCATTCCCCATGGAAAGTAATGGAAACGCTCGATTCAATCGACTAGCGCGACAACGAGCGTTTGCCAACAAGTGATGAAAAGATGATCATTTATCCTATTGGCTAAAATAAAAAACGAAGTACAAAAACATCGGACGACGCTGTATGCAAACGCACAAATACGCATGAATACACGCGACAAAACGCCGGAAAAAAACGACCGACGCTCAGGTGTGAATGCAGCCTAAATTACACCAATACACGCCGCGACCGTTACCCCAGTGCGATATGTACACAACCCCCGAGGGTCCCACGGCTTCAGTACTTTCTATGGCCCCCCTGATACAGATCTGATGTTGTGATTTCACTGGCTGCTTGCTTGTTCGGTGACTCAGGAAGTATTGAAGCCTGGTGCAGCCAGGCACATTGGTATTTCCGGACAGCCAGGAGGCAGAATGCAGACTTTGCTATGACAGGTCCTCTTGCAGCGCGGGTGTAATGATCGTTTTCTACCAGCAGGTGGCGGCAGAGCGCAGGAAGCGGCGGATGGAGGAGGAGGATGACGTGTGCGGAGGGCAGGAGGCGCTCCCGGTGTGCGGGGGGCCCCGGGGGGAGCTGGGGCCCTTCCAGGTGAGCGGGGGGGGGTCCCGGGAATGAAGGGGAGCGGTGCATGCTGGGACCCGGGCTGACTGCACAGTGTGGGGCCCCATAGAGCGCAGGGAGGACTCTGATTGGCTGAGAGATTTCTTATACTTTCTGTGCTGAGCCCCGCCCCCATGTGATCTCATGCTGGACGCTGATTGGCTGGAGGGGGTTATATTTAACCTCTTCATTACCGGACAGAATAAAATAGACTTTTATTTTGCTAAAAAAATGATTCAGAACCCACAAATATTATTTATATTTATATTTAGCACCTCGGAGAATAAAATGGTGGGTGTTGCAATATTTTGTCACGGAATGACAATAAAATGGTTGGTGGCGCTGTGCGGGGAGTCCCTGGCGATGGCGCTGTGCGGTGAGTCGGTGTCGCTGTGCGGTGAGTCGGTGTCGCTGTGCGGTGAGTCGGTGTCGCTGTGCGGTGAGTCGGTGTCGCTGTGCGGTGAGTCGGTGTCGCTGTGCGGTGAGTCGGCGGCGCTGTGCGGCGAGTCGGCGGCGCTATGCGGCGAGTCGGTGGCGGTGAGTCCCTGGCACTGTGCGGTGAGTCCGCGGCGCTGTGCGGTGAGTCGGTGGCGCTGTGCGGTGAGTCGGTGGCGCTGTGCGGTGAGTCGGCGCTGTGCGGTGAGTCGGCGGCGCTGTGCGGTGAGTCGGCGGCGCTGTGCGGTGAGTCGGCGGCGCTGTGCGGTGAGTCGGCGGCGCTGTGCGGTGAGTCGGTGGCGCTGTGCGGTGAGTCGGTGGCGCTGTGCGGTGAGTCGGTGGCGCTGTGCGGTGAGTCGGCGGCGCTGTGCGGTGAGTCGGCGGCGCTGTGCGGTGAGTCGGCGGCGCTGTGCGGTGAGTCGGTGGCGCTGTGCGGTGAGTCCCTGGCGGTGAGTCGGCGCTGTGCGGTGAGTCGGCGGCGCTGTGCGGTGAGTCGGCGGCGCTGTGCGGTGAGTCGGCGGCGCTGTGCGGTGAGTCGGCGGCGCTGTGCGGTGAGTTGGTGGCGCTGTGCGGTGAGTCGGTGGCGCTGTGCTGTGAGTCGGCGCTGTGCGGTGAGTCGGCGGCGCTGTGCGGTGAGTCGGCGGCGCTGTGCGGTGAGTCGGCGGCGCTGTGCGGTGAGTCGGTGGCGCTGTGCGGTGAGTCCCTGGCGGTGAGTCGGTGGCGCTGTACACGGAGGTACAATGAACAGAAGCTGACAATATAATGACACGCCCCCGATTGGCGCTCGATTGTCTACAGAATAATTATACGTTCGGTGTTGCGATCACAAGGTGAGCCTGGCGGGAGGGGGATGGGGGCGTCGGCACTGTACGGGGTCCCGGCGTGTCGGCGCCCGCTCAACATATGGCGATGCTTCGGGGTGGAATGTGCAGACAGAGCGCCATTGTCTTCCGATCCGCAGAAAATAAAACGCCGGCGCTTATTACCGGACCGCCAAATATGTGCGAATCAAGTCATGGCAGCGACGCCGAGCTCTGCCAGCTCAGGAACCGCGCCAAAGAATTTATTATCGGTGTAAAAAATGTAAACGTAAGGCGCGACCCCGCCGCTCGTCAATAACGATCGTTTAAAATGATACAAAGTATCCAAATAGATCCAATAAAGTCGTAACAAAGACAAATAAAGTTTTCTAAAAATAGGCCACTCCCCAGAGAAACAAACTCCGCCCCCCGGGATCCTTTTGTATCAAATATCAGAGAAAAGACTAAAAACAATAATAATAATAAAGTGTCACTGATAAGAAATATAAAATAACAATAAATCCTCCGATACAGAACAAAAGCCATCGCTCCCTTCACCCCTCCCCCAGGCAGCTACATACAAGGGGAGGGGCAGAGGAGCTGGGCCAGCACTGACAGTCCAGTCTGTCTGTACTCATATTGGGGTCCCCTCTGTCCTCATATTGGGGTCCCCTCTGTACTCATATTGGGGTCCCCTCTGTACTCATATTGGGGTCCCCTCTGTCCTCATATTGGGGTCCCCTCTGTACTCATATTGGGGTCCCCTCTGTCCTCATATTGGGGTCCCGTCTGTACTCATATTGGGGTTCCCTCTGTTCTCATATTGGGGTCTCCTCTGTCCTCATATTGGGGTCCCCTCTCTGTACTCATATTGGGGTCCCCTCTGTTCTCATATTGGGGTCCCCTCTGTACTCATATTGGTGTCCCCTCTGTACTCATATTGGGGTCCCCTCTGTTCTCATATTGGGGTCTCCTCTGTCCTCATATTGGGGTCTCCTCTGTACTCATATTGGGGTCCCCTCTCTGTACTCATATTGGGGTCCCCTCTGTACTCATATTGGGGTCCCCTCTGTACTCATATTGGGGTCCCCTCTGTACTCATATTGGTGTCCCCTCTGTCCTCATATTGGGGTCCCCTCTGTACTCGTATTGGTGTCCCCTCTGTACTCATATTGGGGTCCCCTCTCTGTACTCATATTGGGGTCCCCTCTGTACTCATATTGGGGTCCCCTCTGTACTCATATTGGGGTCCCCTCTGTACTCATATTGGGGTCCCCTCTGTACTCATATTGGTGTCCCCTCTGTACTCATATTGGTGTCCCCTCTGTTCTCATATTGGGGTCCCCTCTGTACTCATATTGGGGTCCCCTCTGTACTCATATTGGGGTCCCCTCTGTACTCATATTGGTGTCCCCTCTGTCCTCATATTGGGGTCCCCTCTGTACTTATATTGGGGTCTCCTCTGTACTCATATTGGGGTCCCCTCTGTTCTCATATTGGGGTCCCCTCTGTACTTATATTGGGGTCTCCTCTGTACTCATATTGGGGTCCCCTCTGTTCTCATATTGGGGTCTCCTCTGTACTCATATTGGGGTCTCCTCTGTCCTCATATTGGGGTCCCCTCTGTACTCATATTGGTGTCCCCTCTGTACTCATATTGGGGTCTCCTCTGTACTCATATTGGGGTCCCCTCTGTACTCATATTGGGGTCTCCTCTGTACTCATATTGGTGTCCTCTCTGTACTCATATTGGGGTCCCCTCTGTACTCATATTGGGGTCCCCTCTGTACTCATATTGGGGTCCCCTCTGTACTCATATTGGGGTCCCCTCTGTACTCATATTGGGGTCTCCTCTGTACTCATATTGGGGTCCCCTCTGTACTCATATTGGGGTCCCCTCTGTACTCATATTGGGGTCCTCTCTGTACTCATATTGGGGTCCCCTCTGTACTCATATTGGGGTCCCCTCTGTACTCATATTGGGGTCCCCTCTGTACTCATATTGGGGTCCCCTCTTTACTCATATTGGGGTCCCCTCTGTACTCATATTGGTGTCCCCTCTGTCCTCATATTGGGATCCCCTCTGTCCTCATATTGGTGTCCCCCCTGTACTCATATTGGGGTCCCCTCTGTACTTATATTGGGGTCCCCTCTGTCCTCATATTGGGGTCCCCTCTGTACTCATATTGGGGTCCCCTCTGTACTCATATTGGTGTCCCCTCTGTACTCATATTGGTGTCCCCTCTGTACTCATATTGGGGTCCCCTCTGTACTTATATTGGGGTCCCCTCTGTCCTCATATTGGGGTCCCCTCTGTACTCATATTGGGGTCCCCTCTGTCCTCATATTGGGATCCCCTCTGTCCTCATATTGGTGTCCCCCCTGTACTCATATTGGGGTCCCCTCTGTACTTATATTGGGGTCCCCTCTGTCCTCATATTGGGGTCCCCTCTGTACTCATATTGGGGTCCCCTCTGTACTCATATTGGGGTCCCCCCTCTGTCCTCATATTGGTGTCCCCTCTGTACTCATATTGGGGTCTCCTCTGTACTCATATTGGGGTCCCCTCTGTTCTCATATTGGGGTCTCCTCTGTACTCATATTGGGGTCTCCTCTGTCCTCATATTGGGGTCCCCTCTGTACTCATATTGGTGTCCCCTCTGTACTTATATTGGGGTCTCCTCTGTACTCATATTGGGGTCCCCTCTGTACTCATATTGGTGTCCCCTCTGTACTCATATTGGGGTCTCCTCTGTACTCATATTGGGGTCCCCTCTGTACTTATATTGGGGTCTCCTCTGTACTCATATTGGGGTCCCCTCTGTCCTCATATTGGGGTCCCCTCTGTACTCATATTGGGGTCCCCTCTGTACTCATATTGGGGTCCCCTCTGTACTCATATTGGTGTCCCCTCTGTACTCATATTGGGGTCTCCTCTGTACTCATATTGGGGTCCCCTCTGTACTTATATTGGGGTCTCCTCTGTACTCATATTGGGGTCCCCTCTGTTCTCATATTGGGGTCTCCTCTGTACTCATATTGGGGTCTCCTCTGTCCTCATATTGGGGTCCCCTCTGTCCTCATATTGGGGTCCCCTCTGTACTCATATTGGGGTCCTCTCTGTACTCATATTGGGGTCCCCTCTGTACTCATATTGGGGTCCCCTCTGTACTCATATTGGGGTCCCCTCTGTACTCATATTGGGGTCCCCTCTTTACTCATATTGGGGTCCCCTCTGTACTCATATTGGTGTCCCCTCTGTCCTCATATTGGGATCCCCTCTGTCCTCATATTGGTGTCCCCCCTGTACTCATATTGGGGTCCCCTCTGTACTTATATTGGGGTCCCCTCTGTCCTCATATTGGGGTCCCCTCTGTACTCATATTGGGGTCCCCTCTGTACTCATATTGGGGTCCCCTCTGTACTCATATTGGGGTCCCCTCTGTACTTATATTGGGGTCTCCTCTGTACTCATATTGGGGTCCCCTCTGTTCTCATATTGGGGTCTCCTCTGTACTCATATTGGGGTCTCCTCTGTCCTCATATTGGGGTCCCCTCTGTACTCATATTGGTGTCCCCTCTGTACTTATATTGGGGTCTCCTCTGTACTCATATTGGGGTCCCCTCTGTACTTATATTGGGGTCTCCTCTGTACTCATATTGGGGTCCCCTCTGTCCTCATATTGGGGTCCCCTCTGTACTCATATTGGGGTCCCCTCTGTACTCATATTGGGGTCCCCTCTGTACTCATATTGGTGTCCCCTCTGTACTCATATTGGGGTCTCCTCTGTACTCATATTGGGGTCCCCTCTGTTCTCATATTGGGGTCTCCTCTGTACTCATATTGGGGTCTCCTCTGTCCTCATATTGGGGTCCCCTCTGTCCTCATATTGGGGTCCCCTCTGTACTTATATTGGTGTCCCCCCTGTACTCATATTGGGGTCCCCTCTGTACTCATATTGGGGTCCCCTCTGTACTCATATTGGTGTCCCCTCTGTACTCATATTGGTGTCCCCTCTGTTCTCATATTGGGGTCCCCTCTGTACTCATATTGGGGTCCCCTCTGTACTCATATTGGTGTCCCCTCTGTACTCATATTGGGGTCCCCTCTGTACTCATATTGGGGTCCCCTCTGTACTTATATTGGGGTCTCCTCTGTACTCATATTGGGGTCCCCTCTGTTCTCATATTGGGGTCTCCTCTGTACTCATATTGGGGTCTCCTCTGTCCTCATATTGGGGTCCCCTCTGTACTCATATTGGTGTCCCCTCTGTACTCATATTGGGGTCTCCTCTGTACTCATATTGGGGTCCCCTCTGTACTTATATTGGGGTCTCCTCTGTACTCATATTGGGGTCCCCTCTGTCCTCATATTGGGGTCCCCTCTGTACTCATATTGGGGTCCCCTCTGTACTCATATTGGGGTCTCCTCTGTACTCATATTGGGGTCCCCTCTGTACTTATATTGGGGTCTCCTCTGTACTCATATTGGGGTCCCCTCTGTTCTCATATTGGGGTCTCCTCTGTACTCATATTGGGGTCTCCTCTGTCCTCATATTGGGGTCCCCTCTGTCCTCATATTGGGGTCCCCTCTGTACTTATATTGGTGTCCCCTCTGTACTCATATTGGGGTCCCCTCTGTACTCATATTGGTGTCCTCTCTGTACTCATATTGGGGTCTCCTCTGTACTCATATTGGGGTCCCCTCTGTACTCATATTGGGGTCCCCTCTGTACTCATATTGGGGTCCCCTCTGTCCTTATATTGGTGTCCCCTCTGTACTCATATTGGGGTCTCCTCTGTACTCATATTGGGGTCTCCTCTGTACTCATATTGGGGTCTCCTCTGTACTCATATTGGGGTCCCCTCTGTCCTCATATTGGGGTCCCCTCTGTCCTCATATTGGGGTCCCCTCTGTACTCATATTGGGGTCCCCTCTGTCCTCATATTGGGGTCCCCTCTGTCCTCATATTGGGGTCCCCTCTCTGTACTCATATTGGGGTCTCCTCTGTACTCATATTGGGGTCTCCTCTGTCCTTATATTGGTGTCCCCTCTGTACTCATATTGGGGTCTCCTCTGTACTCATATTGGGGTCCCCTCTGTACTCATATTGGGGTCCCCTCTGTACTCATATTGGGGTCCCCTCTGTACTCATATTGGTGTCCCCTCTGTACTCATATTGGGGTCCCCTCTCTGTACTCATATTGGGGTCCCCTCTGTACTCATATTGGGGTCTCCTCTGTCCTCATATTGGGGTCCCCTCTGTACTCATATTGGGGTCTCCTCTGTCCTCATATTGGGGTCCCCTCTGTCCTCATATTGGGGTCCCCTCTGTACTTATATTGGTGTCCCCTCTGTACTCATATTGGGGTCCCCTCTGTACTCGTATTGGGGTCCCCTCTGTACTCGTATTGGGGTCCCCTCTGTTCTCATATTGGTGTCTCCTCTGTACTCATATTGGGGTCCCCTCTGTACTCGTATTGGGGTCCCCTCTGTTCTCATATTGGTGTCTCCTCTGTACTCATATTGGGGTCCCCTCTGTACTCATGTTGGGGTCCCCTCTGTACTCATATTGGTGTCTCCTCTGTACTCGTATTGGGGTCCCCTCTGTACTCGTATTGGGGTCCCCTCTGTACTCGTATTGGGGTCTCCTCTGTACTCGTATTGGGGTCCCCTCTGTCCTTATATTGGGGTCCCCTTTGTCCTCATATTGGGGTCCCCTCTGTACTCATATTGGGGTCCCCTCTGTACTCATATTGGGGTCCCCTCTGTACTCGTATTGGGGTCCCCTCTGTACTCGTATTGGGGTCCCCTCTGTCCTCATATTGGGGTCCCCTCTGTACTCATATTGGGGTCCCCTCTGTACTCGTATTGGGGTCCCCTCTGTACTCGTATTGGGGTCCCCTCTGTCCTCATATTGGGGTCCCCTCTGTACTCATATTGGGGTCCCCTCTGTACTCGTATTGGGGTCCCCTCTGTACTCGTATTGGGGTCCCCTCTGTACTCATATCGTCTCTCTTTCTCTCCGCAGTACACCCCGGAGTTGATCGCGGGCCCCGGAGCGGATGTGGACCCGAGTGAGGTGACCATCCAGGGCTGTGAATGTCGGGGGCGGAGCTGTGTGGAGGGGCGTTGCCCGTGTCTCCCGCGGGGGCAGAACTATGTGAATGGGCGGGTCACTCTGGCCCGGGACACGCCCATCCTGGAATGTAACGTCCTGTGTAGCTGCGCAGAGACTTGTGCCAACCGGGAGACACAGCGCAGCCTGCAATTCCGGCTGGAGGTGCGCCAGATCCCTGGGAAGGGGTGGGGCCTACGCACAAAGGAGGCGATACCCAGCGGGCGCTTTGTCTGCGAATACGCGGGGGAGGTGCTCGGTGAGGAGGAGGCGTGTCTTAGGATAAAATCGCAGGACCCCACCACCAACAATTACATCATCGCCGTGCGGGAGCACCTCCACGACGGGCGGACGCTGCGGACGTACGTGGACCCGACGCGGATCGGAAACATCGGACGCTTCCTCAACCACTCCTGCCGGCCCAACCTGGCGATGCTGCCAGTGCGCAGTCACTCCATGGTGCCCCGCCTCGCCCTATTCGCCGCCCGCGATATTCCAGCCGGAGAGGAGCTGTGCTACGATTATTCCGGGAGATCGTTCAACGCGGAACCTCCGAGTGCGGGAGACGAGGGCCCGGGGCCCCGGAAGAGGTGCCTGTGCGGCACGGACGTCTGCGCCGGGGATTTACCCTTCGATGGTTCCTTGTATGGAGACAAATCACCGAAATCCGCAAATCATCCGAGAAAATCGCCAAATCTTTAATAAAAAATCTCTTTTCACCTTTTTCCTCCTTTGTTACGTCTCGGCGCTGCGGGTCTCCTGCAGACTCTTCACAGCCACTTCCCGTCTCCACCAATGGGGGCGCTCCTTAGAGGGTCATGTGACAACGCAGGAGGGCGCTCTCTCCCCCCAGAACAGGAAGTGGGTGAAGAGTCTCTACTTCTCTATGCAATGCCGGCGTTCCGTCAGATTTTGTAACGGAAATGATGCAGCGGCCATCTTGGTACACCCGCACTCCTCCGCAGTATAAGCCTGCCGTCAGGAGCAGCGGCCATCTTGGTACACCCGCACTATAAGCCTGCCGTCAGAAGCAGCGGCCATCTTTATACACCCGCACTCCTCCGCAGTATAAGCCTGCCGTCAGGAGCAGCGGCCATCTTGGTACACCCGCACTCCGCAGTATAAGCCTGCCGTCAGGAGCAGCGGCCATCTTGGTACACCCCGCACTCCTCCGCAGTATAAGCCAGCCGTCAGAAGCAGCGGCCATCTTGGTACACCCGCACTCCTCAGCAGTATAAGCCTGCCGTCAGGAGCAGCGGCCATCTTGGTACACCCGCACTCCTCCGCAGTATAAGCCTGCCGTCGGAAGCAGCGGCCATCTTGATACACCCGCACTCCTCCGCAGTATAAGCCTGTCGTCAGAAGCAGCGGCCATCTTGGTACACCCAGTGAAGTCTTGCATTTCACATTTATTTTCACCAGTAAATCCCCTTATATAATAACAATCAGGATTTAGAAATCCGAGGAACTATTCTGATGTTATAAAATCGGAGATGTTCTGTCAGATTATCAAACCTGTGAGATCAGACGGATCGCCGCTGCTTTTACCTTAAAATAGTCCCTCGGATTTCTAAATCCCGAATATCATTATATAGGGAAGTTAAATGGTAAAAATAAATGTGAAATGTAAGATTCCGGAGGGTGTACCAAGATGTCCGCTCTCCCCCTTCTCACTGTATCCTTACTATGGAGGAGTGTGGGGTGTACCAAGATGTCCGCTCTCCCCCTTCTCTGTGTATCCTTACTATGGAGGAGTGCGGGGTGTACCAAGATGTCCGCTCTCCCCCTTCTCACTGTATCCTTACTATGGAGGAGTGTGGGGTGTACCAAGATGTCCGCTCTCCCCCTTCTCACTGTATCCTTACTATGGAGGAGTGCGGGGTGTACCAAGATGTCCGCTCTCCCCCTTCTCACTGTATCCTTACTATGGAGGAGTGCGGGGTGTACCAAGATGTCCGCTCTCCCCCTTCTCTGTGTATCCTTACTATGGAGGAGTGCGGGGTGTACCAAGATGTCCGCTCTCCCCCTTCTCACTGTATCCTTACTATGGAGGAGTGCGGGGTGTACCAAGATGTCCGCTCTCCCCCTTCTCACTGTATCCTTACTATGGAGGAGTGCGGGGTGTACCAAGATGTCCGCTCTCCCCCTTCTCACTGTATCCTTACTATGGAGGGGTGCGGGGTGTACCAAGATGTCCGCTCTCCCCCTTCTCACTGTATCCTTACTATGGAGGAGTGCGGGGTGTACCAAGATGTCCGCTCTCCCCCTTCTCACTGTATCCTTACTATGGAGGAGTGCGGGGTGTACCAAGATGTCCGCTCTCCCCCTTCTCTGTGTATCCTTACTATGGAGGAGTGTGGGGTGTACCAAGATGTCCGCTCTCCCCCTTCTCACTGTATCCTTACTATGGAGGAGTGCGGGGTGTACCAAGATGTCCGCTCTCCCCCTTCTCACTGTATCCTTACTATGGGAGGAGTGTGGGGTGTACCAAGATGTCCGCTCTCCCCCTTCTCACTGTATCCTTACTATGGAGGAGTGCGGGGTGTACCAAGATGTCCGCTCTCCCCCTTCTCTGTGTATCCTTACTATGGAGGAGTGTGGGGTGTACCAAGATGTCCGCTCTCCCCCTTCTCACTGTATCCTTACTATGGAGGAGTGCGGGGTGTACCAAGATGTCCGCTCTCCCCCTTCTCACTGTATCCTTACTATGGGAGGAGTGTGGGGTGTACCAAGATGTCCGCTCTCCCCCTTCTCACTGTATCCTTACTATGGAGGAGTGCGGGGTGTACCAAGATGTCCGCTCTCCCCCTTCTCAGTGTATCCTTACTATGGAGGAGTGCGGGGTGTACCAAGATGTCCGCTCTCCCCTTCTCACTGTATCCTTACTATGGAGGAGTGTGGGGTGTACCAAGATGTCCGCTCTCCCCCTTCTCACTGTATCCTTACTATGGAGGAGTGCGGGGTGTACCAAGATGTCCGCTCTCCCCCTTCTCAGTGTATCCTTACTATGGAGGAGTGCGGGGTGTACCAAGATGTCCGCTCTCCCCCTTCTCACTGTATCCTTACTATGGAGGAGTGCGGGGTGTACCAAGATGGCTGCTCTCCCCCTTCTCACTGTATCCTTACTATGGAGGAGTGCGGGGTGTACCAAGATGGCCGCTGCAGAGCGTCACTTCCGTTACAAGTTTTGACGGGTCGTCTAATCTGACAGAACACCGGCAGATCATGGCTGGTGGGAGGGGCCGGCAGGGGGAAGATCATGGCTGGTGGGAGTGACCGGGAGGGGGCAGATCTTGGCTGGTGGGAGGGGCCGGCAGATCATGGCTGGTGGGAGGGGCCGGCAGGGGGCAGATCATGGCTGGTGGGAGGGGGCAGATTGTGGCTGGTGGGAGGGGGCAGATTGTGGCTGGTGGGAGGGGCCTGGCAGGGGGTAGATCATGGCTGGTGGGAGGAGTCAGCAGAGGCAGATCATGGCTGGTGGGAGGGGCAGATCATAGCTGGTGGGAGGGGCTGGCAGGGGGCAGATCATGGCTGTTGGGAGGGGCCGGCAGGGGGCAGATCATGGCTGTTGGGAGGGGCCGGCAGGGGGAAGATCGTGGCTGGTGGGAGGGGGCAAATCGTGGCTGGTGGGAGGAGCCTGGCAGGGGGTATATCATGGCTGGTGGGAGGGGCCAGCAGAGGCAGATCATGGCTGGTGGGAGGGGCCGGCAGGGGGCAGATCGTGGCTTGTGGGAGGGGCCGGCAGGGGGCAGATCGTGGCTGGTGGGAGGGGGCAAATTGTGGCTGGTGGGAGGGGCCTGGCAGGGGGTAGATCATGGCTGGTGGGAGGGGCCGGCAGGGGGCAGATCGTGGCTGGTGGGAGGGGCAGATCATAGCTGGTGGGAGGTGCCCTTTCATGGCTGGTGGGAGGGGCCTGGCAGGGGGCAGATCGTGGCTGGTGGGAGGGGCAGATCATAGCTGGTGGGAGGTGCCCTTTCATGGCTGGTGGGAGGGGCCTGGCAGGGATGGGGTTAATGCTTGGTAACACATTGGGGATGCCGCATGGAATACACACGTCACATGTTACCAAGCATGCAAATCACTAAGAATTAACCCACCTCTGCCCGGTGAGAGGAAGGGGGTGTGTCTTGCGTGTCGCTCTGCACTGTGTGTAGTCTGATCTCCCCACTGTTTTTGGATAAAATCTTTGGCCTACAGATTAGCATTTATTACAGGAAACATCTATAACCTTATATAAGATATGCAGATTACTAAACCAGTCAATTCCCATCTCAGCCAGGTGAGAGGAAGGGGGCGTGTCCTATAAGTCACTCAGCATGGTGTGTAGTCTGATCTCCCCGCTATTGTTGTATAAAATGTTCCCTGTAATAAATACTTATCTAAAGCAGGCAGATTACTAAACCAGCTGATCCCATCTCTGCCAAATAAGAGGAAGGGGGCGTGTCCCATGAGTCACTCTGCACTGTGTGTAGTCTGATCTCCCCGCTGTTTTTGTATTAAATCTTTATTCTACAGATAAGTATTTATTACAAGAAACATTTATAACCTTATCTGTAGAATAAAGATTTAATACAAAAACAGCGGGGAGATCAGACTACACACAGGACACGCCCCCCTTCCGCTCACCTGCATACATTAGACAAGTATTTATTACAGGAAACATTTATAACCTTATGTAATGTATGCAGGTGAGAGGAAGGGGGCGTGTCCCGTGTGTCACTCTGCACTGTGTGTAGTCTGATCTCCCCAAATCTTTATTCTTCTTACACAGGATACAATAAATATTTGATACAAAGTATCGGTTGGAGAAATGAAAGGCGGGGATAATTCCTGATGGAACATCACTGAATACAACGCGCCCCATCCCCCGTCTAATGACAACCTATGGCTGCGGGTTGTGGGAGCGTCGGCGGCGCAGCGAGGGGCTCTTTGTATTGTAACAAATGAATCTTTATTCCTGTGTACAATGTGCGGCGTCTCTTCCTCCAGCAGGCGGCCGCACAGCTGCGTTTCCAAAGAACCGCGGGCTTATTATAGAACAGAGGGGCGGCCGGGAATCCGCCCCCCATAAACCATCACTGTCACTTCTCCCTGGGGGGGGGCCTTCCCTCCCCTCCCCCACACAGCAAGAGGCCCCCATGAAAAATCACAAAAATAACTTTATTCACAATTTCTGTACAGACGATAGAAAATACAAAATCAAGGGGGTCAGTCCACCCGAAACCGCGAAGACAGCGCCACCCGGTTCCCCCCCCCAACCCAGTCAGTGGTTTCTCCCACTAACCCATACATCTTCATACAGCGGGATGAAACCACGGCGAGCGGCTCAAAATAACACAACCTCTTTCCATTGGGGGGAGATTTACGGAAAATGGAAAGTGCAGAATCTGGTGCAGCTGTGCATGGCGGCCAATCAGCTTCTAGCTTCCGCTACATAAAGCGGAAGTAAACTCAACGATTTAATAGTTTCCAAAGACAGTCTCACTGGCTGTGCTCTCAACCAAACTGTTACACCATCCAATGGCCGGTGTCATAACTGATCACATGTGCAGCAACATGGCAGCTGAAGATTAAACAGAGGCCAATGGCAGCTTCCTTGGCTAAAAATGATAGGTGGGTTTACTTCCACTTTAAGTTAAGCTTTGACAATAAAACCTGGAAGCCGATTGGCTCCCATGCACAGCTGCACCAGATTTTGCACTCTGCAGTTTTGGTAAATCTCCCCCCATTGTATCTTCCTGATGTGTCTTAATGAAGCATTACGTGGCTGAACTCAGAATGGAGCCAGGCTAGCTTGGATTCGGGGGGAGGACCAATGCAGAACGAAGCCATCGGGGGGCCCCAACACTGGCAGCTTTTCCAGATCCCACTTTGATCAAAAAATCTGCACCATATAGCGCCCCCTCTGCTTTTCTGGTGAAATCTGGTATTGCAGCATGACCTGAATTGTGTGTTACGGTTGCAAAGCTGGGTGGAGATCCCGACGTCTGTGGGGTCTGGAGACGTCTGTTTGGACCCCCCTGTGTACTGTACAGTCGCCCTACGGGTGAGACCCTGAGCCTGATAATTCACATGGTACATCGCTGTGGTACGAGTCTACGGAATGTAAGAAAATGGCCACAATTGCAGCTTCATGATTGGTTAATTTCTGATTGGCTGACACACATAATGATTGTAAATCTTCAAGTCTGTGATGGGACTTTCCACACGGGGGTGTCCCGGCCTGTGATTGGCTTCGGTGCTGCTGCTGCCGCTTCGGCCGGGCTAGTTGGCGTCTGCAGCGCAACGGAAGCCGAGATTGGAGGCGGAGCTGTCCGGGGTGTTCTGGCTGCGAGCCGCACATCGGTACCTATAGCAATAAGACTGAGAGGAGGAAGAGGAGAGGATCAGGAGATCGAATGATCTGCGCGATTTTGTGGCTACAAACAGTTCACAGGAGCCGATCGCATGCGGTACGGAGGGGTCAGGACACATTTTGCTTAATTAATCGCAGAGAGAGTCAAGAGTAAGGTCACCTTACGGATTTTCTGTGAAGATGAACTTACCCTTTAAAGAGGAGCTCCGCCTAAAAAAAAAAATATTAAAAGCGAGCCGCTACAAATCCTGCAGCTGCTGACTTAATAAAAGGACACTTTCCTGTCCAGGGCGCCCCCGCGATGCCGGCAGCCGATGCCGCCGCCATCCTGGGTGAGGGAATCAGGAAGTGAAGCATTGCGGCTTTACTTCCCGGTTCCCTACTGCGCATGCGCAAGCCGCGCTGCGGGTCCCAACTGGTCCCCGATGTCTCCTGGGACCTGTGTATTGCCCAGAAGACCGCTTGACCCTCGTAGGAGTCTCTGCCCGGAAGTGGGTGCAAATACCTGTCTACCCCAAGTCCTTATATATATATATAAATAAATAAAAAAAACGTCCCCCAGTGCCACTGCCATAGTGCAAGAAAAAAAAAAAAAAAGGGAGGAGAGGTCTGCACCGGACGCTGGCTCCCGCTGTCTGACCGCTCCACCCCCTCCCGCCACTAAATAAACTGAGTAGGGCCACCAGGTGACATCACCAGGCGACCCCGCCCCTCCCTTGTTTCATCATCAACCAGGGCATGCTTGGTGATATCTGCATACAGAACCTTCTGTTATTGGAGGAAACACGGGTCACATGACCTCCTGGCTTAAAGCGGGGGTTCACCCTAAAACATCGATATACAGTTACATCCAGCATACTGCTGACATCAACAGTATGCTGGATTTTTATTTATTTTTTCAGCTGTACTTACATTTTTTGAGCTCTATTCACCCGGCTTCCGGGTTCTCGCTCCCCCGGGGAGTAGGCGTTCCTAAGACGAGGCATAGATGATTGACGTGCGGGTAAAGCGCGTCATCGCCTTCCGAAAATATCCGAGGGGGACTCTGCACTTTACAGCCTATGCACAGTCAGGTCTACACGGCAGACGCAGGCGCCGTAAAGAGCAGAGTCCCCGTCGGATATTTTCGGAAGGCGATGACTCGGTTCACCCGCACGTCAATCGTCTCCTGGGAGGATCAACACTCACTCCCAGGAGACATTGCGCAGAGCTCCCCGTCGGGGAAAAGAAGCGACACGCCCACTTCCCGCAAGGAAGAAGACCCGGAAGTGAGGCTGAAGACAGGTAAGTGTACACATTAAAAAAATGACAACGCTACGAGCCTTTATTAAGGCTGGAGATAGGTTAGGTAAAGAGTTAATTTTGAGGGTGAACCTCCGCTTTAAGTTTTGCTTGCTATAAAGTCCCAAAAAAAATAAAAATAATAATCTGTAGAGCGCAGCGCTGTGCATTATAAATGTGCAGGATTCCCCCCCCCCCCCCCAGTATTATGGCCGTGGGGGGGGGGGGGGAGTAAATCAGCTACTAAATGTTTTAGGCCTGAAGAGCTTACAGTTCTACATTCATGTAGATGGATTGGCGCTCACCTTGTGGCACATGTATGATCCGCCCTTCTTCACTCGGTCCTTCCCGGAGATCGGACCTTTCTACACATAGAAAGAAGGAAAAGAATCAGAACCAGGTCAGCTGTCGTACCTCTACACCCCCCCCCCCCCAAACCAAGAGTAATCTTTATTTTTTATGCATAGCAATACTAAACAGGAGCAGAGAGATGCACCATGGGACAGAAATTCCTCCATTCACTGCGACTGCATTACGCCTGACCCTGACCCACTGTGGCTGCATTACGCCTGACCCTGACCCACATCTGTTTACAGTGGAAATTGATCTCCAATATTATGTAAATGTCCCCCCCCCCCCCGTATCAAAACATGATCAGTGGACGCCACATCCCCGGGTATTAGAAATATGGAAATTTCCAGAGTGGGATTTCAAACAGCAACAAAATGGTGCAATTCTTCAAACAATGACTATTTTAGTCTCTGAACAATTGCGCGGTTCATCTTATGTTGGGAGACGCCCTTTGAACTTGTTTGCTATTCTGTGTCTATATCACAACATTTTTGCCTTGTTTTCTTTACTCATTAGATAAGTTGTTGAATGCGAATTCTCCTGTACAAATATTCCCTGACAAAGGGCTTGATCCTGAAACGCGTCGGTTACCGAAGATTGTTCTCGGGTTACTGGAAAGTAATTGGACAATAAATGTGCAATATTGTAATGTCTGCAATGACTGTTATTTGCTCTGATTTTATAGATCATGACATGTGTGAGTGATCATATTTTATATGTATCAATAAATAGCGGTTTTACATAATTGTGGTGGTGGTGTTGTTGCCATTTAAAATCCCACTAGGGGGGGATTTCCATTTTTCTCTTCAGTAATAAAAATGTCTTTATCCCCTTGACCCACCGGAAGGTTTTACCCCCCTCCCCTCCTAATTTAATTGTATGGTCATGTAACACCTGTGCAAGAGAGAAGGGGAGGAGCCGATGCACCTGTGCAAGAGAAAAGGGGAGGAGTGGCTACACCTGTGCAAGAGAAAAGGGGAGGAGCGGCTACACTTGTGCAAGAGTGAAGGGGAGGAGTCACTGCACCTGTGCAAGAGAGAAGGGGAGGAGCCGCTACACCTGTGCAAGAGAGAAGGGGAGGAGCCGCTACACCTGTGCAAGAGAGAAGGGGAGGAGCCGCTACACCTGCGCAAGAGAAAGGGTGAGGAGCTGCTAGACCTGTGCAAGAGAAAAGGGGAGGAGCTGTTACACCTGTGCAAGAGAAAAGGGGAGGAGCTGCTACACCTGTGCAAGAGAAAAGGGGAGGAGCCGCTACACCTGTGCAAGAGAGAAGGGGAGGAACCGCTACACCTGTGCAAGAAAAAAGGGGGAGGAGCCGCTACACCTGTGCAAGAAAAAAGGGGGAGGAGCCGCTACACCTGTGCAAGAAAAAAGGGGGAGGAGCCGCTACACCTGTGCAAGAAAAAAGGGGAGGATCCGCTACACCTGTGCAAGAAAAAAGGGGAGGAGCCGCTACACCTGTGCAAGAGAAAAGGGGAGGAGCCTCTACACCTGTGCAAGAGAAAAGGGGAGGAGCCTCTACACCTGTGCAAGAGAGAAGGGGAGGAGCGGTTACACCTGTGCAAGAAAAAAGGTGAGGAGCCGCTACACTTGTGCAAAAGAAAAGGGGAGGAGCCTCTACACCTGTGCAAGAGAGAAGGGGAGGAGCCGCTACACTTGTGCAAAAGAAGAAGGGAGGAGCCGCTTCACCTGTGCAAGAGAGAAGGGGAGGAGCCATACAGAGGATTTAAAAATAAATTCCCCAAACGATCAGTTTCCCTGGTGGGAAAGGTTCACTTGTCTCTGTGAGGAGGGGAAGTGAATAGAGCAGGAGAGGTTCATAGAGACACTCAGAGATCGCTGCCAGAAGGAGCCGAGTACAACATGTGACCACCGAGCGGCTGGATGGGAACACGGCAGGGGGACCTCACACACAACTCACCGGGTTCCGAGCTTCATCGGCCGAGTGCTGGGTGGTCCACCAATCTGCCGTCCATTCCCAGGCGTTTCCCACCATATTGTAAAGTCCAAAACCATTGGGGGGGAAAGCGGTGACCTGCGGAGAGGAGAAAATCCGACACTCAGAACTCCGGGGGGAGACTTCCAGACATTGCGGAATACATGACCTCTATATGTAGAACGAATCATCCCAGTGTGCCCCCCCAACACCTGTGCGATCCGATTCCAGTGCGGGGGGTAGTCCCTGCACATCCAATGCAAGTTCAGCCACACAACTCTGTCTGAACTCGCATTGCGCAGACATTGCATGTGATCGGTCTGTCCCCCCACAAGTGTGATCCCGGGCTTAATGTAAATGTGTGCCGAGAAGACGCCATTTATTATCACAGAGAGGTTTGGATCCTTTTCATATCCTAATGATACCAGAAATCCCCCCAATGTCTCTGATGAAGAGTCCCCACCCCCCCCACGGAATGTTTGGCCTTGGATAGGAGGTGATGATGGGGGAGGGGTACAGTTGTGATGAAGAGTCCCCCCCCCTGGAATGTTTGGCCTTGGATAGAAGGTGATGATGAGGGAGGGGTATGTATTGGGAGGGGGGGGGGGGTATGTATTGGGAGGGGGTGATGATGGGGGGAAGGCTATGTATTGGGGGGTGATGATGGGGGAGGGGTACAGTTGTTATGAAGAGTCCCCCCCCCCCCCCGGAATGTTTGGTTTTTGGTACAGACACACACAAAGGTTACAAAGCCATCTAAAAAGAAGTTTACTGCGCCAATGTGACAGAAAAGCCCGGTTACAACATGACAACTCCTCCACACGCCTCACCGGGCTTTTTTGTGGCTCAGTCTTCTTTCTGACCGCGCCGATCATTTTTGTTACAATAACGTCATTGTGCTCCTTCAAACAACCCCATCGTCTTTTTCCAGAGCAGCCTGGAGGTGACCCTGTGGGGGGTTTTCTTTGTATCCCGAAGAATTCTTCTGGCAGTTGTGGACGAAATCTTTCTTGGTCTACCCGACCTCGGCTCGGTATTAGGAGATCCCCGAACCTTCCACTTCTTAATAAGTGACTGAACAGTACTGAGCGGTGTATTCATTGCTTTGTATCTTTATATGAAATATACTTTAACATGAAGTCTCATTACCTTGTTACGCAGGTCTTTTGACAGTTCTTTTCTGTCTCCATGGCTCAGTATCTGGCCTGTTCATCCATGTGAGAGAACAAACTCCTTCACTATTTATACACCGACACTAATTGTAATGTAGAAAGCCACAAATGTGGGAAATTTCCCTTTTCCGGGAGTTCCACCATGCAGATCATTTCCGTTCCACATTATTATCGTATTGTTTATTTGTCGCGGTATCTTTCCACATTATTATCGTATTGTTTATCGCTGTATCTTTCCACATTATTATCGCATTGTTTATTTCTCGCGGTATCTTTCCACATTATTATCGCATTGTTTATTTCTCGCGGTATCTTTCCACATTATTATCGCATTGTTTATTTCTCGCGGTATCTTTCCACATTATTATCGCATTGTTTATTTCTCGCGGTATCTTTCCACATTATTATCGTATTGTTTCTTTGTCGCGGTATCTTTCTACATTATTATCGTATGGTTTATTTATCGCGGTATCTTTCTACATTATTATCGTATGGTTTATTTATCGCGGTATCTTTCTACATTATTATCGTATGGTTTATTTATCGCGGTATCTTTCTACATTATTATCGTATTGTTTATCGCGGTATCTTTCCACATTATTATCGTATTATTTATCGCGGTATCTTTCTACATTATTATCGTATTGTTTCTTTGTCGCGGTATCTTTCTACATTATTATCGTATGGTTTATTTATCGCGGTATCTTTCCACATTATTATCGTATTATTTATCGCAGTATCTTTCTACATTATTATCGTATTGTTTATCGCGGTATCTTTCCACATTATTATTATTGTTTCTCAGCACAGCTGTATATGAAGTTGGGGGAACTTACAGGCGAAGTCTTCACATATCCGTCCTCTCCGGTGTTGGTGGTCGGAAAGTCGCCCTGCCAGAGGTTGGCGTGGTGCTGCCCCTTCGGCTCCAGCTTGTTCCCCCAGGGGAAGAGTCTTGGAGAGAAAAAAAGACAATGAGAAGTTGGGAAGAATTCAAATAAAGACAGTTTTAATAAAATAAATGTAATCAAGTAATTGTAAAAAACGGTCTGAGCTTTCATTTCTTTTTTGACACTTTTTTTAGTGAATAAATACAATGTACCCCACTATACTCATTCACAAGGGGGGGGGGCATGATTCTGGGGGCCCTTTATTAAAGGAGAATAGCAGAATCCGATAAGCCCCCCCGCTTGCAGACCACCAACCCAGGGTTTTCGGGATAGGGGCCTTGTCCACATCAATACCGGGAAAGGTTCTTTGGGGAGGGGGAGCAGAGCCCTCCCCCCCCCCTCGCCCCAAATCACCCCTGCATGTTGGGGGAAGTTACACCTACAGGTAAGCCTAGATTAAGGCTCACCTGTGGTGACCTAAACGGATATCTCGGAGATATCTGCAAGTTCCCAGAGCGCCGCTGCCTTTTGGGAATGCGCCGTCTTGAAAGGGGACCCGGCCATTGATGGGGATTTTCTGGTAATAAATAAATGGAATTAGTAACGATTTCTGTAATCAGACGCTTCTCTGCGTCTCTTCCTGTAATAAGCGGGGGAGGGGTTTCTATATTTAGGCCGAACGTGAAGTGGAACATCCTGTAAAGGACACAGAGAGGTTTTATGATAATCGGCTGCCGGAATGATGGAACGTTCCTCCCAGACACTTCACCGGAGAGTCACACCAAGGACACCAGAGAGTGCGCCGCCTGACCACTCCCCTCCTCCACTATACTGACCCGGGATATAGTGCCCCATCATTGGTGTCAGTGGGGGGGGGGTGTGCCCCATCATTGGTGTCAGTGGGGGGGGGTGCCCCATCATTGGTGTCAGTGGGGGGGAATAGTGCCCCATCATTGGTGTCAGTGGGGGAGGGGTGGTGCCCCATCATTGGTGTCAGTGGGGGATGCCCCATCATTGGTGTCAGTGGGGGGGGTGCCCCATCATTGGTGTCAGTGGGGGATGCCCCATCATTGGTGTCAGTGGGGGGGGGTGCCTCATCATTGGTGTCAGTGGGGGGGGGGTGCCCCATCATTGGTGTCAGTGGGGGGGTGCCCCATCATTGGTGTCAGTGGGGGGGGTTTCAGGAATCGGTTCTTTGGTTGGACTGGTATCATGGAGGATTCTGGGAGAGATCTCTCCATCGCTGGATTACATGTATTGGTGGTCAGGAACAACATGTAAAGTTTGTCCCCGGGGTTGAGCTGTAGTTTTGCTGCAGGCGGTGTGGCCCGAGTCCCCGGGGGAAGTGTAGAGAGGACGGCGCCCTCACCTGTTCTCCAGGCCGCCCCGGCAGGCGTATTCCCACTCCGCTTCGCTCGGAAGGCGTTTCCCGGCCCAGGAGCAGAAAGCGACGGCGTCGTTCCAGGAGACGTGAAGAACCGGATGATCCAATCTGTGGGAGATACAAGAGAAGCGATTATCCCGGATCGTGGGCTGGCCCTGCCCACTTCTGAAAAGCAGCCAATGAGGGAAGAGAAAGCGGGGGAGATCATCATTAACACACTGCTAAATAACCCGATGGGGGCAAAATTCAGGAGGCTTCATGTTAAAGTATATTTCATACATTATCACTGAGGGCTGTTCATTTGGCGGGACATCTTAAGAGGCGGGGCCATCCGGAAATGTCTCCTCCTCCTTCTACAAAGTTACAATGTACAGTCTGATCACTGGGGGAGGGGAGACTGAGGAAATGCCTTTTCTTGCCTGCAGTAGACTGATCTCAGCCCAGGCGGAGTCCCTGTGTATAGCTCTATAATGTCGGAGATTTTCATACAGATAATGACAGGTTCTCTTTAAACTATAACAAATGTAAAAAGCGCTGACATGGCGGATCCCCGGGAGGACAATGAATCTCGTTGATGCGGCGCCCCCCCCCCCCCCCCCCATTCCTGCCTCCTCCTCCTCATGTGCTGAACGTTCGTCTCTTCGCTCCGATCATTGAAATCACAATAATCTCTCCTAAATTTAGCCGCGGCGCGGCCTGTCACCCGGCGTTAGTCACAGAGAGCGCGGGAAACGAGGAACTTCCATGAGAGCGAGAAGATAAAACGCTACAATGATAGAGAACATTCCGTGTCCGGAGAATTCCCCCATATACAGGGGGGGAGGGGGGAACGATCGTCTCCCCCTCCCCCCCTCTACATACCCGGAACTGACTTACCTTTCCAATGAATGAAAGGGGCGGAGCCAGGGGCAATCAGGCGGCGGAGGAAAGGGCTCCAAACCTTCTGAACAAAGGGGCCAGTTTTCTGTCCTTCAGACTTCAGGGGGCCGGAATGCGACCAATGGGAGAGGAAATGGCATCAGTGGGAGTGACCATTGCCCCATTGTTGGTGTCAACGGGAGGAACTGTGACCCTTTCGTTGGGTGTCAGTGAATGAAATCTTCCCCCAAGGGCCGGGGAAAAGCAACGGGGACACTAGTTGTGGGATTCCCTCACTTTGGAGGAATTTCTTCTCACTTCCTGCTTCGACCATAAAACAGGAAGTGAAGGGAAACCTTCCCCAATGGGGACACTGGTTCTGGAGACGCCCTGAGTTTCCCTTCACTTCCTGTTGTGTCTATGGGACAGGAAGTGAAGTGACACCTCCCCCAATGGGGACACTAGATCTGGTGACGTCCTGGGATTCTCCTTTCACTTCCTGTTGTGTCTATGGGACAGGAAGTGAATGGAAACCTCCCCCAATGGGCACACTAGTCCTGGGATTCTCCTCTCACTACCTGTTGTGTCTAAATGGGACAGGAAGTGAAGGGACGCCTCCCCCAATGGGCACACTAGTTCTGGGATTCCCTCACTTTGGATGGACTTCCTCTCACTTCCTGTTGTTTCTCTGGGACAGGAAGTCCCAGAGACACAACCTCCCCCAATAGGGACACTAGTTCTGGTGACGCCCCAGAATACCATCTCACTTCCTGTTGTGTTTATGGGACAAAAAGAGAATGTAAACCTCCCCTAATGGGGACACTAGTTCTGGTGACACCCCAGGATTCCCTCAGTTTGCAGGGATTTCATCTTACTTCCTGTTGTGTCTCTGGGACAGGAAGTAATGGGAGGAAACATCCTCCAATGGGCACACTAGTTCTAGTGACATCCAAAGATTCCCTCACTATTGAAGGATTTCCTTTCACTTCCTGTTGTGTCTATGGGATAGGAAGTGAAAGGAAATCTCCAATGGGGACACTAGTTCTGGGATTCCCTCACTTTGTATGGCTTTCCCCTCACTTCCTGTTGTGTCTATGGGACAGGAAGTAAAGGGACACTTCCCCAAAGGGGGACACTAGTTCTGGTGACGCCCCGGAATTCCCTCAGTTTGCGGGGATTTCATCTCACTTCCTGTTGTGTCTCTGGGACAGGAAGTCCCAGAGACACAACCTCCCCCAATAGGGACACTAGTTCTGGTGACATTTTGGAATACCATCTCACTTCCTGTTGTGTATATGGACCAGGAAATGTGTGGAAACCTCCCCCAATGGGGACACTAGTTCTGGTGACACCCTGGGATTCACTCAGTTTGCGGGGATTTCATTTCACTTCCTGTTGTGTCTCTGGGACAGGAAGTCCCAGAGACACAACCTCCCCCAATGGGGACACTAGTTCTGGTGACACCCCTGGGAATACCATCTCACTTCCTGTTGTGTCTATGAGACAGGAAGTCATGGGAGGCAACCTCTTCCAATGGGGACACTAGTTCTGGTGACACCCCGGGTTCCCACACTTTTGAAGGATTTCCCCTCACTTCCTGTTGTGTCTATGGGAAAGGAAGTGAAAGAAAATCTCCCCCCAATGGGGACACTGGGGAGAGATTCCCTCACTTTGCAGAAATTTTCCCTCACTTCCTGTTGTAGATTAGGACAGGAAGTGAATTCCCCCCAATGGGGACACTGGGAAGAGATTCCCTCACTTTGCAGAAATTCTCTCACTTCCTGTTGTAGATTAGGACAGGAAGTGAAGGGAATTCCCCCCAATGGGGACACCTGACAGTGAATAGAACTCTCCCTTATTCTGTCCAAAAAATATTTTTACTTCGATGAACTATTTTGGTTTCCCATCCCCCCCCCGGTTGTACTCCTCTACAGTACCTGTGGGGGGCGATGTCGGAGTCGGGCCCCTCCGGATGCCTCCAGTCCGCTCCTTTCACCGGCAGCCACCAGGGGGCAGCAGCGACCTGAAGAAAAAAAAGGAAAGTATCCGGTGACACAAAAGGCGGCGCTGTCTCTGCGAATCTCCTCCGCCGCTCCTCTGAGGCGTGAAAAGAGCGGCGCAATCTCCTCCACATCTGCCCTGCGGACATCAGAAAAGACGCTGCGCCGCCGCCACATCCCCCCGCGGACAATCTGCTCCGGGAAATCAGAAAAGACGCCGCGACGCACCGCCATTGTCTCCTGCCTCCCAGCACAGGGACTTCACGAGCGCCCGGCGGCGTGAGAACACGGACCTTTTTTTCGGGGGGGGGGGGGGAACACTTTCTGTGTCATGTCAATTGTGTCATGTGTTAAAAATTGCAGTAAAGAGAGAGCGCCCGCCCCCCCCTTCCCCTCCCCCGGGAGGGCGCACTTATAATTGCCCTTCATCTAATTAGCACAAATAATAATTAGCCGAGGGACGCAGCGCCCCCCGAGGAAAGGCGCAGCTCATCCGAATTCAAGCACCGGCGGGGGATGGGCGGCAAGGAAAACTTCACCTTAAAGCGGAACTCCCCCCCCCCATAAAATACAAAAGAGATCCTGTCCATCCAGGCCTGAGATCTGCACAGCTCTGCCGCACAGCACAGGCAGGAGACCCGAGACTTATTTTCTGCTCTTCAGTAACACTGACGGGTCTCGTCCCTCCCCCAGTCGGTGACTGGACAGTGAAAGGAGAAGCGGCAGACTGATGAGCTCATCTCTCTGCTCTCTTCTCCAATCAGCACATCAGACTGGCTCCTCGTGCTGCTTCTCCCTCTCCCAGTCTGAGCTCTGCTGAGCTAAATTCCGGTCCGTACAGTTTTCTGTGGTGGGTGGAGCCTGGTGGCCCCTCCCACAACTCTGTTCTCTCTCCTATGACCGGGACACAACGCATCCCCTCCTCCGACCGGGACACAACGCATCCCCTCCTCCGACCGGGACACAACGCATCCCCTCCTCCGACCGGGACACAACGCATCCCCTCCTCCGACCGGGACACAACGCATCCCCTCCTCCGACCGGGACACAACGCGTCCCCTCCTCCACCCGGGACACAACGCGTCCCCTCCTCCACCCGGGACACAACGCGTCCCCTCCTCCACCCGGGACACAACGCATCCCCTCCTCCACCCGGGACACAACGCGTCCCCTCCTCCACCCGGGACACAACGCATCCCCTCCTCCGACCGGGACACAACGCATCCCCTCCTCCGACCGGGACACAACGCATCCCCTCCTCCGACCGGGACACAACGCGTCCCCTCCTCCACCCGGGACACAACGCGTCCCCTCCTCCACCCGGGACACAACGCGTCCCCTCCTCCACCCGGGACACAACGCGTCCCCTCCTCCACCCGGGACACAACGCGTCCCCTCCTCCCCCCGGGACACAACGCGTCCCCTCCTCCACCCGGGACACAACGCGTCCCCTCCTCCACCCGGGACACAACGCGTCCCCTCCTCCACCCGGGACACAACGCGTCCCCTCCTCCACCCGGGACACAACGCATCCCCTCCTCCGACCGGGACACAACGCATCCCCTCCTCCGACCGGGACACAACGCGTCCCCTCCTCCACCCGGGACACAACGCGTCCCCTCCTCCACCCGGGACACAACGCGTCCCCTCCTCCACCCGGGACACAACGCATCCCCTCCTCCGACCGGGACACAACGCATCCCCTCCTCCGACCGGGACACAACGCGTCCCCTCCTCCACCCGGGACACAACGCGTCCCCTCCTCCACCCGGGACACAACGCGTCCCCTCCTCCACCCGGGACACAACGCATCCCCTCCTCCGACACAACGCATCCTATATACAGTATATATATATATATTTTGTCTCCATGGTCGGGGGATGGAAGGATTGCGGCGCTGCGCAGAGTCTGTACCGGGAGACGGACGATGGAGAAACTCTCCAAGTCACACCTCTTCCTCAGAATACATGGGGGAGATGATCAGAGACTGCAGACATGATACAGGAGATGATCAGAGACTGCAGATATGATTGGTTGTTATTGGTGACAATGTAACATTCTCTGCTCCAGTGATAATGAGGATTGGGACGGGCAGAGCGCCCCCCGGGACCCCCGACTTGTATCTCACTTACCGCCTGATCGATCCCGCTCTTCACTTTCTCACTCAGCAGTCCTTCAAATACAAAGGAGTCCCCGAAGGTCTCTGCCTGGAAATAAGAGGACAGGGGTCACCTCTCTGTACCCAATCACTGATAAGGCCCGCCCCCCATGGGAGGGCCACGGACCCACATTCCATCCCTTCATACATATCAGAGAGGAAACCCACCTCACCCAGACACATTCATCACACACCTACTGAAATCTAAAATCAGGCTTGCAGGGGTCTGTGATGGGGGGAGGGGAGGCGGACCACCAATATATCTAAGAGGGATTTTATCCGGCAACAAAAAGAAATCTCATACATGAAACCCAAAGTCCTTCTCTATATATAAAATAGAGTGCGATTCCCATCAGGGGTTTGATATTGCTGCATGTCTTCTGGAGCTTGTGTGGCCCCGCCCACTAATGCTGGCATTGGCCGCCGAGCCTCGCATTACACAGGAGGGTGCCGAGTGGGCGGAGCTCAGACAGTTAAGTGTCAGAATGGTGCACTGACTGATCGGGGGGGGGGGCCTCCGAGTGTTTGTCATCAGGTGGGACATCGCTATAGGTACCGGGGGGGGGGTCACCTGGGGTCACCGACAGTCTACAACCCGAGGGTCACATGATGATCGGCACTCACCTCGGTCACATGACCGCTGTCCTCCACAAACCGGGAGAATTCCGCATTGCTGACCTCATACATGTCCATATAAAAGGAATCGATGTGAACCCGCCGGGCCGGCCCCTCCCCATCCGGAGGGATCCCGGGGTCATCCGTCCCCATAGAGAACGCCCCCGAGGGGAGCAAAACCATCTACGAGAAAGAGACACATTGAATACAATCATATCCCCCAACAGTCCCTACTCCTCCCTCCCCCCACAACAGTCCCTACTCCTCCCTCCCCCCACAACAGTCCCTACTCCTCCCTCCTCCCACTACAGTCCCTCCTCCACCCTCCCCATCCGGAGGGATCCCGGGGTCATCCGTCCCCATAGAGAACGCCCCCGAGGGGAGCAAAACCATCTACGAGGAATCACAAGAGACACATTGTATTCTGCCCGAGACCAATCATGTCCCCCAACAGTCCCCCTCCTCCTCCCTTCCCCCACTACAGTCCCTACTCCTCCCTCCCCCACTACAGTCCCTACTCCTCCCTCCTCCCACTACAGTCCCTACTCCTCCCTCCCCCACTACAGTCCCTACTCCTCCCTCCCCCACTACAGTCCCTACTCCTCCCTCTACAGTCCCTACTCCTCCCTCCTCCCACTACAGTCCCTACTCCTCCCACTACAGTCCCTCCTCCCTCCTCCCACTACATTCCCTCCTCCACCCCCCCACTACAGTCCCTCCTCCTCCCTCCCCCCCACTACAGTCCCTCCTCCTCCCCCACTACAGTCCCTCCTCCTCACTCCCCCCCACTACAGTCCCTCCCCCCACTACAGTCCCTCCTCCTCCCCCACTACAGTCCCTCCTCCTCCCTCCCCCCCACTACAGTCCCTCCCCCCACTACAGTCCCTCCTCCTCCCCCACTACAGTCCCTCCTCCTCACTCCCCCCCACTACAGTCCCTCCCCCCACTACAGTCCCTCCTCCTCCCCCACTACAGTCCCTCCTCCTCACTCCCCCCCACTACAGTCCCTCCCCCCACTACAGTCCCTCCTCCATCCCCCCACTACAGCCTCTTCTCGTCCCCCACTACAGTCCCACCTCCTCCCCCCAATACAATCCCTCCTCCTCCCCCCACCACTACAGTTTATCCTCCTCCTGCCCACTACAGTCCCTCCTCCTCCTTCACTTCCCATTGAGCTGTCCTGTTCCCTCCACCTTTAGTTCCTCTCTCTAGGACCCCCAATTCATGTTCTCCCTCCGGGGACTCCTCTGGGGAGTGTCCTGCAATGTTGGCTCCTCTGGGCCCCCAGACTCCGCCCCCCTGTCTCCTCAGTCTCCGCCCCCCAGTTGCGCTCACCCCGCCCCTCCGCTCATTGGCCTCCCGGGAGTATTTGAATGCCGTCGCCGTCTGGTGGGTGTGATCTCCGGGAGCCCCGCCCCCCCTGCTGGCCGATCCGCAGCCACAATCCGCCCCGACCGTCACCGGACCGACCAGAGAAAAGAGAGCGACCAACACAGAGACACTGCGCGCCGCCATCTTCCCCGGTCATGTGACCCCCGGGAGGAGTCAGCTGACTGAGGAGCACGTGACCCGCCGAGTACAAGTCCGGACACCTGTCACCCAATCACATCCCGTCATCTGCGTGACGTCATTACTATTCATTTAACTATTATTATTATTATTATATTACTATTATTATTATATAACTATTATTATTATTATTATTATATAACTGATATTATTATTATTATTATCATTATTATTATTATTATTATATAACTGATATTATTATATTATTATTATTATTAATATTATTATTATATAACTGATATTATTATATTATTATTATTATTAATATTATTATTATTATATAACTATTATTATTATTATATAACTGATATTGTTATTATTATTATTATTATTATCATTATTATTATTATTATTATTATTATTATCATTATTATTATTATTATATAACTGATATTATTATTATTATTATATTATTATTATTATTATTATCATTATTATTATTATTATTATATAACTGATATTATTATTATTATTATATTATTATTATTATTATTATTATTATCTTTATTATTATTAATATTATTATTATTATTATCATTATTAAATAACTGATATTAGTATTCTGTATAATGGATATTATTATATTATCCTTCCTAATAAAATTATCATCTTCCTTCTATTAACCTTTTTGCTGCCAGAGCCGCTCTTTCATCTTTCTTTTATATTTATATATATATTTATATACACACACACATCTTTAACCCCTTCCAGCCTGGGCCTGTTCTAGCATCCCTTCTACATGTAAAAATCAGAATTGTTTTTGCTAGAAAATTACATTTTATATATATATATATATATTAGCAGAGACCCTAGAGAATAAAATGGCGGTCGTTTCAATATTTTACGTCACATGGTATTTGCGCAGCATTTTTCAAATTTTTAGAAAAAAAAAAACGCTTTCATGAATATAAAACAAAAAACAAATCAGTAAAGTTGGCCCAATCTTTTTGTATAATATAAAAAAGGACGTTACGCCGAGTAAATAGATGCCGAACATGTCACGCTTTAAAATTGCGCACGCTCGTGGAATGGCTCCAAACTTCCGTACTGAAAAATCTCCATAGGTGACGTTTTTCATTTTTATAACACGTTACCAGTTTAGAGTTGCAGAGGAGGTCTAGCGCTAGAATTCTCGCTCTTGCTCTGTCATTCGCAGCGATACCTCACATGTGTGGTTTGAATGCCGGTTACATTCGCTTCTGCGTGCGAGCGCAGAGCGATGGAGCGCTTTACTTTTTTTTTTTTTTATTATTGTTTATTTAATTTTTTTGTTATTTTTACACTTTCCCTTGACATTTATTTTTTATTATTATTTTTTTTTTACACATTTTCCCTTTAATATATATATATTTTTAATCACTTTTATTCCTATTACAAGGAATCTAAACAACCCCATGTAATAAGAATGGGGCGTGACAGGTCCTCTTTATGAAGGGGGGTCATCAGCATCAGATGGGGGATGGTGGTGAATCTAATACAATGTACAGGAAACTACTAGTGCCCATCCTCCATTATACCACCCTGGACTCCCCCCACCTGCCCGCCATACTCTCACATCCCCCTCCTGCACCCCAATATTAACACCATCCCCCCACTCTGCCCCCTAGACTCCCCCACCCCTCATATTTCCACATCCTCCACTCTGGACTCCCTTCCTGCCTCCCTGGACTCCCCATCACCCACTTTGCCCACCTGGACTGCCCTAAATTTCCCCATCCTCCACTCTGCCCCCCATATTCCTCCTGCACCCCCCTCCTGCCCCCATATTTCATTCTGCCCCTCGACCCCCCCTATATATTATTCTGTCCCTTGACTCCCCTCCTTCTCCCCATATTTCATCCTGCCCCCCTCACCTGCCCTCATATTTCATCCTGCCCCCCATATTTCATTCTGCCCCCTGACCCCCTTCCTGCCCCCCATATTTCATTCTGCCTCTCGACCCCCCCCCCATATGTTATTCTGTCCCTTGACTTCCCTCCTTCTACCCATATTTCATCCTGCCCTCATATTTCATCCTGCCCCCCTCTCCTGCCCTCATATTTCATCCTGCCCCCCATATTTCATTTTGACCCTTGACTCCCCTCCTGCCCCCATATTTCATTCTGCCCCCTGACCCCCTTCCTGCCCCCCATGTTTTACTCTGCCCCCTATTTTATTCTGACCCGCTCCCCCATATTTCATCCTGACTCCCCCTCCTGCCCCTAATATTTCATTCTGCCCCCTGATCCCCCCCCCCCCAATATCGTATTCTGACCCACATCCCCTCCATATCCTGCTCTCCTCCTACCCCTATATTTACTCCTGCCCCCTATATTTCATTCTGACCCACGCCCCCCTGCTGCCCATATTTCATCCTGCCCCCTCACCCCCCTTTTGCCCCCAATATTTCATTCTGACCCCTAACTCACCTCCTGCCCTTCATATTTTATTCTGTCCTCTGACCCCCTTCTTTTATTTGCCCCCTGACCCCCCCCCCTTCTGCCCCTATATTTTATTCCGACCCGCCCCCCAATATTTCATCCTGTCTCCTACATTTCATTCTGCCCTCTGCCCCCCATATTTTATTCTGACCCATGCCCCCCATATTTTTCATTCTGCCCCCCCTCCTGCCCCCATATTTTATTTTGCCCCCTGACCCCCCTTATTTCATTCTGCCTCTCATATTTCATTATGCCCCCTGACCCCCCTCCATATTTCATTCTGCCCCCCCTATATTTCATTCTGCCCCGACTCCCATATTTTATTCTGTCCCACCCCCCCCCATATTACTTCCCCAATCCTTCATTCTGCCCCCCCCCCCCCGCTACATTTCACCCCCCCCTTCTTCTCCCATTTTACATTTCACCCCCCCCCTATTTCATTCTGCCCCTGACCCCCATATATTATTCTGCCCCTGACCCCCATATATTATTCTGCCCCTGACCCCCATATATTATTCTGCCCCCCCTCCAGCTCGCTACATTTCACCCCCCCCCCATATTTCATTCTGCCCCTGCCCCCCATATATTATTCTGCCCCTGACCCCCATATATTATTCTGCCCCCCCTCTTCAGCACGTTAAACTTCTTGCAGAGATTGCTCGCTGACGTCACGTCTCAGCCCCCCAATCAGAGGCCGGGAAAAGTTCTCTTATCCTTGGAGTAACGGGCTGCGTTCTGTCCGCTGAGCCCCGAACCGGCCGCGGGGGGTGATGGGAGATGTAGTCCGGGGCGGAGAGATGTCGCATTGCGCTGACTGGCCGGAGCTCCGCCCAGAACTACAAAGACCGGCATGCTGTGCGGCCCATATAAGGAGGCAGTGCGGGGAGGAGGGGGACACAGAGAGGAGCCGAGCGGCTGATGAGGAGCTGAGCCGGAGCTGTACCGGGGAATGGAGCGGAGGGGAGCCGGGAGAGCGGGGGAGCAGGAGACAGGTAGGTACCTGGGGGAAGGGGTGTGTGTGTGAGGGGGGGGCCCGGCCCCCCTCCATTCCTGGGGACCCCCCCATAACAGGTGTGCGGGGCCCCCCATCTCCCTGCAGTGTCCATACAACCCCCATCCATGAATAATATAATGTATGACCCCCCCATCACTGAATAATATAATGTATGTCCCCCCCCATCATGACTGTCATAATGTATGCCCCCCCCCCCTTATCACCAACCAATACAATGCATGACCCCCCCCCCCCCCATCACTGAATAATATAATGTATGTCCCCCCCCATCATGACTGTCATAATGTATGCCCCCCCCCTTATCACCAACCAATACAATGCATGACCCCCCCCCCATCACTGAATAATATAATGTATGACCCCCCTTATCACCAACCAATACAATGCATGACCCCCCCAACTGATGCAATGTATGGGGGGGGCCTTGGTTGCAATGTACGTCTTGGGGTATGGGGGGGGACCCCCTGACTGATGCAATGTATGTAGGGCCCCCTGAACTGCAATTTACATCTCAGGATATGGGGGGGCCCTGACCTGCAATGTCTAACTCGGGGTATGGGGGGGGCCCTGGTTGGACATTCTGTGTCCATGTCTCCCTGTGTTACATTGTATTGAGTGTCGGGACTCGCCGGTCTCTGAATAATCTTCCACTATGTCAGTATACATTGTATCTTCATCAGTCATTGCTGCAATGTGGATCTGGTGATTGGGGCTCCCCGCTCTGGTGATTGGGGGGGGGGCTCTGCTCTGGTACCGGATCTGTACAATGTAGATCTAGTGATGTGTGTGTGTGTGTGTGTGTGTGTGTGTGTGTGTGTGTGTGTTGGGTGCCTCATTGTCTTTGGTATCCGTTATCTTCAGCGCCTCCCACTGGATGAAACATTGACAGGCTGGGGGCAATCCATATAGTATATACCCTATGGGGGGGCAGTGTGTTATATGCCCTGTAGGGGGCGCAGTCTGTATGGGATGTTGGCACTTGGTGATCACTAATAGTCACCTGTATTGTAGCCGCTCTATATTCTCCTATACCTTATCTCTCCATTGTATGGGGGGGGGGCACTGATTGCTGTATAATGACATTCCTTGTATATAGGGGGGGGGCACTGTTTGCTGTATAATGACAGTCCTTGTATATAGGGGGGGCACTGATTGCTGTATAATGACATTCCTTGTATATAGGGGGGGGGGCACTGATTGCTGTATAATGACATTCCTTGTATATAGGGGGGGGGGCACTGATTGCTGTATAATGACATTCCTTGTATATAGGGGGGGGGGCACTGATTGCTGTATAATGACATTCCTTGTTTATAGGGGGGGGGCACTGATTGCTGTATAATGACATTCCTTGTATATAGGGGGGGGGCACTGCTGTATAATGACATTCCTTGTATATAGGGGGGGGGGGCACTGCTGTATAATGACATTCCTTGTATATAGGGGGGGGCACTGCTGTATAATGACATTCCTTGTATATAGGGGGGCACTGATTGCTGTATAATGACATTCCTTGTATATAGGGGGGGCACTGATTGCTGTATAATGACATTCCTTGTATATAGGGGGGGGCACTGATTGCTGTATAGTGACATTCCTTGTATATAGGGGGGGGCACTGATTGCTGTATAGTGACATTCCTTGTATATAGGGGGGGGGCACTGATTGCTGTATAGTGACATTCCTTGTATATAGGGGGGGGCACTGATTGCTGTATAATGACATTCCTTGTATATAGGGGGGGCACTGATTGCTGTATAATGACATTCCTTGTATATAGGGGGGGGCACTGATTGCTGTATAGTGACATTCCTTGTATATAGGGGGGGGCACTGATTGCTGTATAGTGACATTCCTTGTATATAGGGGGGGGGCACTGATTGCTGTATAGTGACATTCCTTGTATATAGGGGGGGGGACTGATTGCTGTATAATGACATTCCTTGTATATAGGGGGGGCACTGATTGCTGTATAGTGACATTCCTTGTATATAGGGGGGGGCACTGATTGCTGTATAGTGACATTCCTTGTATATAGGGGGGGGGCACTGATTGCTGTATAGTGACATTCCTTGTATATAGGGGGGGGCACTGATTGCTGTATGACAGTCCTTGTATATAGGGGGGGCACTGATTGCTGTATAGTGACATTCCTTGTATATAGGGGGGGGGGCACTGATTGCTGTATGACAGTCCTTGTATATAGGGGGGGCACTGATTGCTGTATAGTGACATTCCTTGTATATATGGGGGGGGGGCACTGAGTACATCCTCCTATTGCTGGGAGAAGATATTGCAGCAAAGCTCAGTGCTGGAAGAAGATTCTTCTATTTTACTTCACTTATTTGGTTGCTACAATTGTAACAAATGTGTCTCCTCCTCCAGCGAATCAGATGGATGGGATGGATGGATACATTGTACCCGCTGAGTGTCCTCTGTGTAGGATCTGCAATGATTAGTTTTCTGGGGGGGGGGGGGATTATATATATATATATACACACAGTGCCTTATAAAGTATTCATACCCCTTGAAATTCCCCACATAGTGTTACATCCAGAAATGTCTTTTATTGGGAGCACAAAGTGTCACATAATTGTGAAGTGGAAGGAAAATGATACAAATAAATCTGTGAAAAGTGTGGGGGGGAGGGGGCGGGGCATTTGTATTCCGCCCCCTTTACTCTGATAACTAAAATCTAGGGGAACCAATTACCTTCAGAAGTCACCTGATTGGTGTAGGGATCTAATTAGTGACTCCTAATAATGGCTCATATGAAGGAATCCGGGTCACGGCACCAATGTAGTGATCTAATTTGTATCCATTTGGTGGATCTTCCCATACAGAATAAATGTAGAGATATAATAGAGTCCACCTGTGTGTCATGTAATCTCAGTATAAATACGGCTGTTCTGTGAAGCCCTCAGAGGTTTGTTAGAGAACCTTAGTGAACAAACAGCATCATGAAGGCTGAGGAACACACCACACAGGTCAGGGATAAAGTTGTGGAGAAGTATAAAGCAGGGTTGGGTTATAAAAAATCTCCCAAGCTTTGAAGATCTCACGGAGCTTCTGTTCAATCCATCATCGGAAAATGGAAAGAGTATGGGACAACCGCAAACCTACCAAGACACGGCCGTCCACCTAAACTGACCGGGCCGGGAAAGGAGAGCATTCATCAGAGAAGCAGCCAAGAGGCCCATGGTAACTCTGGAGGAGCTGCACAGCTCAGGGGGGAGAATCTGTCCACAGGACAACTATTAGTGGTCTCTCCACAAATCTGCCCTTTATGGAAGAGTGACAAGAAGAAAGACATTGGAGGAAGAAAGACATAAGAAGTCCTGTTTGCAGTTTGTGAGAAGCCATGTGGGGGGGGGAAGCGACGCTGGGGGGAGACTAGGGGCAGGTGGAGGGGCTGGGGGGGCAAAGCTAGGGGCAGGTGGAGGGGAGAGACCCTGGGACAGACAGTAGGGGCCGGGGGGAGAGCGATGCTGGGACAAGCAGTTGGGGCCTGGGGGAGGACCGTGGGGTCAGGGGTAAGAGGCTGGGGCAGGTGGGGGACGGGGTCTAGGGGAGTGACACGGGCAGATGTAGGGCCCTGGGGAACTACACTGGGGTAGTAGGGGTGACGGGGTCCTGGGGGAGTAAGCTGGGGCAGGTGTAGGGACCTGGGGCAGTGTCCCTAGGTTAAGGACACGGGTAGGTGGAGGCCATGGGTGGGGTCCAAGGGGAAGGACACTGGGGGAGAATCTCAGGGGCAAGTGGAGACCCTGGGGGTGGGCCCTGGGGCCGGCAGGGGGCTCTCTGGGTGACATCTCTACAGTGGATTCGCCTTCTTCTGCTACAACGGGTTTCCCTCCAGCAGGCGTCTTCCTTCTACAATGTTTGTTTTCAGCATCTCTGCGCTCTGATTGGCTGATATGTAATGACGATTGCTGAGTCACATCTCGAGTCTTCCCTTTTCTGGAGCCGCACTTGTCGGGCAGACATGTGACCTGGAATGTAAAAGGTGAAATCCGATTGGCCGAGAAGAGGAGGATCTTTTCCCGGGAATCTCATTCTGATACTCGGAGTCTTTGTAGCGTTGGAGGTGAAACGCGTTTGCCTGATGTCACATTGATTGGGATAAAGCCGGATCCTGAAATGTGTGGGCGGGGCTTTTATTCCGGACCTGAAGATTGTTTTCCCATCCCGAGATTATTCTGCTCACCGACCAATCTTCTTCCTCGTCCCGATGACCCCACCCGCTCCCCGGAGACACCATCAGTACACCATGAATATCCCTCACCAACCGGCGCCATCAATCTGCTACCCGAAACCTGTTACCGTGTCCAATATATTCCCCTTATTCCTCATACAGTGCGACTTCCTCCTCCTATCCCACAAGACACTCATTGATCTCTACCACAGAGCTTCCTGATCCGGCACTGCTTCCTCCTCCACTATCACAGCTTCCATCTCTACACCCAGACAAGACAATGTCACCTGATCACCCATCACGGCTTTCTCCTGCGCACCTTATATACAGATTACTGATCCATCACTGCTTCCTCCTCCCCGCACCTTATATACAGATTTCTGATCCATCACTGCTTCCTCCTCCTGCGCACCTTATATACAGATTACTGATCCATCACCACTTCCTCCTCTACACCCAGACAAGACGGTGTCACCTGATAGTTACCTAACCATCACTGCTTCCTCCTACCCCGCACCTTATATACAGATTACTGATCCATCGCTGCTTCCTCCTCTACAACATGACAAGGCGATGTCACCTGATAATCCATCACTGCTTCCTCCTCCCCCGCACCTTATATTCAGATTACTGACCCATCACAGCTTCCTCCTCCCGGCACCTTGTGTACAGCTCATTGATTTGCGGGTGATTGGTGGGATAATGAAATCCTGGAATTATCGGCTCCATTGCCGGACTCTCCTCATCGCTCTGATGTGTATCCGGTGTGTAAATCCTGATAATCCCGGGAGCAATGTACCTGCTGGTGGGGGGTGGGGAGGGAAGGTGGGGGGGGGGGGGGTCGGTACAAGGTGGAAATGGTTGGACATCAAAGCAAAAACTCCCTACAAGCTCCTTTAAAAAAAGTGTTTGCTGTGATGTGAGGCGTCGGACTGACAGGAGGGTGGAGACCTGCGAGATCCCCCCCCCCCACCTGAATCCTGCACCCCCCCCCCCTAATTACAACCCCCATCATATCCCTGATGTCTGAAAACTGACTCCTGATCTTCTGGGTGTCTGACAGGCTGCACATCTATAGGGGTCTCTGTATGGAGGACCCACCTGAGACCTGCAGCTTGCTGGGACTTGTAGTTCCTTCCTGGTAAACGGCTGTATGTTGCGCCCCCCCCATACTCTCTGATGGGAGTCGTCTGCCACTTCTCTGTGAATGAAGCCGGGGATGCCAAGCCGGGTACAACCTGCCAAGCGGTTAGTCAGCTCTGTGCAGCTTCACAGAGCCAATTATGTATTCTAGAATAAACTGACAGGGGGGTCCGATCGTTACCGCCTGACACCCACCGATCCGAGCGCCAATCGTCGCAAAATCCGATTTCCCACAACATCCGGATCCGTGGAGTGCGCCGCGTCCCGTTATTGGAGGGTGGATATAAATATTTTTGTTTTTATCCAAAAACATTTTATTAAAATAGATTGAAGTAAAAATCTAAAGAGTGTTCTGTTTAAGATGCATTAATAATTTTGAGAATAAATCCGAATTGAAGTAGAAAAAGACGGGCCTTAAATGGCACACGGGGTCATAAATCTAAAAATCTATAGATATTTATTGTAGAACATTTGTATAAACATTCAATACATTGTATAATCATCATCATGCAAACATAAAATCCTACATATTGGACCCATGTTCAGGGAGATATATATATATATATAATTTTCTCATATTTGTACCTAGACTGTTATAACTTTGTGGAAGTGATTATAGTACTTGTCGGGGTCACATTTTTGATGATTATACTATTATCTTTGAATGTATTTTACAATGTTCTACAATAAATATCTATAGATTTTATATATATATATAAATACATATACATATACATACAGTTTCGTGAATTAAAAAAATAACAAAACAGTAAAATTAGCACCAATATTTTTGTATAATGTGAAAGATGATGTTACGCCGAGTAAATAGATACCTAACATTTCACGCTTTAAAATTGCGCACACTCATGGAATGGCGCCAAACTTCTGTACTTAAAAAATCTCCATAGGTGAAGTTTTGACATTTTTTTACAGGTTACTATTTTCAAGTTTCAGAGGAGGTCTAGTGCTAGAATTGTTGCACCCGCTCTAACGCACGCAGCGATACCTTGCATGTGGGGTTTGAACGGCGTTTACATATGTGGGCGGGACTTGCATGCGTGTTTGCTTCTGCGCACGAGATAACGGGGACAGGGGTGCTTTTGAAGGTTTTTTTTTTATTTATTTTTTTATCACTTTTATTCCTATTACAAGGAATGTAAACATCCCTTGTAATAGGAATCAGTGTGACAGGTCCTCTTTATGGAGAGAGGCGGGGTCAATAAGACCTCCCCCTCCCCCCACATCTCTCCTCCAGGCTTAGAAGCATGAAATCAGTGGAAAAAAAAATCACTGATCACATTCCGACAGCCGCGATTGCGGCTTTGTTTACTTCCGCGATTGCGCCCGGGCCTCCGACGGTCATAGAGATGACTGGTGACCATCTGGTCACCAGTCATCTCTATGCTTTCCAGCAGCGCCGACCGATTCACTCTCCGAGCCCCCGATGGCACGGGAGAAGCACCGGATGGTGGCTGCCTATAAGAACGATCAAGCGTCGGGATCGCCGCTTTAATCGTTCTTATTGTGCACAGAATCGGCAGGTGAAGACGGCGATATCTGAATGCTGCCTGTAGCTGCCCCCATCATTCAGATATCGCCGCACAAAGCCGAGGACGTCTCAGGGACGTCCTCGGTCGTCAAGAGGTTAAAGTCCGTCTTTTTCTAGTTCAATTAGGACTTATTCTCTAACATATCGAGACGTTGGCACATGTATACTGATGCATTCAGTGTCGCCCTATGAGGATGCACATTTAAGCATTTCTTCCTACATTAATAATTTTGTTCAGCATGAAATGGAGCTTGGTTATGAAGCCTGAGGCTGAATATTCTGCAATATTTGAGTTTACCAAAAATGTATTCAGTGAATCCAAGCTGAGATAACATGCACTGATGCATTCACACAATTTCACAGTAACCATAAAATTCCAAAAGTCAGGAATATTACTTTTTTTTCCCCCCATTGTTTTTGCAAATCTATGTACACTACAAACTGTATGATTTTTGGATCGGTTCTGATATCGCTCTTTTACTAACCTGACAGATTATTATTCTAAATAGGAAACCTTAATTTTGTTTGCAAATTAAAGATTCCAACTACCAGCAAGAATAAGTCCTTATATTTAAAGAGAACCTGTCATCTCAGATCCATTATGGCGTCGCGTGTTAGCGAGCGTCCAATCAGCTGCTGCCGCCACATCCCTCTCCTTGTGTCACCAGCCGTCCCATTAAAGTGAATGGGACTGTCGGTGGGTTCAGGGGGATGGGGGGCCCCCGACGGTGGCTTCAGGGGGATGGGGGGGCCCAACAGCGGGATAGAGGACAGTCACTGTTTAGAAATGATCGCCACCATTATAGTAAAAATAATAAAAACCTTAGTGATTGATTATCAAACATATACTTGCCTTCACTGTGCAGTTGGTTTTGCACAGAGTGGCCCCGATCCTCCTCTTCTGGGGTCCCTCGGCTCTCGCGGCTCCTCCCCCGCATTGTATAACCCCCTAGGAGAAGCTCCAGAGTCCAGCATTTGCGTCTATAGACACTGTGGCGAGAGGGATGGCGTGTTCCCGCCGAGGGAAATACGAGGCTCGGGTAAGTAAATGGGGGGGGGCCCCCATCGGATGCATGAGGGTTTACAGCCTCATTAAAGCCCATAGTTTGTAGACGTGATAAATTTTGCGCAAACCAATTCATATTCACTTATTGTGATATTTTTGGTTAAAGTGGAGGAATATATTTTGGCCTAAACTAGTGTGTGTGTGTGTGTGTGTGTGTGTGTGTGTTTTTTATTTATTTTTTTAAGCGCAAAAAATAAAAACCACAGAGGTGGTGAAATGCCAATAAAAGAAATCTCTCTATTTGTGAGGGGGCTAAAAGGACATCAATTCGGGTAAAACGTCGCACGACCGTGCAATTGTCAGTTAAATAAATGCAGTGCCGTATCGCAGAAAATGGCCTGGTCAGAATCGTTCACTATCTGTATACCATTCGTATTATGAGAGCGGCTGCGGTCACACCGGGACATTATGAATTGCCGCAGTTCCGCCCACGATGAGTGAATGACCAATGGCACATCTTCATTTGAATGGTACCTAAAAATGCATTGCGGTTCTGCTGCACGCGTTGCGCTACAGTTGTGGCAAATCGCATCGTGTGAAGCGCGTCGCCCCAAAAGAAGCTCCTGAACTTTTTTTGGATGACAACTTGAAAGCTCCATGCGACGTGGTTTGCTGTGATTGCAACGTGATTTATCTCACCAGAACCACGCCGTGTTTTTTAGGCGTCATTCAAATGAATGGCGATTGAAATGTGCAAATTGTCTTGGGGATGGGGGGGGGTATTCAATGACAAATTCTACTCTCAATTCAAATGCCCCCCCCCCCCGGGGCTAAACGCAGCCTTGGGCTCCAATCTGCAGCGACTGCTCGTTTGTTTTTTGGTTGATCATTTTTGGAGCGGAGGGACGCTCGTTCAAAACGCTGCAAAAAGAAGCGCATTGTACCAAATCGTGCCACAGAGCCAGGAGCATTACGTGCTTGTGATTCAAGAAATTAATAATGGCATCACAAACGCGGAGTCTGCGCTTGTGCCGGAGTCTGCGCTTGTGCCGGAGTCTGCGCTTGTGCCGGAGTCTGCGCTTGTGCCGGAGTCTGCGCTTGTGCCGGAGTCTGCGCTTGTGCCGGAGTCTGCGCTTGTGCCGGAGTCTGCGCTTGTGCCGGAGTCTGCGCTTGTGCCGGAGTCTGCGCTTGTGCCGGAGTCTGCGCTTGTGCCGGAGTCTGCGCTTGTGCCGGAGTCTGCGCTTGTGCCGGAGTCTGCGCTTGTGCCGGAGTCTGCGCTTGTGCCGGAGTCTGCGCTTGTGCCGGAGTCTGCGCTTGTGCCGTAGTCTGCGCTTGTGCCGGAGTCTGCGCTTGTGCCGGAGTCTGCGCTTGTGCCGGAGTCTGCGCTTGTGCCGGAGTCTGCGCTTGTGCCGGAGTCTGCGCTTGTGCCGGAGTCTGCGCTTGTGCCGGAGTCTGCGCTGATTGCGCCTGCGATCTGGCACACCAAGGTGTTTTTGTTCCCTTCCCCCAGCCGAGGTTTGTTGCTATAAATAGCGATCTTTCTTTATAAATATAGATTTTTATTTCCAGGCTGATGTATTTATAAATGGCCCCTCCCCCCTGTGATATCGGTCTGAACAGCGATTATCGAACGTTCTGAAATCTGCGTTTTTTTTTTTTTTTTTTTTTATCCATGTAACATTTCTGACCTTCGCTCCGGGTTTGGAGCTTTACCTTAAGAACGGAATCCTTCGATCTGCGCGGACGGAAAGGTGGAACAATCGTTCCTCAGTCTTTCGATCGGTCCCGTAGATGGCGGAGATCTGAGGGGGAGATTCTTCCAGGACAGAGCGGCACTCTTGTGGTTATGTGAGCTCTGCTCAGTCCTGGAGTATATAGTCAGTATTGATGAGATGCCCCCTGGGGGAGGGGAGGGGGGGTGGTAAATGTCGGGAAAGGGGTAGAATGGCCATATATTGTGGGGGGGGGGGGGGGGACCAGATTGGTGGAAATATATTTTTACATTACAGGAGGAATGAAGGGGGGGGGCATTTGACCCCCCTGTAAATTCCTCCCCACCCCCGGGGCTTCCCTCGGTGGGTAGTCACACACACTCTTGGCACATCAGGAAAACTTCAGGCTTGCTGGGACTTGTAGTCCTCCATAGACGGCAGGTGGGCCGTGGGCCGGCGGTCTCCCGGCATGGAAGCACATCTGTCCCTGAACATGTTTCCTTCGGAGCGCGGATCCCTCCCCCCCCTTTCCCGCGTCATTCTATTTTTAGGATCACAAGACATTATTGTACAAGTTGAAAAGTATATTTTCATTCGATCGCCTCCCCCCTCCCCGGCACCATCTGGAGAGGAGGAAGCCTGCGCCGCTCCAATGTGGATTCTGTAAAAGTAAACTTTGTGCTAGGCCTGGAGCTCCTCCCCCGGCGCTGTCTTTGCAGGAGAGAGAATCACCCCCCCCCCCCCCCCGGGTCCTCACTCAGAGAAAAGATCCAGACAGGAAGTGGATCAAAAGTGGGGAAAGGAGCAATCATCTGGGGGAGTTGGTAACATTGTTGCACTTGATGCGAATCCAATCGCTGGCTTTCCATTCACTTTACTGAGCCAATCCCGAGGCGTCGTTACATTCACGTCTTTCCGTACAATCGCTGGTGATCCTGCCAGGAACGTCCTACCCGATGTGCTCCCCTCCCCCCTTGGGCTGGCCGGCGGGCACGCTCTCTCCCCTCCCCCCTTGGGCCGGCTGGCGCGCTCTCTCCCCTCCCTTCTTGGGCTGGCCAGTCCCTTTTGCTTGCTAAGCATCTTCCAGTTACAAGATGCTCAGGTGTCCCTCTCTGTGACCCCCCCCTTTGTGCCCCCCCTCAAGTCACCCGGCAAAGTGGCATCGTAAGTTATGCGACTTTCAGGTCGCAGCAATGTGACCCCCCCCCTTTGTGCCCCCCCTCAAGTCACCCGGCAAAGTGGCATCGTAAGTTATGCGACTTTCAGGTCGCAGCAATGTGACCCCCCCCCTTTGTGCCCCCCCTCAAGTCACCCGGCAAAGTGGCATCGTAAGTTATGCGACTTTCAGGTCGCAGCAATGTGACCCCCCCCTCGGGCTGGTCCGTCTCTGTGATTCCCCCCCCCCCCCATTTGTGCCGGTCCCTCTTTGACCCTCTGCATTTTGCTTGCCGAGCATCTTCCAGCTACAAGATGCTCAGGTGTGAATGCAGCCCAAGACAGGACTACAGATCACCTCCCCCTCTTCTCCATAACATTGGGGGAGGTGTTGTGTAGCACACAGACCTGGGGACGATGCCATTGGTGGGTCAGCGGGGACGGAGTGCCGGAGGTTGGGAGCTTCAAGGAACTTTTTTTATTTTTTTTGCACTTATGGAACAAAAACCCTTCAATGAGATTTATCTGACCAATGGGGAGCGGAGGGTGGTTGGACCCCTGAGGCTGAAAATACCGGCTGCTTGGCTGATCTGATGGTCGGTGATTTCAGAGTCGCTGGGCTGGAACATTGGATGGGGGTTCTGGTCACAGGTGACGCTTTCCTGAATCTCCCGAACCGGTGTGAGAAGATGGAGGAGCCGTCATGGGAAGAGAAACGTCTGCTGAGTCATCAGTCGCCACCAGGAGCCGTCCCCCATAGACCTCCATGTAATGGGGGAGGGGGGGTGATATTATCTTCTGTACATTTTCATTGGTTTATTACAAAGTGTTCTGTAGAAGAGAAGAGCGATCACACGGGGGTCTTCTTGTCACTCTTCCATAAAGGGCAGATTTGTGGAGAGACCACTAATAGTTGTCCTGTGGACAGATTCTCCCCCCTGAGCTGTGCAGCTCCTGTGCAGCTCCTCCAGAGTTACCATGGGCCTCTTGGCTGCTTCTCTGATGAATGCTCTCCTTGCCCGGCCCGGTCAGTTTAGGTGGACGGCTGTGTCTTGGTATCTTTGCGGTTGTGCCATACTCTTTCCATTTTCCGATGATGGATTGAACAGAACCTCCGTGAGATCTTCTTATAACCTCCCCCTGCTTTATACTTCTCCACAACTTTATCCCTGACCTGTCTGGTGTGTTCCTCGGCCTTCATGATGCTGTTTGTTCACTAAGGTTCTCTAACAAACCTCTGAGGGCTTCACAGAACAGCTGTATTTATACTGATATGAAATGGCACACAGGGGGACTCTATTTACTAATTAGGTGACTTCTGAAGGCGATTGGTTCCTCTAGATTTCAGTTATCAGAGTAAAGGGGGCTGAATACAAATGCCCCTCCCCCCCACACTTTTCACATATTTATTTGCATCATTTTTCCTTCCACTTCACAATCATGTGACACTTTGTGTCTCTCACATAAAATCCCAATAAAATACATTTGTTTTTGGGGTGTGCTAAATCAGGTTATGGAGTCTCCGAACAAGACCTTCAGATGAGATGGTAGATCCCGATAGGTGCCGTGGAGAAACACTTTCACTTTTATCTGGGAACTGTGTTGTTTCTCCACTGCAGCGTGTGAATAAAATTGCTCCTCTCTGGATCTATTATCTCATCTCAATGTCTTGTTTGGAGACTCCCTAATCTGATGTCAAAATGAGGAAAATTTCAAGGGGTATGAATACTTTCATGGCACTGTGTATATAATCAAGTACTCCCCCCCCCCCCCCCCCTTTATAATGGATCGGGGGAAGTACTTGAAGTCCAATTAGGAGATCCACTTAGGGTGACAACTCTGCTCCTCCTATGGATACAGTGAGTGAGCGTTGTCACCCGGGGACAGGGAATGTTACTGGCGGGATCTCCAGGTGATGAGCAAATAATGTAACAAACGCACATCCAATGGCTGGTGAAGGGCATGGATGACATATTTGGGGGGGGGGGGGGTTGAAGTGATTGGTAATGACCTGTCCAGGCCTCTTCTCACGATGAAGGGTGTGATCCCCAATTTCCTGTCAGTTCAGATAATCAGTAATGTTCCTCCTATGGAGGTAAAAAGAAGAAACTTTTCCACAGCTGATTTGTCTGGAGGTGTGTGGGGGCGGGGTCGCTGTATGGGGGCGGGGTCGCTGTATGGGGGCGGGGTCGCTGTACATTCATGTTGCTGAGCAGTCGGCAGTGGAAAAGCAGTTTGTTACCTTTTTATTCCCTCCATAGGAAGAAGCGGTGAGGATTGCTTGGCTCTGAATATTACTGTAATCCAGAGATCTCGCCGGTCACACGGCTGGTTCACTTTTAATGCAGAAGGGGGTCCCCCCCACTGGATAAAGTTCGGGATTAACTGTGAAATGTAAGATTTCAGTTTTTCCATGTAAAGCGGCGAGCGCGCGGCGCCGACATCTCCATATTTGTCTTCCCTCAATGCTGATTGAGATCTCGGTGTGTTTGTTTTTCTTTTCTTTTTTTTTTTTTTGCTTTGGTCTGTTTATGGTTCCTGTGAGCCAATCACAATCGAGGGCTGCCCGGTGTTCCGTCACCCAGGATGCCCCGCGGTGACGCTGGTTGGATTTGGTTCTGGGGACTCGCCCCTTTCACACCCGAAACTCTGCAGCTTTCTTTGCGTCTTTCTGTGCGTTTCCTGCATGTTTATACTTTTTTTTTTATTTTTATTTTCTTCTCTCCTTTTCCTTCCTTTTAGTTCTTCACCTTTTTTCTTTTTCACTTTTCTTTGTTTCTTTTTACCTTCCCTAACTTTAATTTTGTTCTTCTTTTAAAAAAAACAAAAAAAAAAACAAAATTAAAGTTAGGGAAGGTAAAAAGAAACGAAGAAAAGTGAAAAAGGAAGGTGAAGAACTAAAAGGAAGGAAAAGGAGAGAAGAAAAAAAAGAGAAGAAAAAGAGAATAGAGGAGAAAAAAACAAACAAGAAAAGAATCAAAGCAGAGAATTGAAGAAAAAGGAAGAGAAAGTTTAAAAAAAAAAACTTTCTCTTCCTTTTTTTTCAATTCCCTGCTTTGATTCTTTTCTTGTTTTTTTGTTTTTTTTCTTTCTCTTCTATTCTCTTTTTTTTTTTTTTTTCTCCTTCGTATTGTACCTGTACTATCGGGCCTCATGTTGTAAAGTGCTGCGTAAACTGTTGGCGCTATATAAACCCAATGGGCTAGATTCAGCATTGAATTACGCCAGCGTATCTATTGATACGCCGCGTAAATTCAAAGCTGCGCCGGCGTATCTTCTTTCTGTATTCAGAAAGCTAGATACGCCGACATTAGCTTAAGATACGACTGCCATAAGTCTCTTACACCGTCTGGTGGAGGGGGGGGTCTGAGCCTCTGTCTTTGGTGGAGGGGGGGGGGGTCTGAGCCTCTGTCTGGTGGAGGGGGGGGTCTGAGCCTCTGTCTGGTGGAGGGGGGGGGTCTGAGCCTCTGTCTGGTGGAGGGGGGGGCTGAGCCTCTGTCTGGTGGAGGGGGGGGTCTGAGCCTCTGTCTGGTGGAGGGGGGGGTCTGAGCCTCTGTCTGGTGGAGGGGGGGGTCTGAGCCTCTGTCTGGTGGAGGGGGGGGTCTGAGCCTCTGTCTGGTGGAGGGGGGGGTCTGAGCCTCTGTCTGGTGGAGGGGGGGGGGTCTGAGCCTCTGTCTGGTGGGGGGGGGGGTCTGAGCCTCTGTCTGGTGGAGGGGGGGGGTCTGAGCCTCTGTCTGGTGGAGGGGGGGTCTGAGCCTCTGTCTGGTGGAGGGGGGGGTCTGAGCCTCTGTCTGGTGGAGGGGGGGGTCTGAGCCTCTGTCTGGTGGAGGGGGGGGTCTGAGCCTCTGTCTGGTGGAGGGGGGGGTCTGAGCCTCTGTCTGGTGGAGGGGGGGGTCTGAGCCTCTGTCTGGTGGAGGGGGGGGGGGGTCTGAGCCTCTCTCTGGTGGAGGGGGGGGGGGGGTCTGAGCCTCTCTCTGGTGGAGGGGGGGGGGGGTCTGAGCCTCTGTCTGGTGGAGGGGGGGGTCTGAGCCTCTGTCTGGTGGAGGGGGGGGTCTGAGCCTCTGTCTGGTGGAGGGGGGGGGGGTCTGAGCCTCTCTCTGGTGGAGGGGGGGGGGGGTCTGAGCCTCTCTCTGGTGGAGGGGGGGGGGGGTCTGAGCCTCTCTCTGGTGGAGGGGGGGGGGTCTGAGCCTCTGTCTGGTGGAGGGGGGGTCTGAGCCTCTGTCTGGTGGAGGGGGGGTCTGAGCCTCTGTCTGGTGGAGGGGGGGGTCTGAGCCTCTGTCTGGGGGGGGGGGGTCTGAGCCTCTGTCTGGTGGAGGGGGGGGTCTGAGCCTCTGTCTGGGGGGGGGGGGGTCTGAGCCTCTGTCTGGTGGAGGGGGGGGTCTGAGCCTCTGTCTGGTGGAGGGGGGGGGGTCTGAGCCTCTGTCTGGTGGAGGGGGGGGGTCTGAGCCTCTGGGGGGGGGGGGTCTGAGCCTCTGTCTGGGGGGGGGGGGGGGTCTGAGCCTCTGTCTGGTGGAGGGGGGGGGTCTGAGCCTCTGTCTGGTGGAGGGGGGGGGTCTGAGCCTCTGTCTGGTGGAGGGGGGGGGGGTCTGAGCCTCTGTCTGGTGGAGGGGGGGGGGGTCTGAGCCTCTGTCTGGTGGAGGGGGGGGGGTCTGAGCCTCTGTCTGGTGGAGGGGGGGGGCTGAGCCTCTGTCTGGTGGAGGGGGGGGGGTCTGAGCCTCTGTCTGGTGGAGGGGGGGGGTCTGAGCCTCTGTCTGGTGGAGGGGGGGGGTCTGAGCCTCTGTCTGGTGGAGGGGGGGGGTCTGAGCCTCTGTCTGGTGGAGGGGGGGGGGGTCTGAGCCTCTGTCTGGTGGAGGGGGGGGGGTCTGAGCCTCTGTCTGGTGGAGGGGGGGGGTCTGAGCCTCTGTCTGGTGGAGGGGGGGGTCTGAGCCTCTGTCTGGTGATCCTTCCAGTAATGTTGAGGGGGGGGGGGTGGGGTGAAGCGCTGTGATTGGTGGATTCTTCTATATGGATTAATCGGAGTCATTCGCATTTAATTTATCTAAAGGATGAGTGATAGGAGATTAATCCGGGGGGGGGGGGGAGATTAATCCGGGGGGAGATTAATCCGGGGGGGGGGGGAGATTAATCCGGGGGGGGGGGGAGATTAATCCGGGGGGGGGGGGGTACAATGGAGATCTGCGCTCCTTACATTAGATTATTCTCTCGGATTTTCCTCTTTGGTTGGGACGCCGTTTATCGGATTTCCGGATTGGATGGACCGGCATTGGGGAGACTCCGATCCGTATATTGGAGGAAGTCCGGTCTCCTGCTTCGGGGGGGGGGGGGGGAGATTAATCCGGGGGGGTGTGATTAATCCCGGGAGGGGGGGGTACAATGGAGATCTGCGCTCCTTACATCAGATTAGTAGATTATTCTCTCGTCTCGGATTTTCCTCTTTGGTTGGGACGGCGTTTATCGGATTTCTGGATTGGATGGACCGGCATTGGGGAGACTCCGATCCGTATATTGGAGGAAGTCCGGTCTCCTCCTGCTTCGGGGGGGCGGTGGGGGGCAGACTCTGACCGGCTTGCTATGGACACTGTTGGCTCATACATTTTGGAACAGTTTCTATCTTAACTTTTCTCTGGACTACAAAACACCTCCCCCTGTGGAGAAGGACATTGGGTGTTCTGTAGTCCTCACACTCCTGTCATGGGGTGGCAGTGGGACTCAATTTGGACAGATTGGCGGGATCACAAAAATAAAATGTGAGAAAACAAATGCAGCCACCACATGGAAGGATCAGCAAGGTGTGAGGGGGGGTTGTTTCCTCGGTGGGGGCATGTATCTCCTCTGGGGTGTTGCGCCTCTCCTCTGTGGGGGTGGGGATTGCGCCTCTCCTCTGTGGGGGGGGGGTTGCGCCTCTCCTCTGTGGGGGTGGGGATTGCGCCTCTCCTCTGTGGGGGTGGGGATTGCGCCTCTCCTCTGTGGAAGGGGGGTTGCGCCTCTCCTCTGGGGGGGGGGTTGCACCTCTCTCCTCTGTGGGGGGGGGGGGTTGCGCCTCTCTCCTCTGTGGGGGGGGGGGGTTGCGCCTCTCTCCTCTGTGGGGGGGGGGGGGTTGCACCTCTCTCCTCTGTGGGGGGGGGGGGTTGCGCCTCTCTCCTCTGTGGGGGGGGGGGGGTTGCGCCTCTCTCCTCTGTGGGGGGGGGGGGGTTGCGCCTCTCTCCTCTGTGGGGGGGGGGATTGCGCCTCTCTCCTCTGTGGGGGATTGCGCCTCTCTCTCCTCTGTGGGGGGCGGGGGGATTGCGCCTCTCTCCTCTGTGGGGGGGGGGGGGATTGCGCCTCTCTCCTCTGTGGGGAGGGGGGGTTGCGCCTCTCTCCTCTGTGGGGGGGGGGGGGATTGCGCCTCTCTCCTCTGTGGGGAGGGGGGGTTGCGCCTCTCTCCTCTGTGGGGAGGGGGGGTTGCGCCTCTCTCCTCTGTGGGGAGGGGGGGTTGCGCCTCTCTCCTCTGTGGGGAGGGGGGGTTGCGCCTCTCTCCTCTGTGGGGGGGGGATTGCGCCTCTCTCCTCTGTGGGGGGGTTGCGCCTCTCTCCTCTGTGGGGGGGTTGCGCCTCTCTCCTCTGTGGGGGTGGGGGTTGCGTCTCTGTGGGGGGGGGGGTGTCCTTTGTGGGGGGGGGGGGGGTTGCGTCTCACCTTTGTGTGTGGGGGGGGGATTGCGCCTCTCTCCTGTGTGGGGGGGGGATTGCGCCTCTCTCCTCTGTGGGGGGCGGGGGGGATTGCGCCTCTCTCCTCTGTGGGGGGGGGGGGTTGCGCCTCTCTCCTCTGTGGGGGGGGGGATTGCGCCTCTCTCCTCTGTGGGGGGGGGGGATTGCGCCTCTCTCCTCTGTGGGGGGGGGGATTGCGCCTCTCTCCTCTGTGGGGAGGGGGGGTTGCGCCTCTCTCCTCTGTGGGGAGGGGGGGTTGCGCCTCTCCTCTGTGGGGAGGGGGGGTTGCGCCTCTCTCCTCTGTGGGGGGGATTGCGCCTCTCTCCTCTGTGGGGGTTGCGTCTCTGTGGGGGGGGGGGTGTCCTTTGTGGGGGGGGTTGCGTCTCAGCTTTGTGTGTGGGGGGGGGGATTGCGCCTCTCTCCTCTGTGGGGGGTGGGGGGGATTGCGCCTCTCTCCTCTGTGGGGGGGGGGGGGGATTGCGCCTCTCTCCTCTGTGGGGGGGGGGATTGCGCCTCTCTCCTCTGTGGGGGGGGGGGGGGATTGCGCCTCTCTCCTCTGTGGGGGGGGGGGATTGCGCCTCTCTCCTCTGTGGGGGTGGGGGTTGCGTCTCTGTGGGGGGGGTGTCCTTTGTGGGGGGGGGGTTGCGTCTCACCTTTGTGTGGGGGGGGGAGTTGCGTCTCCTCTGTGGGGGGGGGGGTGCGCGCCTCTCCTCTTATTGTGTCTTTGGTGGGGGGGGGTTGCGTATCCTCCGGTGGGTGCTGACTGATACAAACCATTCTGTGGGATTATAGAAGACACTTTCCTCCTGTGTTGTATATTCTATAGAAGAGCGCCTGTGACATCACAGCGAGCGCTCGGCCGCATTCCGATGGTTTCTGTTCCTCTGGCCGGCCATGTGACAGATGATTGGTCCTCCTCCAAGAGCCGAATTCTAGGAATGTCATCCCAGAAATAGGACGTGATGTCACCGAGGTTCCGTTAGATCGCCGCGCTTATCGGAAACCGTACAGCGGCCAAATAGATAAATACCGGCTGCCGGGGGCCGAGGAGCCAAAAACGTTCCGAGTGCCGAGGACTGGAGGATGGGCAAAACGACAAAAAGGGAAAATCCGATCCGGGAGACTGAAGAGAAAATCCGATGTGTGAAGAGAAACAATGTATACATTACAGGGGGGGGGGGGGGGGTTCTATAGAATAGACGGGGGGGGGGGCTCTGGATATTAGATACACACGGGTTACACTGCGATTGTTGGAGTGAGAGCAATAATTCTAGCACTAGATCTCCTCTGTAACTCTAAACCTGAAAAAATCTTTAAAGTGTCGCCTGTGGAGATTAAAGCGAAGCTCCGCCTTTTTTTTCTTTGTCGGCTACAAACACGGCAGCTGCTGACTTTTATTATTATATGAACACTCACCTGTCACTCACCTGTCCAGGGCGCCCGCCATGTCGGCACCCAAAGCTGGTCTCGGCTCTCGCGTGCTACTGCCGCCATCTTCAGTAAGGGAAGCCTTGCTGCTTCACTTCCTGGTTCCCTACTGCGCATGTGCGACTCGCGCAGCTCGTTCCCACTGGTCCCTGCTGTCAGTTACATTTTTGGGTGGAACTCCGCTTTAAGTACTGAAGTTTGGCGCCATTCCACGTGTGTGTGCGTTTTTACAGCGTGACATGTTGGGTATCTAGTTACTCGGTGTAACATCTTTCACATTCGACAAAATAATTGAGCCAACTTTAGTGTGTGGTTGTTTTTTTTATTTTTTATTTATATATATTTTTTTTTGGCAAAAAAGCACGTTTGCATAATGGCTGCGCAAATACCATGTAACATAAATGCAACGACCACCGTTTTATTCTCGAGGGTCTCTGCTAAAACAATATATGTGATGATTGGGGGCTCCAAGCCACGGTCCGGGACCGTGGCTGGGAGGCGCCTTCTCTCTCCGGGACCGTGGCTGGGAGGCGCCTTCTCTCTCCGGGACCGTGGCTGGGAGGCGCCTTCTCTCTCCGGGACCGTGGCTGGGAGGCGCCTTCTCTCTCCGGGACCGTGGCTGGGAGGCGCCTTCTCTCTCCGGGACCGTGGCTGGGAGGCGCCGTCTCTCTCCGGGACCGTGGCTGGGAGGCGCCTTCTCTCTCCGGGACCGTGGCTGGGAGGCGCCTTCTCTCTCCGGGACCGTGGCTGGGAGGCGCCGTCTCTCTCCGGGACCGTGGCTGGGAGGCGCCGTCTCTCTCCGGGACCGTGGCTGGGAGGCGCCGTCTCTCTCCGGGACCGTGGCTGGGAGGCGCCGTCTCTCTCCGGGACCGTGGCTGGGAGGCGCCGTCTCTCTCCGGGACCGTGGCTGGGAGGCGCCGTCTCTCTCCGGGACCGTGGCTGGGAGGCGCCGTCTCTCTCCGGGACCGTGGCTGGGAGGCGCCGTCTCTCTCCGGGACCGTGGCTGGGAGGCGCCGTCTCTCTCCGGGACCGTGGCTGGGAGGCGCCGTCTCTCTCCGGGACCGTGGCTGGGAGGCGCCGTCTCTCTCCGGGACCGTGGCTGGGAGGCGCCGTCTCTCTCCGGGACCGTGGCTGGGAGGCGCCCTCTCTCTCCGGGACCGTGGCTGGGAGGCGCCTTCTCTCTCCGGGACCGTGGCTGGGAGGCGCCTTCTCTCTCCGGGACCGTGGCTGGGAGGCGCCTTCTCTCTCCGGGACCGTGGCTGGGAGGCGCCTTCTCTCTCCGGGACCGTGGCTGGGAGGCGCCTTCTCTCTCCGGGACCGTGGCTGGGAGGCGCCGTCTCTCTCCGGGACCGTGGCTGGGAGGCGCCGTCTCTCTCCGGGACCGTGGCTGGGAGGCGCCGTCTCTCTCCGGGACCGTGGCTGGGAGGCGCCGTCTCTCTCCGGTGGTCCCCCCCCGCACTCCTCTCTCCGGTGGTCCCCCCCCCGCACTCCTCTCTCCGGTGGTCCCCCCCCGCACTCCTCTCTCCGGTGGTCCCCCCCGCACTCCTCTCTCCGGTGCCCCCCACCCCCGCACTCCTCTCTCCGGTGCCCCCACCCCCTCTCTCCGTTGCCCCCCACCCGGCACTCCTCTCTCCGGTGGTCCCCCCCCCCGCACTCCTCTCTCCGGTGGTCCCCCCCCGCACTCCTCTCTCCGGTTCCCCCCCCCCCCCGCACTCCTCTCTCCGGTTCGCCCCCCCCCCGCACTCCTCTCTCCGGTTGCCCCCCCCCGCACTCCTCTCTCCGGTGGTCCCCCCCCGCACTCCTCTCTCCGGTGGTCCCCCCCCGCACTCCTCTCTCCGGTTGCCCCCCCCGCACTCCTCTCTCCGGTTGCCCCCCCCGCACTCCTCTCTCCGGTTGCCCCCCCCCGCACTCCTCTCTCCGGTTGCCCCCCCCCCCCCTCCTCTCTCCGGTGCCCCCCCCCGCACTCTCCGTTGTCTGTATATTGGGGAGCGGATCAGGTGACTCTCACTTCGGGGGCGCCCTTGCCCTCAGCGTTGGCATTTGGTGAAGGTGGCGTTGTGACGCCGCAGGGCGCGGAATGTGCGGTGACCTCCGTCCTGTTAATGTTTCCCCTCCTCCGGCACCTGAAGTGGCAGTTGGTTTCAGCTGAGCGGAGGCCGCTAATGGCTTCCTGATTAGATGGCGGGCGGCGACGTGAGCGACGATCTGTTCCACTCGGGTGTCCTCGCCCCACCAGACTGCGGCTGCTTTATTCTAATTACCATTTCAGGTTTTTTCTTTCATGTTCTTTTCTAGAAACCTAATTTTGATGATCGGCAGAAATGGGACGGAGATTACCCCCCCCCCCATTGTCTTGCGGCAAACCTGCTGCGATCACATCTGCAGAAAGTCATTTCCCAGCCTCTGGATGGGACCTCAAAGCCCCGCCGGTCTCCATCCCGCCATCGCAGAGCCCATCAGATGCCGGCTTCTCGGCTGTCAGGACTTTGCTGCAGGTCGGTGACTGCGGCTCTGCATTGCAGCCAAATGGTCTTTTCAGGATTCTGTCGGCCGTTTCACCCTGAGAATCCGTCGCTTCCCATATATTAGATTGTAAGCTCTTCTGAACAAGGCACCTTTGTATTGTCTCCCTTTTATAGGATAAAGTGCTGCGCAAACTGTTGGCGCCATAAAAATGAATAACAACAATAATAAAAAAATAAATGAAAGAATTAATTATTATTATTAATTATTAGAGTCCTGATCCTCAGTCGGATCATGTACACTATATTGTCACAAGTATTGGGACGCCGGCCTTTACACGCACATGAACTTTAATGACCCCCCCAGTCTTAGTCCGGAGGGTTCAATATTGAGTTGGCTCCGCCCTTTGCAGCTATAACAGCTTCACCTCTTCTGGGAAGGCCGTCCACAAGGTTTAGGGGTGTGTCTATGGGAAGGCTGTCCACAAGGTTTAGGGGTGTGTCTATGGGAAGGCTGTCCACAAGGTTTAGGAGGGTGTCTATGGGAAGGCCGTCCACAAGGTTTAGGGGTGTGTCTATGGGAAGGCCGTCCACAAGGTTTAGGGGTGTGTCTATGGGAAGGCGGTCCACAAGGTTTAGGGGAGTGTCTATGGGAAGGCGGGTCACAAGGTTTAGGGGTGTGTCTATGGGAAGGCGGTCCACAAGGTTTAGGGGTGTGTCTATGGGAAGGCCGTCCACAAGGTTTAGGGGTGTGTCTATGGGAAGGCCGTCCACAAGGTTTAGGGGTGTGTCTATGGGAAGGCTGTCCACAAGGTTTAGGAGGGTGTCTATGGGAAGGCCGTCCACAAGGTTTAGGGGTGTGTCTATGGGAAGGCCGTCCACAAGGTTTAGGGGTGTGTCTATGGGAAGGCGGTCCACAAGGTTTAGGGGAGTGTCTATGGGAAGGCGGGGTCACAAGGTTTAGGGGTGTGTCTATGGGAAGGCGGTCCACAAGGTTTAGGGGTGTGTCTATGGGAAGGCCGTCCACAAGGTTTAGGGGTGTGTCTATGGGAAGGCCGTCTACAAGGTTTAGGGGTGTGTCTATGGGAAGGCGGTCCACAAGGTTTAGGGGTGTGTCTATGGGAAGGCCGTCCACAAGGTTTAGGGGTGTGTCTATAGGAAGGCTGTCCACAAGGCTTAGGGGTGTGTCTATGGGAAGGCCGTCCACAAGGTTTAGGGGTGTGTCTATGGGAAGGCGGTCCACAAGGTTTAGGGGTGTGTCTATGGGAAGGCCGTCCACAAGGTTTAGGGGTGTGTCTATGGGAAGGCCGTCCACAAGGTTTAGGGGCGTGTCTATGGGAAGGCCGTCCACAAGGTTTAGGGGGGTGTCTATGGGAAGGCCGTCCACAAGGTTTAGGGGTGTGTCTATGGGAAGGTCGTCCACAAGGTTTAGGGGTGTGTCTATGGGAAGGCCGTGCACAAGGTTTAGGGGGGTGTCTATGGGAAGGCCGTCCACAAGGTTTAGGGGTGTGTCTATGGGAAGATCTGTCCACAAGGTTTAGGGGTGTGTCTATGGGAAGGCCGTCCACAAGGTTTAGGAGGGTGTCTATGGGAAGGCCGTCCACAAGGTTTAGGGGTGTGTCTATGGGAAGGCCGTCCACAAGGTTTAGGAGGGTGTCTATGGGAATGGTTGTCCGTTCTTCCAGAAGAGCATTTGTGAGGTCAGGCACTGATGTTGGACGAGAAGGCCTGGCTCACAGTCTCCTCGCTAAGGTGTTCTATGGGGGTTGAGGTCAGGACTCTGTGCAGGCCAGTCAAGTTCCTCCCCCCCAAACTCGCTCTTCCATGTCTGTATAGACCTTGCTTTGTGCTCTGGTCCAAATCATTTGGTCGATAATGGTGGCATTTATGGTTTGGGGGGGATTATGGTGTGTGGGGTTGTTTTTTCAGGGGTTGGGTTGGCCCCTTAGTTCCAGTGAAGGGAACTCTTGAGGCGTTGGCATACCAAGACATTTTGGACCCGCCTGACAATGCCTCATTATGGGTAAGGGTAGGGCCGAAACAACTAATTGATTATGAAATTAATCGATTACTATTTTCATAATCGATTACCCAGTAACATATTGGGGTTTAAAAAAAAAATAGCACTTTTTAGTACAAAAAGAGCAAATCGCTACTAAGTATCACTTCCACTGTACAAAATGAACCCCTTACAGTAGCGATTATTTGCTCTTTTTGTACTTTTTTGTTTTTTTTACCCCCCCATTATGTTACTAATCATCTCAGGCCTGGGTCGCACCTCTGTTTTTTTGGTGCTTTTTGCAGAAACACGCTACAGATCATTTCCATGTTTTCCTCTGGGACACGGTCACATCCAGGATTTTTTTTAGCTGCTGCGACTTTTTTTTTTTTAATGCAAAACAGTGCTTAATTTTTTTGGTTCAATATATTTCAATGGAGAAGCTGCAGAAAAACATGTGATGTGTTTTTGCAGCAATTTGTGTTTTTTAACCACTTAAGGACCGCCTCCTGCACATGTACGTCGGCAGAATGGCACGGCTGGGCACACGCATGTACAGGTATGTCCTGTACTAGTACCCAGCCGTGGGTCGCAGGCGCGCTCCCGCGACCCGGTCTGAAGCTCCGGGACCCGTTCGCCGCTGGATTCCCGCGATCGGTCCCCGGGGGTGAAGAACGGGAAGAGCCGTATGTAAACACACCTTCCCCGTTCTTCACTGGCGCTCCATCGATCGAGTGATCCCTTTTATAGGGAGACTCGATCGATGACGTCACACCTACAGCCACACCCCCTACAGTTGTAAACACACTTCAGGGAACACATAACCCCTTCAGCGCCCCCTTGTGGTTAACTCCCAAACTGCAACTGACATTTTCACAGTAATCAGTGCATTTTTAATGCATTTTTTGCTGTGAAAATGACAATGGTCCCAAAAATGTGTAAAAATTGTCCGTGTCCGCCATAATGTCGCAGTCACGAAAAAAATCGCTGATCGCCGTCATTAGTAGTTAAAAAAAATAAAAATGCAATAAAACTATCCCCTATTTTGTAAACGCTATAAATTTTGCGCAAACCAACCGATAAACGCTTATTGCGTTTTTTTTTTTTTTTTACCAAAAATATGTAGAAGAATATGTATCGGCCTAAACTGAAATTTTTTTTTTATATATATTTTTGGGGGGATATTTATTACAGCAAAAAGTAAAAAATATTGCATTTTTTTTTCAAAAGTGTCGCTCTATTTTTGTTTATAGCGCAAAAAATAAAAACCGCAGAGGTGATCAAATACCACCAAAAGAAAGCTCTATTTTGTGGGAAAAAAAGGAAGCCAATTTTGTTTGGGAGCCACGTTGCACGCCCGCGCAATTGTCAGTTAAAGCGACGCAGTGCCGAGTTGCAAACAGGGGCCTGGTCCTTTAGCTGCTTTTTGGTCTGGGGCTGAAGTGGTTAATCTGCCCAACAAATTGGTCCAAAAATATGTAAAAATGCAAATCGCCGCAAAATCACCGTTTTTTTGTTTTATTCTTTTAAGGTTATTAACCGATTATTCGATTTAATAGAAACAACAATCGGCCAACCAATCGATTATGAAAATGATTATTAGTTGCAGCTCTTGGTTAACCAGTTCCCGACCCCCGCATGTACATATACGTCCACAATATGGCACGTACAGGCACATGGGCGTACACGTACGTCCTCGCCTATTAGCGGGTGGGGGGTCCGATCGGGACCCCCCCCCGCTACATGCGGAGGTCGGGTCCGCTCGGGGAGAGATCCGGGACCACGGCGCGGCTATTTGTTTATAGCCGCTCCGTCGCGATCGCTCCCCGGAGCTGAAGAACGGGGAGAGCCGTGTGTAAACACGGCTTCCCCGTCCTTCACTATGGCGGCGCATCGATCGCGTCATTCCCTTTATAGGGAAGACACGATCGATGACGTCATTCCTACAGCCACACCCCCCTACAGTTGTAAACACACACTAGGTGAACCCTAACACGTTCAGCGCCCCCTGTGGTTAACTCCCAAACTGCAACTGTCATTTTCACAATAAAGAATGCAATTTAAATGCATTTTTTGCTGTGAAAATGACAATGGTCCCAAAAATGTGTCAAAATTGTCCGAAGTGTCCGCCATAATGTCGCAGTCACGAAAAAAATTGCTGATCGCCGCCATTAGTAGTAAAAAAAAAAATTAATAAAAATGCAATAAAACTATCCCCTATTTTGTAAACACTATAAATTTTGCGCAAACCAATCGATAAACGCTTACTGCGATTTTTTTTTTTTTTTTTTTTTTTTTTTTTTTTTTTTTGGGGGATATTTTATTATAGCAAAAAGTAAAAAATATTGCTTTTTTTTCAAAATTGTCGCTCTATTTTTGTTTATAGCGCAAAAACTAAAAACCGCAGAGGTGATCAAATACCATCAAAAGAAATCTCTCTTTGTGGGGAAAAAAGGACGCCAGCTGCATTTTGGTCCGGTTCTTAAAGGGGTGGTTCCCCCTAAAACAAATTTCTAACAATACATTTAGAAGACTGCTTACACTGCGGGTAGGCTGGCTTTTTTTTTCGTACATACCTCGATATCGCCGTTTCATCCCTCGACTTCCGGGTATGAGTCTTGCTGGACCTAGTTGATTGACGTTCCTCCGACCAGCGCATACTGCGCTTCACGACTTTCCGACAGAAGCCGAACGTCATTGCGCAGGCGCCGTATAGAGTCTGCTCTATACGGCGCCTGCGCAGCGACGTTCGGCTTATTTTGGAAAGTCGTGACGTCAAGTATGCGTCGGTCGGAGGAACGTCAATCAACTAGGAACGCCCACCGCCACAAGACTCATACCCGGAAGTCGAGGGATGAAACGGCGATATCGAGGTATGTACGAAAAAAAGCCAGCCTACCCGCAGTGTAAGCAGTCTTCTCAATGTATTGTTAGACATTTGTTTTAGGGGGAACCACCCCTTTTAAGTGGTTAATCTGCCCAACAAATTGGCCAAAGAATATGTAAAAATGCAAATCGCCGCAAAATCAGTTTATTTTTTTTAAGGTTATTAACCGATTAATCGAAACGACAATCAGCCAACTAATCGATTATGAAAATGATTATTAGTTGCAGCTCTTAGTTAAGGATCCAAAAAATCCCAATTCCGCTGGCAGTTTAAATTTAAGTTTTGTTCCATCTGACCGATCGTTTCCCTTCGATCTCCTGGTGGCAGATTCTAATCTATCAGATTGTATCTCCTGATCACATTGATCGGTGTGTGAGCCGCACTGGCTTGCTGTCCCTTCTTTGTTTCGAGTCCTGAAGCGATCGTTGTGACGCAGGACGCGAGGGAAGCGGCGTAAGGGAAGTGGCGCGCACGCGCACACACACACACACACACACACACACACACACACACACACACACACACACACACACGTAGCTGGCAAGGCCGATCTCTGAAAGGATTCTCGTCAGCAAGGTGATATGACTGCCAGAGTGTGACTGGAGGGAGGGATGGGGGAGGGGAGTGTATTCCTCCTGAGAAGATCGACGGTGTGCGCGTTCGATCCGTAATAATGAATATGGACGATTATAACATCTGCAGCCGCCGCGTTCTCTTAAAGCCGTATTACACAACAAATCAAACTATTCTTCAATGAAACGGCTGGCATGGCCCAGGTGCCCCCCGGAACGCGGTGGGACGTCTTGAATGGCCCAGGTGCCCCCCGGAACGCGGTGGGACGTCTTGCATGGCACAGGTGCCCCCCGGAACGCGGTGGGACGTCTTGCATGGCACAGGTGCCCCCGGAACGCGGTGGGACGTCTTGCATGGCACAGGTGCCCCCCGGGACGCGGTGGGACGTCTTGCATGGCCCAGGTGCCCCCCGGGACGCGGTGGGACGTCTTGCATGGCACAGGTGCCCCCCGGAACGCGGTGGGACGTCTTGCATGGCACGGAACGGGAAGTGTGGTGAATGTGTTTTGGTCTCATCTCATTTCCTGGCTCTCCCCAATAAGACCCTTTCGGGTTGGCGCGGTGGCTCGCCGCGGTCCGGTTAGGCCTTGCTCCTGCAGGGAGAGCGGTGGACCCGGCACTGATGGAAGGATCTGATTGGAGGGTTCCGCTCTCAGACCTCGGGGGAGGGGATCGCTCTTCACATCTCATGAATAATTCAGTCGCATTCCAGCGCTGATGGCGGATTGTCGGCTTCCCGCGTTTTACACAAATTCACGCCGCCAGATCCTCGTCTCCCTGATCGGCGTTTCTCGGGAAACCTTCACTGTGCCTCCGATCCGGGGCGATTATTTTATATCCCGCCGTGAAATCTCCATTTCCTGAAAATAGAGCAAAACGTAAAGTAGGGCGAGCGGCTAATCCGGCGGGGCCCCGTGATCCGGGACAGATAATCGCGGGGCCCCGTGATCCGGGACAGATAATCGCGGGGCCCCGTGATCCGGGACAGATAATCGCGGGGCCCCGTGATCCGGGACGGATAATCGCGGGGCCCCGTGATCCGGGACGGATAATCGCGGGGCCCCGTGATCCGGGACGGATAATCGCGGGGCCCCGTGATCCGGGACGGCTAATCGCGGGGCCCCGTGATCCGGGACGGCTAATCGCGGGGCCCCGTGATCCGGGACGGCTAATCGCGGGGCCCCGTGATCCGGGACGGCTAATCGCGGGGCCCCGTGATCCGGGACGGCTAATCGCGGGGCCCCGTGATCCGGGACGGCTAATCGCGGGGCCCCGTGATCCGGGACGGCTAATCGCGGGGCCCCGTGATCCGGGACGGCTAATCGCGGGGCCCCGTGATCCGGGACGGATAATGGCGGGGCCCCGTGATCCGGGACAGATAATGGCGGGGGCCCGTGATCCGGGACAGATAATGGCGGGGGCCCCGTGATCCGGGACGGCTAATCCCTCCCAGACAGCATTTTATTAATGGAAATTTCAAACCGACTTTTATTGATCAGATTTCCCGGCTTTATGTATAGAAGAGAGGAGGAAAAGCCGAGTCCGTCCCCCATTGTCTGACCTCGCTGTGCCGCGATCTTTACACGCGACTTTGCCCGTCTCCCTCAATCCTCCCCCTTGTGTGATCTTCTCACAAGTCTGAGCCCCGCCTCGTTTCCTGGCTGGAGGACATCCAGCATCATCTAGCCCACCGGTGTCCAACTAGCGGCCCTCCGGCTGGTGCAGAACTACAAGTCCCATGAGGCATTGCAAGGCTGACAGTTGCAAGCATGACACCTACAGGCAGAGGCATGATGGGACTTGTATTAATATTTGCATAACTCCTCCCACTGCTTTTATCAGGGCTGGGGTCAGGAAGCTATGTACAGCCCCCTGCTGGCTCCTCCCATCAGCCATTGCATAGAGACCCAGTTATGACATCACTGGGAATAATGGGGTAGATTTGCCGGTCGCAGTGTTATCGCAGGCGGGCGCAATGGTCAGGCAGCGCAATAAGCAATTTGTGAAGCAGATTTTGTAGTTCCTCTCTGTATTCCAGGCATGGCGGGATCATCTGTATCCCCTCCCCCTCCTCTCCTCCTGTCATAGTGACAGATGGTACACAGCGGCCCGGTAACAGACCGTCGCGCTCCTACCTGGGAGGAGGGACCTCGGCTTCCATCTGCTCCTGAAATTCATGAAGATTGAAAGGCGGAACTCTCCGCACATCCCGATCGGTCGCGTGACTCTCCTCCAGATGTCCTCTCCGGGTATCGATCAGTTCCCGAAATCTCCAATCACTGAATCTCTCCCCTCCCCCACAGTGATTACGTTGTTTTTGTATCGCTTGTTTAGATTGTAAGCTCTAAAGACCAGGGCCCTCCCTGCCGCCTTGGATTGTAACTTTACTTTATTGTGAAGCGCTGCGCAAACTGTCAGCACCATAGAAATCCTGAATAATAAAAAATAATGTTCGGATCTTCCCTCTGTCACCAGGAACTCCATGTCATCCTCCATCCTCCCGTCATTAGAAACGGAGGGGATCCGTCCCGTCGTCGGGCAATGGAGGTGATCCGTCCCGTCGTCGGGCAATGGAGGGGATCCGTCCCGTCGTCGGGCAATGGAGGTTATCTGTCCCGTCGTCGGGCAATGGAGGGGATCCCTCCCGTCGTTGGGCAATGGAGGGGATCCCTCCCGTCGTTGGGCAATGGAGGGGTTTCCCCTCCCGTCGTCGGGCAATGGAGGGGATCCGTCCCGTCGTTGGGCAATGGAGGGGTTTCCCCTCCCGTCGTTGGGCAATGGAGGGGTTTCCCCTCCCGTCGTCGGGCAATGGAGGGGTTTCCCCTCCCGTCGTCGGGCAATGGAGGGGTTTCCCCTCCCGTCGTCGGGCAATGGAGGGGATCCGTCCCGTCGTCGGGCAATGGAGGGGATCCCTCCCGTCGTTGGGCAATGGAGGGGTTTCCCTCCCGTCGTTGGGCAATGGAGGGGTTTCCCTCCCGTCGTTGGGCAATGGAGGGGTTTCCCTCCCGTCGTTGGGCAATGGAGGGGTTTCCCTCCCGTCGTTGGGCAATGGAGGGGTTTCCCTCCCGTCGTTGGGCAATGGAGGGGTTTCCCTCCCGTCGTTGGGCAATGGAGGGGTTTCCCTCCCGTCGTTGGGCAATGGAGGGGTTTCCCTCCCGTCGTTGGGCAATGGAGGGGTTTCCCTCCCGTCGTTGGGCAATGGAGGGGTTTCCCTCCCGTCGTTGGGCAATGGAGGGGTTTCCCTCCCGTCGTTGGGCAATGGAGGGGTTTCCCTCCCGTCGTCGGGCAATGGAGGGGTTTCCCTCCCGTCGTCGGGCAATGGAGGGGATCCGTCCCGTCGTCGGGCAATGGAGGGGTTTCCCCTCCCGTCGTCGGGCAATGGAGGGGTTTCCCCTCCCGTCGTCGGGCAATGGAGGGGTTTCCCCTCCCGTCGTCGGGCAATGGAGGGGTTTCCCCTCCCGTCGTCGGGCAATGGAGGGGTTTCCCCTCCCGTCGTCGGGCAATGGAGGGGATCCGTCCCGTCGTCGGGCAATGGAGGGGATCCCTCCCGTCGTTGGGCAATGGAGGGGATCCCTCCCGTCGTTGGGCAATGGAGGGGTTTCTCTCCCGTCGTCGGGCAATGGAGGGGTTTCCCCTCCCGCCGTCGGGCAATGGAGGGGATCCCTCCCGTCGTTGGGCAATGGAGGGGTTTCCCTCCCGTCGTCGGGCAATGGAAGGGATCCCTCCCGTCGTTGGGCAATGGAGGGGTGATCCCTCCCGGCGTCGGGAATAGTGTGTGTGTAAGTGTGTTTGCTGTGAGGAAAGAGGGAGGGGGGATTCCTCCAGCAGCCCGCCTGCTAAGACTGTTTTCTGATGAGAAGTTTGAATACACCTGACCTGTGTGTCTATTGTCATTGGACAGTTTAACCCGCCCTGAATCCAAGGGTGGGGGGAGTGTCTCAGAGTTGGATATCTGTGTACATGTGCGATGATCAGTTTTGATGTTTGATGAGAATGGAGAGATGGATGGGGGGGGGGGGGAGATGGATGGGGGGCAGAGAGAATGGAGAGATGGATGGGGGGGAGAGATGGATGGGGGGCAGAGAGAATGGAGAGATGGATGGGGGGGAGAGATGGATGGGGGGCAGAGAGAATGGAGAGATGGATGGGGGGGGGAGATGGATGGGGGGCAGAGAGAATGGAGAGATGGATGGGGGGGAGAGATGGATGGGGGGCAGAGAGAATGGAGAGATGGATGGGGGGCAGAGAGAATGGAGAGATGGATGGGGGGGGGGGGGAGAATGAAGAGATGGATGGGTGGGGGAATGGAAAGATGGATGGATGGGGGGGGCAGAGAATGGAGAGATGGATGGATGGGGGAGAGAGAATGGAGAGATGGATGGGGGGGGGTAGAATGGATAGATGGATTGGGCAGTTTGCTGTGAGTAGTTGTGCTCAGATACTGTCATTTGACTTTGATTTCCTTTCTCTGTCGGCCTTTTATGTGTTTGGAATGTTTTGTCCTAATTCTGTGACTTGGTACGGTGGTTGTGGTGCTCTGCGGTGGTACCGCTGCTTGCCAGCTGTCACAAGGTGTGCTCTGTTCTGTGGCAGCATTCGGTGCCCACGACGGGTTACAGCTGAACAGCTTCAGGTTTAATTGACTTTTAATTATCTGCGGCCTCTCAGGAATCTGGAAGTTTCCTCTCCCGGTACGGCGGCGAGGAGAGGCGGCGGCCGGAGATGAGCGCCGCTGAAAGGAGGTTTTATCCTTCAGACTGGAAGAGAAGCGCCGCTTCACCCTGAACATGGCGCTGGAATACTGACAGGACGTGGATCTGTGTTTACACCCAATCATTACACAGATCTATGGTCACAGGCAATCGCAGCCACCGGGCCCTGAGCAACGCGCCGGGGGGGGGGCCCTAGACAGCCAGGACATCATGAGACGCCCGCCCAGGAAGGGAGATCCCTCCTGCGGCCATCATTTGCCTATGGGCCGGTAATGAAGTGGTTAATGGACTCTTATCTTCTTGGAGTGGCGCTCTGACTTTCTGCCCATTGGAGGGTCGATGACCATTGGGGGGGGGGGGTAAACAATGGCTTCTTATAAAGAGGTATTCCTTTAGTCTGGAACTCACAACAATTTGTATTTGGTGGTGCAGCGTTGGCCCGCCTGTCCAGGTTCTTATGGGGGGGGGTCTTCCCTTGCGTTGCCCCTTGAGCCACAGTGGTTGGTGAGAGGAGATCTACCCAAAGTGAAGGGCGATCCCCTCGGTCAGCAGTAGGGGGGTCTCCAATGGAAGTTCTTCTCTCACCACCCAGCCTGGTAAAGACCCATTTAAAGATTTGGCTTTCCCATCATCTTCATGTTGGTCACCAGGAGAGGAAGTCTACCCAATGGGGGGGGGGGGGGGGGCATCTGCCATCAATAGGAACTTTTATATCAAAGAGAACTCTTACCAGAAGATTGGTGGAAAGACTAATTTGGAGAGAAGGGCCGAGTCGGGATGAGAATGCCTGGAGCCAATGTGAACGTGTTTCTTCCCGTAAAATGGGGCGCCGATCCAAGAACTTCAATCTAAACTGGTTATGGAGTAACTCTTGACTTTCGGGTCCCCCGTGCTGCTTTCCGATTCATAGGGGAGAATTTCAAATAAGATCCATCTGGTCGCTCCATAGAAAAGCAGGACCCTTGTAGTAGGGTGTCGGTGGCACTAGGAGGAGGTTGTAGTAGGGTGTCGGGGGCACTAGGAGGAGGTTGTAGTAGGGTGTCGGGGGCACTAGGAGGTGGTTGTAGTAGGGTGTCGGGGGCACTAGGAGGTGGTTGTAGTAGGGTGTCGGGGGCACTAGGAGGTGGTTGTAGTAGGGTGTTGGGGGCACTAGGAGGTGGTTGTAGTAGGGTGTCGGGGGCACTAGGAGGTGGTTGTAGTAGGGTGTCGGGGGCACTAGGAGGAGGTTGTAGTAGGGTGTCGGTGGCACTAGGAGGGGGTTGTAGTAGGGTGTCGGGGGCACTAGGAGGAGGTTGTAGTAGGGTGTCGGTGGCACTAGGAGGGGGTTGTAGTAGGGTGTTGGGGGCACTAGGAGGTGGTTGTAGTAGGGTGTCGGTGGCACTAGGAGGAGGTTGTAGTAGGGTGTCGGGGGCACTAGGAGGAGGTTGTAGTAGGGTGTCGGGGGCACTAGGAGGAGGTTGTAGTAGGGTGTCGGTGGCACTAGGAGGGGGTTGTAGTAGGGTGTCGGGGGCACTAGGAGGAGGTTGTAGTAGGGTGTCGGTGGCACTAGGAGGGGGTTGTAGTAGGGTGTTGGGGGCACTAGGAGGTGGTTGTAGTAGGGTGTCGGTGGCACTAGGAGGAGGTTGTAGTAGGGTGTCGGGGGCACTAGGAGGAGGTTGTAGTAGGGTGTCGGGGGCACTAGGAGGAGGTTGTAGTAGGGTGTCGGGGGCACTAGGAGGAGGTTGTAGTAGGGTGTTGGGGGCACTAGGCGGGGTTGTTGTAGTAGGGTGTCGGGGGCACTAGGGGGGGTTGTTGTAGTAGGGTGTTGGGGGCACTAGGGGGGGTTGTAGTAGTAGTAGGGTGGCAGACTAGAAGGAAAACTGAGCTTTGCAAAGATTACTACATGAGTTCTGCAACTTTCGGGCAGGTAAAGTAAATGAGATTTAGTTTGCTTTGTGCCCCGTGTCAGACAATGGGCCTTTTCCATAAAACTTTGACAACAATAGAGATGAATCAGGACCTCCTTCCTCCTGCTGGTGACCCCTCTAGTGATATAAAGATCTATATAGAGGAATCAGGACCTCCTTCCCCCTGATGAAGACCCCTCTAGTGATATAAAGATCTATATAGAGGAATCAGGACCTCCTTCCTCCTGATGAAGACCCCTCTAGTGATATAAAGATCTATATAGAGGAATCAGGACCTCCTTCCTCCTGATGAAGACCCCTCTAGTGATATAAAGATCTATATAGAGAAATCAGGACCTCCTTCCTCCTGATGAAGACCCCTCTACTGATGGACCTCCTTCCCCCTAATGAAGACCCCTCTAGTGATATAAAGATCTATATAGAGGAATCAGGACCTCCTTCCTCCTGCTGGTGACCCCTCTAGTGATATAAAGATCTATATAGAGGAATCAGGACCTCCTTCCCCCTGATGAAGACCCCTCTAGTGATATAAAGATCTATATAGAGGAATCAGGACCTCCTTCCTCCTGATGAAGACCCCTCTAGTGATATAAAGATCTATATAGAGAAAAAAGGACCTCCTTCCTCCTGATGAAGACCCCTCTACTGATGGACCTCCTTCCTCCTGATGAAGACCCCTCTAGTGATATAAAGATCTATATGGAGGAATCAGGACCCCCTTCCCCCTGATGAAGACCCCTCTAGTGATATAAAGATCTATATGGAGGAATTGGTGACCCCTCTAATAACTAAAGATCCATATAGAAGAGCACCCCTCCCCCTGCGGTGACCCCCTTATACAGAGTCATGTGGTCAGTGTGGGTCTTCTGTCCTGTGGTCACCCCCTCGGCCCTCCACTCAATGCCGCGTTGCGCCTGTTTAGTCTCCCATTAGTCGCTGTAATGAGCGGCTCGGCCTCTTTTTCTAGTCATTAAACCTTTTCTGCCTCGTTGCCGCCATTTAGGAGACAATCTTCCCGATTTTCTGACGTGACTCCAGGCAGCTGCGCTTTCATGGAGAGTAAAAATAGATTCCTGATTATAAAGTTCTCTGCAAACCTTCATTTACATCCCATGCCAAAATCCTGATTTTTTTTATTTGAGGGGGAAATTGCTGATTTTCGGAGCGGAGGAGGGGCGAGAATCCTGAGATACAGAAATCTGAATGTGGATTCCTGTGTGGGGTCTTCTCTTTTTCTTTTTCTTTTTCTGTTTGAAGGGATCATGGTGAGTGTGACGGCATGAAAACCTGCACTCTCCTTTTATTAGGAAAGCAATCTTTTTATTTATTTTATTCTCTCTGTAGAGTGTCAAGCCCCCCCCCCCATACACACAATCAGAAAATTGTATGAAAAATACGTCTTTCGTCCGATCTTATTAGGACAGCTTTTCATGGCCAATCAGGACGGGTCGTGCCAACTTATCCAATGGTGAAAGCACAAAAAAAATTCTCGTATTGTAGGATTTTTGTTTTTAATAAAGTTTTCATCCAATAATACAAATACCGGTGTTTAATTTTGGCAAAAAAAATCAATTTTAGTCAACGAAATCTCCAGGACATTTCAGTCGTCTAAAATCGATTGGGTTGAATTAAATTGTAATGTATTGGTGAACATTTCTCTGCAATTTCTAATCTCATGTTTATGGTATTGAGATCTGAAGTAGAGGTCGACCGATATATCGGCCGATATTTGGCCGTTTTGGAGAAATCGGCATCAGGCGATTTTTTTTTTTTTTTTTTTTTTTATCCAAATTATGCCGATATTTTACATGGCCGCTAGCTGTGCAACAGAATTCTTTATTCTGTTGGAGATTTTTGGCAACTTTTATTAACCTCTTCAATTGCGATCTGCAGATTAAACCTGAACGATCGTTCGTCTGTCGTGGCGTGTGTAGCGGGACGATGTCGTGGCGTGTGTAGCGGGACGATGTCGCGGCGTGTGTAGCGGGACGATGTCGCGGCGTGTGTAGCGGGACGATGTCGCGGCGTGTGTAGCGGGACGATGTCGCGGCGTGTGTAGCGGGACGATGTCGCGGCGTGTGTAGCGGGACGATGTCGCGGCGTGTGTAGCGGGACGATGTCGCGGCGTGTGTAGCGGGACGATGTCGCGGCGTGTGTAGCGGGACGATGTCGCGGCGTGTGTAGCGGGACGATGTCGCGGCGTGTAACGGGCACGTTCGCTGAGGTCCCGGTTTGTATCTCTGTTGTGTTTCTCACATGTGTGGTCTCCTGGGTGTCCCGTAGAGAACATTCTGGCGGGGCGCCGGCGGCTCTTGCGATAAGATTGCACGTTTTTCCTTCTTGGCAGAGGCGGCGGGGCTGGAAAGCGAAGGATGAAATGCCAAACTTGGGAAGGATCTGGGGGGGGGGGGGGGTTAGGAAATCGCCGAGACTCTGTGCGCCTTTTTTAATCGTTATTTATTCCACGATTCCTCCTCTCCTGGAGTCTGCTGGGTCTTCGTCTCCACAAGGCAATAAAATAAAGTTTTGTTGAAGTTTACACAAAGTAACACTTTTTTTTATTTCTGTCCCTCGTCTGTCCTGCGCTGTGTGTGGGGGAGGGGGGGGGGGCGCGTTTTATGAGATAAATCCTTCAAAGATGGCGGCAGCCCCGCCGTAGGACTCTACATTCTCCAGACCGCTCATAAATTCCTTGGTTGGGTTTTTATATTTCCACTTGTAGGAAGTTCAGAGAGATTTCCGAGTTCATCAATCGCTTCCTGAAATTGTATCTTTTGGCCACATTGTTCAGCGCAACGAAATGCTACAAAATATATAAATGACAGAAAAACAATAAAACAAAACGACGCACGCCGACACTTGGAGCATGTAAACCCTCTGATCCCGACCCCCTCTGATCCCGACCCCCTCTGATCCCGACCCCCTCTGATCCCGACCCCCTCTGATCCCGACCCCCTCTGATCCCGACCCCCTCTGATCCCGACCCCCTCTGATCCCGACCCCCTCTGATCCCGACCCCCTCTGATCCCGACCCCCTCTGATCCCGACCCCTCTGATGGGTTTTACTTCCTGCAAAGTCTGCAAATGAAAAGCATAATGGGCTAGTATACATCGCATCACATACTAGCCCATTATGTGACACTTACCTGCAAATGAAAAGCATAATGGGCTAGCCCCGGGGGCTTTCACACTGGAGCTGTGCGCTAGCAGGACCGCCCTTAAAGTCCTGCTAGCCGCATCTTTGGAGCGGTGTGTTTACCGCTCCTCCACCGCTTCTTCCCGTTGAAGGCAATGGGGATATTGACCCTTTTTCGGTCGCTAGGGGGGGTAAAACTGCACCGCTAGTGGCTGAATACCGCTGCAATTCCAACAGTAAAGCGCCGCTAAAAATAGCGGATCTTTACCGCCACCGCACCTCCCTCCCAATGTGAAAAGGGGCCTAATTCTAGGCTTACCTCTAGGTAGAAGTAAAAAAAAATGGGGTTGACATTCCTTGTAATGGGAATAAAGGTAATAACATTTTTTTTTTTTTTTAATTCCCGTGTCCCCGGTAGCTCGTGCTCAGAAGCGAACGCACGCGTAAGTCCCGCCCCCATGTAAACGCAGTTCAAACCACACGTGTGAGGTATCGCTGCGTGCGTTACAGCGAGAGCAATAAATTCTAGCACTAGACCTCTTCTGTAACTCTAAACTGGTAACCTGTAAAAAATTAAAGCGTCGCTTATAGAAGTTTGGCGCCATTCCACGAGTGTGCAATTTTAAAGCGTGACAAGTTGTGTATCTACGGTATTTACTCGGCGTAACTTCATCTTTCGCATACAAAAAATTGGGATAACTTTATTTTGTTTTTTCATGAAACCATTTTTTTAAAAAAATCAACTAATCAAAATTAACTTTATTAGAAATCAAACAATTGAGGTCAAACGCTACATTCCATCCAGCCGGTGCCGTCACCTCCGTCTCGTAAATCCAAAAAGATTTGCAGCGACTTGTGCAGCTGGCGAATGACCTCCTGAATGCTGTAAATGGTAAAATCTCCGATGTTCCGTGAGCTCCAAATGTCTTTACTAATCCAGATTTTATAAAAGTAAATGTTTTTTTTTCTATATTGCATATCGGACACATTCAGCAGGCTTGTTATGGGGCTACTGGACTGTTGTGTGTCTGTCCCGGGTGATTTCCGTGGTCCTTTGTCTGGACATTGGTGGACTCAGGTCTCTGCAGGACATGCCGCCTCGTCTATTCAGGAATATATCCAGCAAAGAAAGTGCAGAAGATCCTGATGGACAAGATCACCTTTCATAGGAGGAAATGTTCCTGTGACCCCCCTCTGGAGAAGGTCGGCTGTCTCCAGTTTTGGATCCAGTTGCCCTTTTCTGACGTTCTTCTTCTCCATATAAATGTCATTCGGTGACCCGGCCATCAGTCGGCCTTCACTGGCCCTCGCAGGGCTCTGCTGACATCTTTGTCCTCGGCGGTCTCGGTGTCGCCAGTTTCCTCGGCGGTCTCGGTGTCGCCAGTTTCCTCGGCGGTCTCGGTGTCGCCAGTTTCCTCGGCGGTCTCGGTGTCGCCAGTTTCCTCGGCGGTCTCGGTGTCGCCAGTTTCCTCGGCGGTCTCGGTGTCGCCAGTTTCCTCGGATTGGATCGGTTTTTACATAAATGTTCTCACACAACGCTCCATGTGGACGGAAGTGATGGTGGGAGCCGGAATATGGACACGGTGGGGAAGAGTTAAAGTGATGACGGGAAAGTTGCCAGAGAAGACAGCTGTCGGCGTTGGGGACGGAGGAACTCCTTTGGGTTGTTTGAGGTCTTTTGCAACTTTCAGTAACTTGACAGCTGGGAGTTGTGGAGGAACCAACCCGGAGCAACAAGCATATGAGGAATATGGTGTCTCATGGTGTCACACACAGGGAAGACTATTAGAATCTGTGTGGACATTTACCCCCCCCCCCCCCCCCAGAATGTTGGAGGTATTGAGCTGAAGAAGTGCACAGGTACAATGGATGACTGAAGGGTGCAGAAGATGGATGGTAAGAGTTATGGAAAGATTGATGGCTAAGAAGCACTATGGATAGTCATACAGTGCTATGGAGATGGGTAAATGGCTGGCTGGAGAGCCTCGTGCCTGGCTGGCTGGGTAAATGGCTGGCTGGAGAGCCTCGTGCCTGGCTGGGTAAATGGCTGGCTGGTTGGAGAGCCTCGTGCCTGGCTGGGTAAATGGCTGGCTGGTTGGAGAGCCTCGTGCCTGGCTGGCTGGGTAAATGGCTGGCTGGAGAGCCTCGTGCCTGGCTGGGTAAATGGCTGGCTGGGTAAATGGCTGGCTAGAGAGCCTCGTGCCTGGCTGGGTAAATGGCTGGCTGGTTGGAGAGCCTCGTGCCTGGCTGGCTGGGTAAATGGCTGGCTGGAGAGCCTCGTGCCTGGCTGGGTAAATGGCTGGCTGGGTAAATGGCTGGCTAGAGAGCCTCGTGCCTGGCTGGGTAAATGGCTGGCTGGTTGGAGAGCCTCGTGCCTGGCTGGGTAAATGGCTGGCTGGTCACAGGGCTGAAGGGGGGCCTAATTGATGGGTAAATGACTGGTCAGTGCACTGGGGGCAGCTTGGATGGTTGGCTTGTCAGTGGGCTGGGGGCCTCATGGATGGTCGGTGGGGGGGGACGGACTATGGCTAGAGAACATGATGGATGGACAGACATCTTGGATAGTTGGAAAGCCCAATAGACGGGTAGATGGATGAGCCCACATGGGCTGACGGATGTCTGGAGATTCTCCTTAGGTGATGGACGTCTATCTAGGGGAGGATAGCGGTGCGTTTTTGCATTCACCAATCATTCACAAGGGAAAAGGTGAATGTTATCTCGGTTTCCTTGTGACTGATCTGACAGCTTCCATACAGGTGGTGCGTTTGTTTCCAGTACGCGGCTCCTTTAAGGGGCTCATATGAGCAGCAGGGCATTCTGGGAGTTCAGATCTCATGCAATGTGTCCGGCTATAAAAGTCAGTGAGGTGAGAGCCGTTCAGTCATTAGAAATATATTTCACCAGTTTATGGCTTTTATGACCATGCCACGTGTGGGAGGGGGGGGGGGGGGGGGGCAGGTAATCCCCAGGTGAGTAAACGCACTTAATTTTTATTTTTTTGCAGGAAAAAAAAAAAATAGTTATTAAAAAATATTTTATAATATTTTTTGGAGCTTGTTAAAGGAATTGTAAAGGTTTGTTTTATTTTCTGAATCGGTTCCTTTAATCCCGTGCATTGTGGGTTCACTTACCTTTTCCTTCCATTTCCTGTCTAAATGTTGTTGTGTTTTTTTTTTTTCTTTGTCTGAATTTCTCACTTCCTGTTCCTCCTCAGTAAGCTGTTCTGACTGACCCCCAGCCAGAACGGCTCGGATGATGGTGGAAAGCTTACCGAGGAGGAACAGGAAGTGAGAAATTCAGACAAAGGGGGAAAAAAACATTTAGACGGGAAATGGAAGGAAAAGGTAAGTGAACCCACAATGCACGAGATTAAAGGCACCGATTCGGAAAATAAATCCCTTTAAGCTTTGCGCCAGTGATCGGCGGGTCTCCTGCAAATCTTTTCTGAAGGTGGTTGGTGGAATTGATTATCTGGGGCAGGGAACGGAGCTGGAAATACAGATGGGAGGGAAGCGCATTTCTAATTGTATTGATTAAGATTTTTCTGGACTGGAAAACAATTCAACAGATCCTCAAATGTATCAAAATACAAAAACCCAAAATATCAATCAGCGGTCCTATATACACAAACCATCAATACAGATCAATAAATACAGCGCTGACATTCTCAAATGTATCAAAATCAATGTGTCACTTCCAGGATACAAAGTAACCAACTTCATCCTCCACAATCCAGAGAAAAGGAGTGCAGGCGATCACACACATGTGTGTGTGTGTGTGTGTGTGTGTGTGTGTGTGTGTGTGTGTATACATACATACATACATACATACATACATACATACATACATACATACATACATACATACATACATACTTTTTTTTTTGTTTTTTTTAAATTTTGGACATTATTTAGCAAATTCCGCATTTACCGCTTTGTCAGCAGGTAGTGATTTTTGCTCTATAAAGGTTCTTTCTTATATCTGTTCTGTCAGACATGAGCCGCTGAGTGAGTCAAAGGAGAGACCCTTCTCCCCTCATCCCCCTTTTCTCCCCTCCCCCCTCCTTCTCCTTCTGCTCCCCTCCCCCCCTCCTTCTCGGGTAATTATTGTATTATATCGGTAAAGAATTTCTAAAGATGGCTATCCGTAGACCTGCTGGATGGTGATTGGCTCCTGTCTTTGTTGCCCCCATTATGTGTGATGTATGTAAGGTAGGGACCTCGGATGGTGCTCTCATGGTTGGGGATGGATGGGGGTGTACAGTGCTGTGTACTTTGGGGGATGTGTGGGGGGTGTACAGTATGTTCAGTGCTGTGTTCATTGGGGGTGTACAGTATGTACATTGGGGGATGAGTGGGGATGTACAGTGCTGTGTATATTGGGTGATGAGTGGGGGTGTACTGTATGTACAGTGCTGTGTATATTGGGGTGTACAGTGGGGACGGGTGTACAGTATGTACAGTGCTGTGTACAGTGGAGATGGGTGTACATTGCTGTGTATATTGGGGGGGGGATGAGTGGGGTGTACAGTGCTGTGTATTTTGGGGTGTGCAGTATGTACAGTGCTGTGTATATTGGGGTGTACAGTATGTACAGTGCTGTGTATATTGGGGTGTACAGTATGTACAGTGCTGTGTATTTTTTTGGCGTGCTATAAATATCTGATAGGATCTGAAATGAGTTGATGAGAAATAAAATGGCTGTTCCGTCCCCTTTATACGCGTTTTGGTTCCATTATTAGAAACGCGATTTCCTTTGATGGTTTCCTCGCCATGAGTGGATTTCACCTCCCCGAGGACACAATGTTTTCATGCGCTGCGGCCCTCCATCTGCTATGAATGGACTGGGCTCGCCGTATGAAAAGCTCGCTGTGCTTCTTTTTTGCCACTGAACACAATAAAAGCGGATTTGTATCATCAGTGCGCTTCGCTTCCTGCGCGAGTCGCCATTCAGGTGAACGAGCACAATGACTGGAGTGCGGCTGCCGCGTTCCGCTCCTCATGTGACTCCAGAAAACGGTGAAAGTCGGCAAAACCATTTCCTGTCACCAATTCTGTTCAGATTCCTACTTCCCATTTGTACCGTTTTTTTCTTAATCCGGATTTTCACTTTTTTTGTCTTCATAGAATAAGAGATTGTGAAGGATTGGGACGGATTTCCAGAAACATCGCGGTCCAGGTATGTACTGTGCGTGTGACACCTCCCTGAGAGAGGGGAGGAGTCGTGTCCCTGGGGCAGGGACAGGCTGTCTGGGGTGTCCCTGAGAGAGGGGAGGAGTCGTGTCCCTGGGGGAGGGACAGGCTGCGTCTGGGGTGTCCCTGGGGGGGAGGGACAGGCTGCGTCTGGGGTGTCCCTGGGGGGGAGGGACAGGCTGCGTCTGGGGTGTCCCTGGGGGGGAGGGACAGGCTGCGTCTGGGGTGTCCCTGGGGGGGAGGGACAGGCTGCGTCTGGGGTGTCCCCAAGGGAGGGACAGGCTGAAATCTGGGGTGTCCCCTGGAAAAGGGGGTAGGCTAAAATCTGGGGTGTCCCCGGTGGTGGGGGGGGGGGGGTAGGCTGAAATCTGGGGTGCCCCCTGGAAAAGGGGGTAGGCTAAAATCTGGGGTGTCCCCGGTTCGGGTAGGCTGAAATCTGGGGTGTCCCTGGGGGGGAGGGACAGGCTGTCTGGGGTGTCCCTGGGGGGGAGGGACAGGCTGCACCTGGGGTGTCCCTGGGGGGAGGGACAGGCTGCACCTGGGGTGTCCCTGGGGGGAGGGACAGGCTGCACCTGGGGTGTCCCTGGGGGGAGGGACAGGCTGAAATCTGGGGTGTCCCTGGGGGGAGGGACAGGCTGAAATCTGGGGTGTCCCTGGGGGGAGGGACAGGCTGAAATCTGGGGTGTCCCTGGGGGGAGGGACAGGCTGAAATCTGGGGTGTCCCTGGGGGAGGGACAGGCTGAAATCTGGGGTGTCCCTGGGGGGAGGGACAGGCTGAAATCTGGGGTGTCCCTGGGGGGAGGGACAGGCTGAAATCTGGGGTGTCCCTGGGGGGAGGGACAGGCTGAAATCTGGGGTGTCCCTGGGGGGAGGGACAGGCTGAAATCTGGGGTGTCCCGGGGGGAGGGACAGGCTGAAATCTGGGGTGTCCCCGGGGGAGGGACAGGCTGAAATCTGGGGTGTCCCTGGGGGGAGGGACAGGCTGAAATCTGGGGTGTCCCCGTGATGGGGGGGGGGGGGTGGTAGGCTGAAATCTGGGGTGTCCCCGGGGGAGGGACAGGCTGAAATCTGGGGTGCCCCCGTGATGGGGGGGGGGGGGTAGGCTGAAATCTGGGGTGTCCCCGGTGATTTGGGGGGGGGGGGCTGGGAGCTCAGTAGTGTTCCAATGAAGAAGATGAGGCTTTGTGTTCTATGGAGGCTTATAGACTGCACACCGCATCACACCCCAGGTGTAGCGGTCGGGTTGCGTTCTGTCCAGCCTCATAAGATGGCTGGTGGGGATAGTGGTAGGGGGGAGTGTGGGGTTAATGAATTGGATGGGATGGTGGTGGAGATAATGATGGGGGAGGGGGGTAATGATGCCTACTTGTGCCAGCCTCACCCTGGCGTCGCTCCTCCTGACGGATTTGCCTTTTTGTCTCAGGATCGGTGAAGATGTCGGAGAAGATTTCCAGCTTCCTCCATGTGGGGGAGGGGGATAATGGATGGGATGGTGGGGGGTGGTGATGGGATGGTGGGGGGTGGTGGGATAATGATGGGGGAGGGGGGTAATGATGCCTACTTGTGCCGGCCTCACCTTGGCGTTGCCCTTTTGTCTTGTCTCAGGATCGGTGAAGATGTCGGAGAAGATTTCCAGCTTCCTCCATGTGGGGGAGGGGGATAATGGATGGGATGGTGGGGGGTGGTGGTGATCGGATGATGGTGGGATAATGGGGGAGGGGGGTAATGATGCCTACTTGTGCCGGCCTCACCTTGGCGTTGCCCTTTTGTCTTGTCTCAGGATCGGTGAAGATGTCGGAGAAGATTTCCAGCTTCCTCCATGTCGGGGACATCGTCTCTCTCTATGCGGAGGGATCAGTGAATGGATTCATCAGCACGTTGGGGTGAGACTCGATTCCTGATTGGCTGTATATTGATGAAGGTCGTAAAGCCAAAACATTTGTCATCTTCATGTATTTCCTATAAATTGTTCTAGTAGTTGTCTCATCCCCCCACCCCCCCTGTATACTTACCTGAGCGCTTACTCCATCCAGCACTGTGCCTCTGTAGCAGCTCTCCCCACTCATAGGCTTTGCTGAAGCATGGAGCGCCATTGGCTCCCACTACTGTCAGTCAAATCCTGTGACAAGGGGGCGGGGCCGAGCTGTGCGGTGTCTATGGATGCAGGCAGTGCAGCTCGGGATTGAGCCCACAGGTGAGCCATGATGGGAATTGGCTTCCTATGGTTGCTCACTGAGGAGGAGCCTGGGGTGCCAGCGAGGGACCCCTGAAGAGGAGGTTTGGGGCCACTCTTCCTTTTTTAAGTAAGCATAACAAATCACTTTTATACTCCATGAAACCCGATCAATGCAACAGATGGAGACCCACATGGGAGGGACCTCTTCTGTTATATTGTTTCTGTCATCCAATCACCAGAGAAGGCAAAATATAAACGGATTAAACTTCATATTTAGGGAACACGGATTGGTCCTCTCCTGCCTCAGCCTGTGATTGGAACAGAAGTCACCCCACCCCCTCTGCAGACCCGCCGCACCTTCTGCCCTCTTCCCTGCTGTGAGGATGATGGTGGGGGGAGGGGGGCGGGCTGTCTCACCCAGGTTGCTAGTTGGTACGGAGGTCACTCCAGACCACGCTCTGCCACGTGGTGACGCCGGGCTTAGATACACCAATGATGGAGATTTATTCGCTCTCTTTGTATAACTTTCTTCCTCTCTGCAGTTTGGTGGACGATCGATGTGTGGTGCAGCCGGAAGCCGGGGACCTCAACAACCCCCCCAAGAAGTTTCGAGGTGAGTCGGCGCAGTTGTCGGAATCTTGTAGTAATCTTCTTCAGACAACCGGAAACAGTTCAGTCTATTGACGTTCATTTGTTGGAGATGTAGAAGGTTTTTGTTACATTGTTTCAATTCGTATCCCGATCTTTTATATCCCCTTCTAAAGGAGTAGTATGGCCAAAGCTACTTTAGTTGTACTTCTATGGAGCACTCATGTGACCAGTTTTCAGCCTGATCCCATTTTGTGTTCAACTTCCCATACTTCTCCTAAATTGTGATCAAATAGATGTGTAGCCCCCCCTCCCCCACTCCGAAACGCGTTGACTATACACAGTAGATTAGGATTAAAACCTTATTTTGGCCTCTAAATGGAAATTCCACATTGACGTATTAAACACATTTTTTGGGTGATGACGGGGTCTCTTTATAGAAACCATTCCCACTGGTTGCTCATCTTTCTTTGGTGAGTGGGCAGTGGGGCGCTGGAGCGAGCTGAGCAGGCAGTGGGGTGACGAGAGAGGCAAGGAGAGAGCGCTGTGGTGGGCAGTGGGGCGCTGTGGCAAGCTGGGCGGGCAGTGGGGCGCTGGAGCGAGCTGAGCAGGCAGTGGGGTGACGAGAGTAAGGCAAGGAGAGCGGGCAGTAGGGCGCTGTGGGGTGACGAGGCGAGTGGGGAGAGCTGAGCGGGGCGCTGTGCCGAGCTGAGCGGGAAGTGAGGCGCTGTGGGGCGAGCTGAGTGGGAAGTGGGGCCCTGTGGGGTGACAGGGCGAGCTGAGCGCTGTGGGAAGTGGGGTGACGGGGCGAGCTGAGCGCTGTGGCAAGCTGGGCGGGCAGTGGGGTGATGAGGCGTGGGGCGAGCGGGCAGTGGGGTGACGGGGCGAGCTGAGCGGGAAGTGGGGCGAGCTGAGCGGGAAGTGAGGCGCTGTGGGGTGACGGGGTGAGTGGGGCGCTGTGGTGAGCTGAGCGGGAAGTGGGGCGACGGGGCGAGCTGAGCGGGAAGTGAGGCGCTGTGGGGTGACAGGGTGAGCTGAGCGGGGCGCTGTGGCGAGCTGAGCAGGAAGTGGGGCGACGAGGTGAGTGGGGCGCTGTGGCGAGCTGAGCGGGAAGTGGGGCGCTGTGGGGTGACGGGGCGAGCTGAGCGGGAAGTGGGGCGCTGTGGGGTGACGAGGTGAGTGGGGCGCTGTGGCGAGCTGAGCGGGAAGTGGGGCGCTGTGGGGTGACGGGGAGAACTGAGCGGGGCGCTGTGGCGAGCTGAGCGGGAAGTGGGGCACACTGGGGTGACGGGGTGAGCGGGGCGCTGTGGCGAGCTGAGCGGGCAGTAGGGCGCTGTGGGGTGACGAGGCGAGTGGGGTGAGCTGAGCAGAAAGTGGGGCCCTGTGGGGTGACTGGGTGAGCTGAGCGGGGCGCTGTGGCGAGCTGAGCGGGAAGTGGGGCGCTGTGGGGTGACGGGGAGAACTGAGCGGGGCGCTGTGGCGAGCTGAGCGGGAAGTGGGGCCCTGTGGGGTGACGGGGAGAGCTGAGCGGGAAGTGGGGCGCTGTGGGGTGACGAGGTGAGTGGGGCGCTGTGGCGAGCTGAGCGGGAAGTGGGGCGCTGTGGGGTGACGGGGAGAACTGAGCGGGGCGCTGTGGCGAGCTGAGCGGGAAGTGGGGCACACTGGGGTGACGGGGTGAGCGGGGCGCTGTGGCGAGCTGAGCGGGCAGTAGGGCGCTGTGGGGTGACGAGGCGAGTGGGGTGAGCTGAGCAGAAAGTGGGGCCCTGTGGGGTGACGGGGTGAGCTGAGCGGGGCGCTGTGGCGAGCTGAGCGGGAAGTGGGGCGCTCGGGAAGTGAAGAATGATGGGGATTGGGCAGCGATATCCTTCAGAGAAGTGACTCTGGGTTCAGACATGTAACACTTGTAAAGTGGACCTGTCAGTCATTTGTCACACTGGAGCCCCGTCCACCGCGGGAGGTTTATTCCGGTTCTGGCAGCTGCCGGCGGTGTTGGCTGTGGAGCCGGCTTGTCACTGTCAGGATGGAAGTGCCGGGTCTTCTCACCCAGGCTGTCGGGGCGAGAGGCGGCTGCACACATGAATGAACTTCAACACATCAGCCCCGGGAGACACTTCGCTCAAGCGGCGGAATCGCGAAGTCCGGCCTCCTCCAGCTAAGCTCCGCCTTTATTTCTATTGTAATATTCTGTAGATCCTCTTCACACCGGAGAAATGATATCAACTGTCACCTCTGCAGAGGACACCGCTGCGCTGCAAACTGTCTTTGTTAAAGTGAATCTGTCCTCCTCCTTCCTCCTCCTCCTCCTTCCTCCTCCTTCCTCCTTCCTCTTTTTCCTCCTTCATCCTCTTTTTCCTCCTTCATCCTCTTTTTTTTTTTTTTTTTTCCTCCTTCATCCTCTTTTTTTCCTCCTTCGTTTATCTGTGTGTCCGTGTCTATTGGATCCCCTTTAAATCTCCCCCTGCACTTTTCTAAAGTGATGCATTGTTACAAGTATCTTTCCCTGTTCCCTCCTCTGCACTGTTCATGTGATACATTGTTACCCTGGCATGTGCCTTCCCTGGTAGAATGTTACCAGTATCTTTCTCTGATACATTGTTACCCTGGCATGTGCCTTCCCTGGTAGAATGTTACAAATATCTTTCTCTGATACATTGTTACCCTGGCATGTACCTTCCCTGGTAGAATGTTACCAGTATCTTTCTCTGATACATTGTTACCCTGGCATGTGCCTTCCCTGGTAGAATGTTACCAGTATCTTTCTCTGATACATTGTTACCCTGGCATGTGCCTTCCCTGGTAGAATGTTACCAGTATCTTTCTCTGATACATTGTTCCCCTGGCATGTGCCTTCCCTGGTAGAATGTTACCAGTATCTTTCTCTGATACATTGTTCCCCTGGCATGTGCCTTCCCTGGTAGAATGTTACCAGTATCTTTCTCTGATACATTGTTACCCTGGCATGTACCTTCCCTGGTAGAATGTTACCAGTATCTTTCTCTGATACATTGTTACCCTGGCATGTGCCTTCCCTGGTAGAATGTTACCAGTATCTTTCTCTGATACATTGTTACCCTGGCATGTGCCTTCCCTGGTAGAATGTTGGAAGTATCTTTCTCTGATACATTGTTACCCTGGCGAGTATGTTTCCCTTGTTCTGCTCCCTCAGTCTCCCCTGCAGGCCCCTCCTCCGCCCTCTCCTGGGCTCCCGCCAGTGTCTCTTGCTCCGGGGTTCCCTGGAGCCGTTTCCTAGTAATGTAAGCACAATGCTCCGTCTTCTGGAACGGCCCGTCTGGTATTTTCCTGACTCTCCTCTTTTTCCAAATGTCAGGTAGCTGGAATGAGTCCTCTGAGGGGGGGGGGAGAGGGGGGTCTGCAGGAAGATGAGGGGGGGGTCTGCAGGAAGATGGGGGGGGGGGGGGGGTGCTGGCAGAGACTGCTGAGGCCCCCCCCCCCTGAGCCGGGCTGGTTTACATAGCAGGGTGTTCATCTGTATACACAAGTCATGCCTGTGTCAGAGGAGAGTCCTCTTCTCGCACGGAAGTGTCTCTCACCTCCTCGGAAAGTCCACTTCTGTGCGTCTCCGAGGGCCGCTCAGAACAGATCTCCCTCGCCGAGCGGCATCCCGGGGCTAGGGGGTCGCCGAGCGGCATCCCGGGGCTAGGGGGTCGCCGAGCGGCATCCCGGGGCTAGAGGGTCGCCGAGCGGCATCCCGGGGCTAGAGGGTCGCCGAGCGGCATCCGGGGGGCTGGAGGGTCGCCGTCGGCATCCGGGGGGCTGGAGGGTCGCCGTCGGCATCCGGGGGGCTGGAGGGTCGCCGTCGGCATCCGGGGGGCTGGAGGGTCGCCGTCGGCATCCGGGGGGCTGGAGGGTCGCCGTCGGCATCCGGGGGGCTGGAGGGTCGCCGAGCGGCATCCGGGGCTAGAGGGTCGCCGAGGGGCATCCCGGGGCTAGAGGGTCGCCGAGCGCCATCCCGGGGCTAGAGTCGTGTCCCCAATGACTTTATAAATGTAAAATATAAGGAATTTGTCATCGGAGTCAAAATTGGAGTCAAATATTCAGCAATCCCAGGAGAGGAAAAATAATAATTATCCGTCATTGTAGAGAGAGTAATACATCCATCCATGGGGAGGGGGGGCGGCAGGGGGGTCAGAAATCATCTCCAAACCTCTCCATTGGGCTGTATGGACAAAGTGTTCTACAGAACCAGAACCTGCGATTCTCTTAGTCGGACTTTTAGCTTTCTTCAACATTTTGGGTTATGGAAGACCGAGCGAGAATATGGCGGGATCAAGCTTCACTTTTTAAATGAACTTTTGTAAAGGCAGACGGTTCCCCTGGTCCATTGTCCGCCAAAAAAATGCTTTTTCTCCTCTGTTCACCTTCTCCATCTTCCCCTCTCCTCTATTCCCCCCCTCCTCCTCTATTCCCCCTCTCCTCCTCTATTCGCCCTCTCCTCCTCCTCTATTCGCCCTCTCCTCCTCCTCTATTCGCCCTCTCCTCCTCCTCTATTCGCCCTCTCCTCCTCCTCTATTCGCCCTCTTCTCCTCCTCCTCTATTCGCCCTCTCCTCCTCCTCTATTCGCCCTCTCCTCCTCCTCTATTCGCCCTCTCCTCCTCCTCCTATTCGCCCTCTCATTCTCTATTCGCCCTCTCATTCGCCCTCTCCTCCTCTTATTCGCCCTCTCCTCCTCTTATTCGCCCTCCTCCTCCTCTTATTCGCCCTCCTCCTCCTCTTATTCGCCCTCCTCCTCCTCTTCCTCCTCTTATTCGCCCTCTCCTCCTCTATTCGCCCTCTCCTCCTCCTCTATTCGCCCTCTCCTCCTCCTCTATTCGCCCTCTCCTCCTCCTCTATTCGCCCTCTCCTCCTCCTCTATTCGCCCTCTCCTCCTCCTCTATTCGCCCTCTCCTCCTCCTCTATTCGCCCTCTCCTCCTCCTCCTATTCGCCCTCTCATTCTCTATTCGCTCTCTCATTCGCCCTCTCCTCCTCTATTCGCCCTCTCCTCCTCTATTCGCCCTCTCCTCCTCTATTCGCCCTCTCCTCCTCTATTCGCCCTCTCCTCCTCTATTCGCCCTCTCCTCCTCTATTCGCCCTCTCCTCCTCTATTCGCCCTCTCCTCCTCTATTCGCCCTCTCCTCCTCTATTCGCCCTCTCCTCCTCTATTCGCCCTCTCCTCCTCTATTCGCCCTCCTCATCCTCTATTCGCCCTCTCCTCCTCCTCTATTCGCCCTCTCCTCCTCCTCTATTCGCCCTCTCCTCCTCCTCTATTCGCCCTCTCCTCCTCCTCCTATTCGCCCTCTCATTCTCTATTCGCCCTCTCCTCCTCCTCCTATTCGCCCTCTCATTCTCTATTCGCCCTCTCATTCGCCCTCTCCTCCTCTATTCGCCCTCTCCTCCTCTATTCGCCCTCCTCCTCCTCTATTCGCCCTCCTCCTCCTCTATTCGCCCTCCTCTATTCGCCCTCCTCCTCCTCTATTCGCCCTCTCCTTCTCTGGTCGCCGTCCTCCTCCTATTCGCCCTCTCCTCCTCCTCCTCCTCCTATTCGCCCTCTCCTCCTCCTCCTCCTCCTCCTCCTCCTCCTCCTATTCGCCCTCTCCTCCTCCTCCTATTCGCCCTCTCCTCCTCCTCCTATTCGCCCTCTCCTCCTCCTCCTCCTCCTCCTATTCGCCCTCTCCTCCTCCTCCTCCTCCTCCTCCTATTCGCCCTCTCCTCCTCCTCCTATTCGCCCTCTTTCTCTGGTTGCCCTCCTCTCCTTCCTCTTTCTCTGGTTGCCCTCCTCTCCTTCCTCTTTCTCTGGTTGCCCTCCTCTCCTTCCTCTTTCTCTGGTTGCCCTCCTCTCCTTCCTCTTTCTCTGGTTGCCCTCCTCTCCTTCCTCTTTCTCTGGTTGCCCTCCTCTCCTTCCTCTTTCTCTGGTTGCCCTCCTCTCCTTCCTCTTTCTCTGGTTGCCCTCCTCTCCTTCCTCTTTCTCTGGTTGCCCTCCTCTCCTTCCTCCTCCTCTGGTTGCCCTCCTCTCCTTCCTCTTTCTCTGGTTGCCCTCCTCTCCTTCCTCTTTCTCTGGTTGCCCTCCTCCCCTTCCTCTTTCTCTGGTTGCCCTCCTCCCCTTCCTCTTTCTCTGGTTGCCCTCCTCCCCTTCCTCTTTCTCTGGTTGCCCTCCTCTCCTTCCTCCTCCTCTGGTTGCCCTCCTCTCCTTCCTCCTCCTCTGGTTGCCCTCCTCTCCTTCCTCCTCCTCTGGTTGCCCTCCTCTCCTTCCTCCTCCTCTGGTTGCCCTCCTCTCCTTCCTCCTCCTCTGGTTGCCCTCCTCTCCTTCCTCCTCCTCTGGTTGCCCTCCTCTCCTTCCTCCTCCTCTGGTTGCCCTCCTCTCCTTCCTCCTCCTCTGGTTGCCCTCCTCTCCTTCCTCCTCCTCTGGTTGCCCTCCTCTCCTTCCTCCTCCTCTGGTTGCCCTCCTCTCCTTCCTCCTCCTCTGGTTGCCCTCCTCTCCTTCCTCCTCCTCTGGTTGCCCTCCTCTCCTTCCTCCTCCTCTGGTTGCCCTCCTCTCCTTCCTCCTCCTCTGGTTGCCCTCCTCTCCTTCCTCCTCCTCTGGTTGCCCTCCTCTCCTTCCTCCTCCTCTGGTTGCCCTCCTCTCCTTCCCTTTCCCTTCCTCTGGTTGCCCTCCTCTCCTTCCCTTTCCCTTCCTCTGGTTGCCCTCCTCTCCTTCCCTTTCCCTTCCTCTGGTTGCCCTCCTCTCCTTTCCTTTCCCTTCCTCTGGTTGCCCTCCTCTCTCTTTCTATGGTCGCCCTTTTTTCTTTTGATTTATTGCTCTGCATTTGCCCCAGGCAGGGTAAAATCTACTTACTGTTGCCCGATTCCCTTTCCTCTGCAGGAAGTCTGTCTTGAATTTTCCTCCAGTTGGCGGTCCGGTCTCCATGTTCTTCATCCTGGAAGTCCCGCCTCCTGAACCTTCTTCCCACCACTTGTGTAATGAAAGGTTTCAGCCCTGTCCATCCTTTCCCTTCTTTCCTCCAGACTGTAAAGATTAAGTTCCTGAAGTCTCCTCTGAAGGTCGGGGGGATAAAACATCAGGAAAGACCCCACAGATGAACATTGTCTGTATTTTAGGGGACTCTAACTTCTGATTTTTGCAAACCCCCCCCCCCCCCCGCCCCGTGTATGGGAACCATTGCTGGCCTAGGTGGTGATTGGTGAGCTCTGATAGGATGAAAGTTGCGGCTTCTTCAATGGCCGGACGCATGTTTAGGTCTCCTGAATGTCCTTGGCTGCTTTCCCAGGAAGGGGTTAATTCCGGGAGATGTTCCGTTGAATTGCGCCGTCATATTCAATCAGAGATGACTTTTGTCAGATAAAGGGGTATTTTCCCTCCTCCCTTCCCCCGCCAGTTATTTTTGGCCACGCAGTAATCTGTGTCCTGGGCTCCGGGCCCCTGGCTGATGTCGTGAAGGGTTAATGCCGCTCACAGATTACCGCCCCCCCCCCCCCCCCCCCCCTCCGCTCACAATGCTGATTTTTGACTTTTTTTTTTTTCATGTGTGAGCGAGCGATTGTATTAACCTCAATTCTCCTAATTCCCGCTGATAGTCCTGATCCGCCGTTCTCTGGGGGGTGGGGTGCCCCTCGCCGTTCTCTGGGGGGTGCGGTGCCCCTCGCCGTTCTCTGGGGGGTGCGGTGCCCCTCGCCGTTCTCTGGGGGGTGCGGTGCCCCTCGCCGTTCTCTGGGGGGTGCGGTGCCCCTCGCCGTTCTCTGGGGGGTGCGGTGCCCCTCGCCGTTCTCTGGGGGGTGCGGTGCCCCTCGCCGTTCTCTGGGGGGTGCGGTGCCCCTCGCCGTTCTCTGGGGGGTGGGGTGCCCCTCGCCGTTTTCTGGGGGGTGGGGTGCCCCTCGCCGTTTTCTGGGGGGTGGGGTGCCCCTCGCCGTTTTCTGGGGGGTGGGGTGCCCCTCGCCGTTTTCTGGGGGGTGGGGTGCCCCTCGCCGTTTTCTGGGGGGTGGGGTGCCCCTCGCCGTTTTCTGGGGGGTGGGGTGCCCCTCGCCGTTTTCTGGGGGGTGGGGTGCCCCTCGCCGTTTTCTGGGGGGTGGGGTGCCCCTCGCCGTTCTCTGGGGGGGTGGGGTGCCCCTCGCCGTTTTCGGGGGGTGGAGGGTGCTCTCCGCCGTTTTCGGGGGGTGGAGGGTGCTCTCCGCCGTTCTCTGGGGGGGGGGTGCCCCTCGCAGTTCTCTAGGGGGGTGCACCTTGCCGTTCTCTGGGGGGGTGGCCCTCGCCGTTCTCTGGGGGTGCCCGCGTGTTTGTGGGTCCAAAATCTTGTTGCTGCAGACTGAACTGTCCCTCTATAACCATTTATAAAGTTTATGAAATTGTATATCTAAATTTATATAAATGAGTCGCTACAACTAAGGAACTTTTTTATTTTTTTTCAACCCATTTTGCTGTCATTTAAAGTGACCGTTCCAATTTATAGACAAATTCCTGGCAAGTCTCCATTTTATCGGTGAACGCCGTCCTTGCTCTCCAGACGGTGACTTTGCCTCGGCTGCGATGTCGTCAGACGACGTTTTTCTGATACAAAGTTTCTAATGGATTATAATGGATCCTTTTGTGAATTCCTCCCCCGCAATACCAGCAGAAAGGGCTCCCGGGTGTAAACCTAACCAGCTGGGCTCTGTTCCCTGTATAGGCCGTGCACAGAGCCGTGTACACCCCCCCCCCCCCCCATGGTGGAGGAGATGGCAATTTATAAAACGGGAGGATATAAGACTTAAGGGGGGGGGGGGGCAGGGGAGAATAAATGACTGAAGGGGGGGGCAGGGTTAGGATTTAAGACTGAAGGGGGGGGGCAGGGGAGAATAAATGACTGAAGGGGGGGGGGGGGGGGCAGGGGACCTGTATCATTGGTGTAAGCTTGCAGAGTGCTGCATTATTCTCTTCTGTTCCCTGTAAGCATCTCAAGGTCTTCTCGGTTTTGGGACTGCAGTGTGCCGTTATACGGAGGGGATGATGATTTGTTTTGCCTCGAAATGCAGAGTCAGCATATTGTTAAACCCCGCCTCCCCCTCGGAAAAAAAACTCAATATGCCACAAAATTGCCGTGATCTCTCCTCTCCCGCGGCTTCCTTCTGCAGCTTGACGACGACTTGCGGCGACATCCTGGGAAAGCCAAAATCCCACCACAAGCCGGATATAAATCAGACTTCAAAAACCTAATAGAAGAAAATGGCAAATAACCTGTGGAAGTAGGGGGGGTGATGGTGTCTGATGAGGGGGGTAGTAAAGAAGGAAGGGTATTAAGGACATAAGGTGATGGCCCCCAGTAGGGGAATGACCTGGGGGAAGAAGGTGATGGCCCCCAGTAGGGGAATGACCTGGGGGAAGAAGGCGATGGCCCCCAGTAGGGGAATGACCTGGGGAAGAAGGCAATGGGCCCCCAGTAGGGGAATGACCTGGGGAAGAAGGTGATGGCCCCCAGTAGGGGAATGACCTGGGGAAGAAGGTGATGGCCCCCAGTGGGGGAATGACCTGGGGAAGAAGGTGATGGCCCCCAGTAGGGGAATGACCTGGGGAAGAAGGCGATGGCCCCCAGTAGGGGAATGACCTGGAGAAGAAGACGATGGCCCCCAGTAGGGGAATGACCTGGGGAAGAAGGTTGATGGCCCCCAGTAGGGGAATGACCTGGGGAAGAAGGTTGATGGCCCCCAGTAGGGGAATGACCTGGGGAAGAAGGTTGATGGCCCCCAGTAGGGGAATGCTCTGGGGAAGATGGTGATGACCCCCAGTAGGGGAATGCCCTGGGGAAGAAGGTGATGGCCCCCAGTAGGGGAATGACCTGGGGAAGAAGGTTGATGGCCCCCAGTAGGGGAATGACCTGGGGAAGAAGGCAATGGCCCCCAATGGGGGAATGACCTGGGGGAAGAAGGCGATGGCCCCCAGTAGGGGAATGACCTGGGGGAAGAAGGCGATGGCCCCCAGTAGGGGAATGACCTGGGGAAGAAGGCGATGGCCCCCAGTAGGGGAATGACCTGGGGAAGAAGGCGATGGCCCCCAGTAGGGGAATGACCTGGGGGAGAAGGTGATGGCCCCCAGTAGGGGAATGATCTGGGGAAGAAGGTGATGGGCCCCCAGTAGGGGAATGACCTGGGAGAAGGCGATGGGCCCCCAGTAGGGGAATGACCTGGGGAAGAAGGTGATGGCCCCCAGTAGGGGAATGACCTGGGGAAGAAGGTGATGGCCCCCAGTAGGGGAATGACCTGGGGAAGAAGGCGATGGCCCCCAGTAGGGGAATGACCTGGGGAAGAAGGCGATGGCCCCCAGTGGGGGAATGACCTGGGGAAGAAGGTGATGGCCCCCAGTAGGGGAATGACCTGGGGGAAGAAGGTGATGGCCCCCACTAGGGGAATGCCCTGGGGGAAGAAGGTGATGGCCCCCACTAGGGGAATGCCCTGGGGAAGAAGGTGATAGCCCCCAGTAGGGGAATGACCTGGGGGGAGAAGGTGATGGCCCCCACTAGGGGAATGCCCTGGGGAAGAAGGTGATGGCCCCCCAGTAGGGGAATGCCCTGGGGAAGAAGGTGATGGCCCCCCAGTAGGGGAATGCCCTGGGGAAGAAGGTGATGGCCCCCCCAGTAGGGGAATGACCTGGGGGAGAAGGTGATGGCCCCCAGTAGGGGAATGACCTGGGGGAAGAAGGCGATGGCCCCCAGTAGGGGAATGACCTGGGAAGAAGGTGATGGCCCCCAGTAGGGGAATGACCTGGGGAAGAAGGCGATGGTCCCCAGTAGGGGAATGACCTGAGGGGAGAAGGCGATGGCCCCCAGTAGGGGAATGACCTGGGGAAGAAGGTGAGGGCCCCCAGTAGGGGAATGACCTGGGGGGAAGAAGGTGATGGCCCCCAGTAGGGGAATGACCTGAGGGGAGAATGCGATGGCCCCCAGTAGGGGAATGACCTGGGGAAGAAGGTGAGGGCCCCCAGTAGGGGAATGACCTGGGGGGAAGAAGGTGAGGGCCCCCAGTAGGGGAATGACCTGGGGGGAAGAAGGTGATGGGGCCCCCAGTAGGGGAATGACCTGGGGAAGAAGGTGATGGCCCCCAGTGGGGGAATGACCTGGGGAAGAAGGTGATGGCCCCCAGTAGGGGAATGACCTGGGGAAGAAGGCGATGGCCCCCAGTAGGGGAATGACCTGGGGAAGAAGGCGATGGTGCCCAGTAGGGGAATGACCTGGGGAAGAAGGCGATGGCCCCCAGTAGGGGAATGACCTGGGGAAGGTGGTGATGGCCCCCAGTAGGGGAATGACCTGGGGAAGAAGGTGATGGCCCCCAGTAGGGGAATGACCTGGGGGAAGAAGGTGATGGCCCCCAGTAGGGGTATGACCTGGGGGAAGAAGGCGATGGCCCCCAGTAGGGGAATGACCTGGGGGAAGAAGGCGATGGCCCCCAGTAGGGGAATGACCTGGGGGAAGAAGGTGATGGCCCCCCAGTAGGGGAATGACCTGGGGAAGAAGGTGATGGCCCCCAGTAGGGGAATGACCTGGGGAAGAAGGTGATGGCCCCCAGTAGGGGAATGACCTGGGGGAAGAAGGCGATGGCCCCCAGTAGGGGAATGACCTGGGAAGAAGGTGATGGCCCCCAGTAGGGGAATGACCTGGGAAGAAGGTGATGGCCCCCAGTAGGGGAATGACCTGGGGAAGAAGGCGATGGTCCCCAGTAGGTGAATGACCTGAGGGGAGAAGGCGATGGCCCCCAGTAGGGGAATGACCTGGGGAAGAAGGTGATGGCCCCCAGTAGGGGAATGACCTGGGGAAGAAGGCGATGGCCCCCAGTAGGGGAATGACCTGGGGAAGAAGGTGATGGCCCCCAGTAGGGGAATGACCTGGGGTAGATGGTGATGGCCCCCAGTAGGGGAATGACCTGGGGAAGAAGGCGATGGGCCCCCAGTAGGGGAATGACCTGGGGGAAGAAGGTGATGGCCCCCAGTAGGGGAATGACCTGGGGAAGAAGGTGATGGCCCCCAGTAGGGGAATGACCTGGGGAAGAAGGTGATGGCCCCCAGTAGGGGAATGACCTGGCGGAGAAGGTGATGGCCCCCAGTAGGGGAATGACCTGGGGAAGAAGGCGATGGCCCCCAGTAGGGGAATGACCTGGGGAAGAAGGTGATGGCCCCCAGTAGGGGAATGACCTGGGGAAGAAGGTGATGGCCCCCAGTAGGGGAATGACCTGGCGGAGAAGGTGATGGCCCCCAGTAGGGGAATGACCTGGGGAAGAAGGCGATGGCCCCCAGTAGGGGAATGACCTGGGGAAGAAGGTGATGGCCCCCAGTAGGGGAATGACCTGGGGAAGAAGGCGATGGCCCCCAGTAGGGGAATGACCTGGGGAAGAAGGTGATGGCCCCCAGTAGGGGAATGACCTGGGGAAGAAGGCGATGGCCCCCAGTAGGGGAATGACCTGGGGAAGAAGGCGATGGCCCCCAGTAGGGGAATGACCTGGGGAAGAAGGCGATGGCCTCCAGTAGGGGAATGACCTGGGGAAGAAGGCGATGGCCCCCAGTAGGGGAATGACCTGGGGAAGAAGGTGATGGCCCCCAGTAGGGGAATGACCTGGGGAAGAAGGCGATGGCCCCCAGTAGGGGAAAATCTGGGTCTGTGAGGACAGTTTTGAAAAGTTTGACAAAAAATCTGATTTGTTTATAAGCTGAATAAATATTGGCAGAGGAGAGGTTGCTATAACCACCATGGAGTCCGGGGACTGCACACCTGCGGCACCAGCTGACGCCCGTTGTGTGTTATCTGTATTCTGGGAAATGCAGCCGGGCGGAACGCTCCAAAGTGCTGGGTGCGTCCAGAAATGACCAGGATCTCCTCCCCCGCCTCTACAGGAACCACCGATCCTTATCATGGATGTAATCCCGATCACTGAAATCTCGTGTATTGGGGAAGATTACCGGCATTACCGAAGCGCACGGAGTCTGGCGCAGCTCCACAGGGAAAGCAATTGTGTTTTTTTTGTCAAAGCGTAATTGAAGAAGCTGATTGGTTACCATGCAAAGCTGCACCAGATTCCGAGTTCTCCAGTAAATCTCCTCCAATGTCTTAAGAAAGATTGTAACCAATTTTTCTTCCTCCTTTTGCCGTCGTTGTCTTCCCGCTTCTTTTGTCTCTCCCCCCCCCCCCTTTTTGTCTCTGTCTCCTCCCCCCCCTTTTTCTTTTGTCTCCTCCCCCCCCTCTTTCTTTTGTCTCCCCCCCCTCTTTCTTTTGTCTCCCCCCCCCCCCCCATGTCTCCCCCCCCCCCCCCCCATGTCTCCCCCTCCCCCCCCCCCATGTCTCCCCCTCCCCCCCCCATGTCTCCCCCTCCCCCCTTTCTTTTGTCCCCCCCCTTTCTTTTGTCCCCCCCCTTTCTTTTGTCCCCCCCCTTTCTTTTGTCCCCCCCCTTTCTTTTGTCCCCCCCCCCTTTCTTTTGTCCCCCCCCTTTCTTTTGTCCCCCCCCTTTCTTTTGTCCCCCCCCTTTCTTTTGTCCCCCCCCCTTTCTTTTGTCCCCCCCCCTTTCTTTTGTCCCCCCCCTTTCTTTTGTCCCCCCCCTTTCTTTTGTCTCCCCCCCCCTTTCTTTTGTCTCCCCCCCCCTTTCTTTTGTCTCCCCCCCCCTTTCTTTTGTCTCCCCCCTCCTTTCTTTTGTCTCCCCCCTCCTTTCTTTTGTCTCCCCCCTCCTTTCTTTTGTCTCCCCCCCTTTCTTTCTTTTGTCCCCCCCCCCCCCCCATTGTCATCCCCTATTAATCCTGCCATGGAGGTCCTTGTTCAGGCACTTCCTGTTTTTAATGGAGTGACAACTGTCTGCCAATTGTGCTCCTGCGTTGTCATCCGCTCATACAGGCGGTCATGCTACCACCTGCCATCAGGAAACCCCCCCCTGAGAAATCCCGGCTCTGGAGTCGATGTAGACAGGAAGTGGCCGCTGGAGATCAGCGCTACAAAGAAGGGAGAAAACTTTGTTTTATGAAAAGGAAATTGTTCACTGCTGGGGAATCATCTGCAGTCATTTAAAACAAATGGAAGATTCACCTGCAGGGAATGTGGAAGTCGTTCCCCCCCCCCCCCCCACTTCTGTATAACCCGGTGTGCGTCTTCCTCCATCCTGAGCGCACTGCGCCCCCCCTCCTCCATCCTGAGCGCACTGCGCTCCCCCTCCTCCATCCTGAGCGCACTGCACCCCCCCTCCTCCATCCTGAGCGCACTGCGCCCCCCCTCCTCCATCCTGAGCGCACTGCGCCCCCCCTCCTCCATCCTGAGCGCACTGCGCCCCCCCTCCTCCATCCTGAGCGCACTGCGCTCCCCCTCCTCCATCCTGAGCGCACTGCGCCCCCCCTCCTCCATCCTGAGCGCACTGCGCTCCCCCTCCTCCATCCTGAGCGCACTGCGCCCCCCCTCCTCCATCCTGAGCGCACTGCGCCCCCCCTCCTCCATCCTGAGCGCACTGCGCCCCCCCTCCTCCATCCTGAGCGCACTGCGCTCCCCCTCCTCCATCCTGAGCGCACTGCGCCCCCCCTCCTCCATCCTGAGCGCACTGCGCTCCCCCTCCTTCATCCTGAGCGCACTGCGCTCCCCCTCCTCCATCCTGAGCGCACTGCGCCCCCCCTCCTCCATCCTGAGCGCACTGCGCCCCCCCTCCTCCATCCTGAGCGCACTGCGCCCCCCCTCCTTCATCCTGAGCGCACTGCGCTCCCCCTCCTCCATCCTGAGCGCACTGCGCTCCCCCTCCTCCATCCTGAGCGCACTGCGCTCCCCCTCCTCCATCCTGAGCGCACTGCGCTGCCCTTATTTGGTAAGTTAGCTGCCTGTATCCCGGAGCTGCCTTCTCCGTTCCCAGACGGCAGGCTCTCTCCAGATTCCCATGCAGGAGCAACACTACAGTACGGTGGCTTAACCCCTTCACATCCGCCAAAGGGGGGGGGGGGTCACGCTCTTCCGGCAGAGATTCTTTTCATTGTGCCCATCAAAGAATAAAGAGGAACCAAAAGTCTCAGCATGGTCTTTGCTGGAGCTTTGTTTCAGTTTCTACTAAACTAGACCTGAATTTCCCCAGAGTGGTCTGTCTAATCCCCCCCCCGGATGTGCACACAGCAGGCTTGGGGGGGGGGGGGGGACTCTGTACCCCCCCACCATTGGCTGAGCACCCTGTTCCCCCAGAGTGGTCTGTCTAATCCCCTCCCCGGGATGTGCACACAGCAGGCTTGGGGGGGGGGGACTCTGTACCCCCCCCCCCCCCCGTTGGCTGAGCACCCTGTTCCCCCAGAGTGGTCTGTCTAATCCCCTCCCCGGGATGTGCACACAGCAGGCGTTGGCTGACCATTCTTCCAGAAGAGCATTTGTGAGGTCAGGCACTGATGTTGGATGAGAAGGCCTGGATTGCTGTCTCCGCTCTAATTCATCCCGAAGGTGTTCTGTTGAGGTCAGGACTCTGTGCAGGCCAGTCAAGTTCCTCCACCCCAAACTCGCTCATCCATGTCTTCATGGACCTTGCTGTGAGAAGGATCTTGGCATTGGTGTCCCAGGTGAAGGTCCATAGGGTTATCTAAGCCCCTCCCCCCCCATATCAAAATGTTTGTAAACTGTTACACCACTTACCTACAGATATGCCTATAATAAATCTTACCTGTAGGTACCATAAATAAATATGTCCTAAACTTGCACAGGAGATAATCACTGTATCCACATGTGCCGACGTCATGGGCACGCACGCGCGCACGGCTGGATCGTGATCGGCGGCTCCCGCACGCTATGCATACTAGCTCATTATGCTTTTTTGGCTTGCAGGTTATTTTTTTTTCCTGAGTTTACAACCACGTTAAATCAATAAAAAAACGATCAAACTTCTCCGGGGTTCAGTGCGACACGATATGACTTTCTACATTCAGTTTTCATATAAATGATACGAATCCTGAGTGATACATTGTGACGTTCCGGAAACAAACATCGAAGTTCACCAAAAGGAAATCGTCTCCATGAAATGTGTTCTGTTGGGAGAAGTTTCAGCACAAAGAATTTCCGGGGGGGGGGGGGGTTTCTTTGGTTTATGGACAGTTACAATTTATCACTCGATGGGGCAGATCCACATAGAATTAGATTGGCGCAGCGTATCAGATATGCTACGCCGCTGTAACTTACTTTTGGCTGGTTCGAATCCTGGAAGAATTCGCGCCGTAAGTTGCGGCGTAGTATATCTCTGGCGGCGGAATTCAAATCGGCGATTAGGGGGCGTGTTTCATTTAAATGAAGCGCGCCCCCGCGCCGAATGAACTGCGCGTGCTCCGTTTCTAAATTTCCCGCCGTGCATTGCGCTAAATGACGTCGCTGGGACGTCATTTTTTAAACTTAGACGTGACTTGCGTCCGTCCCGATTCACAGATGACTTGCGCAAAAAAAATTAAAAATTCAAATTTCGACGCGGGAACGACGGCCATACTTAACATGGCAAATCTAACTATACGCCGCAAAAAAGCAGCTTTAACTATACGCCGGAAAAAGCCGACTAGAGACGATGTAAGAGAATGCGACGGCCGCGCGTATGTTCGTGGATCGTCGGAAATAGCTAATTTGCATACCCGCCGCGGAAAACGACGTGAACGCCACCCAGCGGACGCCGAAGTATTGCATCTTAAATCCAAAAGGAGTACGAAGCCGTACGCCTGTCGGATCTAACCCAGAAGCCGTCGTATCTTGGTTTGAGGATTCAAACCAAAGATACGACGCGGGAAATTTTGAAAGTACGCCGGCGTATCAGTAGATATCAGTAGATACACCGGCGTACTCGCTCTGTGGATCTGGCCTGATGTGTTTTGCCAATTCCATGAAGTAGAGAGTTCTCACACATTTGTGGATTGTTGATTGGAGAATGACGCGGAGAGTCCCCTATGGAGCGGCAATATCTGAATATCGTTTTGTTATATATCTGACGCGTTTTGGTTGGTTCTCTAGGATTTTTCGATGACGCAGCTGTTGGGTATTTATGACTGTTTTATTTTTTTTCTTATATTTTATGTGATATTCTAATATTTGGAGTGCAGAGCAGGGATTAACACTTTCCCTACCGAGACATTGTAAAATGACGTCGGCGGGAACCCTCCCCCCCTCAGAGTGGGCGTCATATGACGTCTTTGGGTTTACATGGCTGCTGTCTGGTTTTGATCCGACTTCTTCTAGTGAGTTTTTTTTTTAGTTGTACTTTGAACTCGGATGCTGTTTTTGAAGTTTGGCGTCTTCTGTGGGGCTGGAAGGGCTCCATAGGGGTACAGGAACCGTTTCCAAAATGGCCCCTTTGCCGCGTTGCGTTAATGGGAACGAACAATGCCGGAGATTTACTAAAACTGGAGAGCAAAATCTGGTGCAGCTCCGCATAGAAACCGATCGGCTTCCAGGTTCCAATGATTAAAGTTGTTGTAAACCTCGGACATGAAATCTGAACAAGGCACATCCCTCAATAGTGTGTACTTGTCTCAGTCCAGAGCACAGAGTGTCTTTTCTGTCTGCTGCTCCCTTCCTCTGCTATCAGGATGAATCGTTTTCGGGATTCCGCGGCCCGTGGGCTCCCCCCCCCTGTCGCCTGGCCAGTAGGAGAGGGGTGCGGGGCCTTGCGCATGCGCCGTAGGGTTCCTGGCGTCAAGCTGAAGGGCTACACTGCCGGGTTCTCTTACCCGCAATGGCGGCGGCAGCACCCGACAGTTAATGAAAACAAGAGCTGCATCGAGGGACTCGGGACAGGTAAGTGTCCATTTATTAAAGTCAGAAGCTGCATTGTGTGTCGCTGCCGGCATGTTTATTTTTTGCCCGGAGCACCCCTTTAATAGTGGAGGTTTAAAAAAATATCAATTTAAATGTCCGCAGCCACTAACACTGTAGCTGACTTTTAGTAAGCAGACTTGTCCAGGGCGCCCGCAATGACGGCAGCCGACGCCGAGCAATCGCTTGGGTCTCGGTTGCCCCGCCGCCATCCTCGTGAGGGAATCGGGAAGCGGCTTCACCACTCGATTCTTTACTGCGCATGCGCGAGCCGTGAATGGGCGATGTCTTCTGGGACACACAAAGTCCCAGAAGACACCGCTCCCCCATTCCCCAGGAGGCAGTGCGAGGAGGAGAAGAAAGACGAACCGCGGATCAGGAAGTGGCAGATTAGGACGATCTGCATAGCCACAGGCACTTCAGGTATGTATAAAAAATTTTTTTTTTTGCAGCATTTTTTTTTTTTTTTTTCTTGGTGGAGCTCCGCTTTAAGTATTTTCTGTACTTTAAAGAAGCAGGAAGTCTATATTCCAGACTGGCGGGAGGAGGGGTGTGAGGTTGATGGTCGAGATAAAAAAACAGGCAGGTTGGGTCTGAACAGTCAGAGGCGTTCCCAGGGAAATCCCAAGTGCAAGTCGCGGCCAAACCGACCTGAGGGGCAAAACGGACAAACCCGTTCTTCAGACACAAGCCTCTCTAAAGCTCGCTAACCGAGGCCAGGTGTGTATAATGGAGATCGCAGTGCTAAGGCGTGACCAGCAGGTGGCCACAGCTCAGTGCTGATGGTTGGTGTGTATTGATGCCAATGAATGGGTACACACAGGTCCTTTGCTGTCTGGGGGGGGGGGGGGGGGGGCTCCATTCCCACGTGTGGCTGTTTGCCCCCCCCAACCACCAGGAGGTTACTGGATTGTGGCCTGAGTGGGGGCTTTTTTATTTTTGAGTTTTACTAAATATAAAATCTATTAGAGGCGTGTTGTGTATGAAGACTTCCAGTTATTCCCGGGATCTGATTATTGGGATGAGCTGAACATATTTTCTTATCGGACTTCCCATAAAATCCTCAGTCGGCTCTTACAGAGCGATCGCTTTTTATCTTCGTTTCTTTCCATCGCGGTGAATTTTGGACCCGTGGAAAGGTTTTCCATTCACACCTCATTGCCCCTCAGTGAACATCGGTGGTGCAGATGTCTCCATCACCTCTATTTATCTGTTTTCCTCTGGATCGTAATCTGTCCTGCGCTCCAGCTGTCCACCTCTTCCCCGCTAATCCCGTCTGCTGCATTCCTTCCCTGCGCAGGATTCCCGCAGCAGAGTGTGGCCTCTACCGCCCCCTTCTGGAGGATGGAGCTCAGGATGTGTCACAATGCGGGTCACCTCTGCTGTGCGATCGTCACATCATCTCCTCTGTGCTAAAATCCCAGAACCTTCTTCTAAAGAGAAACGGATACAATCCCTGAGAGCCAAGCTACAATGTATCATATACGAGCCCCTCCCCCCAACTCAAGACAACAATTCATTCTTTTTTATTCAAAGCAACCCCCCCACCACCACCCGACCACCTCAGCACCTATCCATCCAGGTCTGCCTTCCATCCCTCCCTCCTCCCTTCCATCCATGTCTGCCTTCCCTTCATCCCAACCCTCCATCCAGGTCTGCCTTCCCTCCATCCAGGTCTGCCTTCCCTCCATCCAGGTCTGCCTTCCCTCCATCCAGGTCTGCCTTCCCTCCAGCCAGGTCTGCCTTCCCTCCAGCCAGGTCTGCCTTCCCTCCAGCCAGGTCTGCCTTCCATTCCTCCTTCCTCCAGCCAGGTCTGCCTTCCATTCCTCCTTCCTCCATCCAGGTCTGCCTTCCATTCCTCCTTCCTCCATCCAGGTCTGCCTTCCCTTCATCCCATCCCTCCAGCCAGGTCTGCCTTCCATTCCTCCCCCCTCCCTTCCCTCCCAGGCAGGCCTTCCATCCCTCCCTCCTCCCATCCATCCATCCAGGTCTGCCTTCCCTCCATCCCTCCCCCCTTCCATCCATCCAGGTCTGCCTTCCCTCCATGCCTCCCCTCCAGCCAGGTCTTCCATCCATCCATCCATCCATCCATCATCCCTCTATCCAGGTCTGCCTTCCCTCTATCCAGGTCTGCCTTCCCTCTATCCAGGTCTGCCTTCCCTCTATCCAGGTCTGCCTTCCCTCTATCCAGGTCTGCCTTCCCTCTATCCAGGTCTGCCTTCCCTCTATCCAGGTCTGCCTTCCCTCTATCCAGGTCTGCCTTCCCTCTATCCAGGTCTGCCTTCCATCCATCCCGGTCTGCCTTCCATCCATCCCTCCAGCCAGGTCTGCCTTCCCTCCATCCCTCCAGCCAGGTCTCCCTCCTTCCTGCCAGGTCTTCCATCCATCCAGGTCTGCCTTTCCACCCATCCCTCCAGCCAGGTCTCCACCCCTCCCTCCTGGCAGATCTTGCACATACTGATACAAAGATATAATGGTATGGAAGGTTGTCCCAGCACATGTAGCAGTCGTTGGGACGTTCCACTAAAGGCTTCATGAAGATGCATTTCTCAGTAAAGGTCGGCTGAGCCCCACAGCTGCCCCCCCCCCCCCCAAACATCAAAGAATAGGGCCGCTACATGGAGTCTCAGGGCTCCACATGGACCTGCAAATGTTACTTTGTTTTCTCTGTGGATTTACACACTTGATGGCAGTTTATAAGGCCGGATCTTTTATCACCAACTGGCTTTATTTCTCTTATTCTAGGATTGACTTCATCTTACACACCCATGGAGGCATCAGAGGGGACCCCGAGGTGCAACTAGAACCTTCAGAGCCCCAGTGCTAGGGACCCCCCAACCCCCGGCTTCCCTTTAAGCCCAGGGCCCTTTCACATGTTCTGCAGCAGGCCCCCCACAATAACGCAAAGCCCGGGCCTGTTCACAAGTGCAACCTTTGCGATCACTCACTGTGTCCACTCAGAAAAGGAAGAGGCTGGAAAATGTACATATTTACCGGCCCCTTCCCCGCTCTCCACCCTTACTTCTCCCCTGCAGCAGTCAGGAGAAGCAAGCGGGGGTGACCAGGGGAGCAGCACCCAGGGGGCAGCAAGAGACGAGTAGAATGTTCCTACTAACAGTGTATTAAGTACTGACCCAGGAAATAAAACAAAACATGTGGCCCTCTTCTATCTGCAGACTGCCTGTTCCGGCTGTGTCCCATGAACAGATATTCGGCTCAGAAACAGTTCTGGAAAGCGGCAAAACCCGGAGCCAGCAACACCACCGACACCGTCCTCCTCAACAAACTACACGTAAGTCCTCCGAATCCACATGCAACCCACTTCTAGATCGTCGGCTCTCAGGATCAGGGCCCTCTGATTCCTCCTGTATTGTACGGTCTGCCTTCATATTGTAGAGTGCTGCGCAAACTGTATAAATCCTGAAAAATATATTCATCTTGTATAATAAAATATATAAATCCTGTATAATTTCTGTGCAAGTGACTTTAATGTAGCAATCCCTCCTATTGTGTGTTCCAGCATGCAGCAGATTTGGAGAAAAAGCAAAATGATACGGAGAACCGCAAGCTCTTGGGAACAGTCATCCAGTACGGGAATGTCATTCAGGTGCAGTACTCTGTCGGGGGTGACTTTGTGGGTGTTGGGTTCGGTTGTGGCTCCTCAGTCCTGGCAGAGTCACAAAGGTCGATCATTACCTTATTCTAGAGCAGGGGGTCTCCAAACTTTCTAACACGGGGGCCAGTTTACTGTCCTTCTGACTTTAAGGGGGCCGGACTGTTTACCATTGGGAGTAGAAAATGTCCCCACATCAGCGGGAGAAATTGTGCCCCATCGTTGGTGTCATTGGGAAGAATAGTGCCCCATTGTTGGTGTCATTGGGAGGAATTGTGCCCGCCTTTGGTATTACGGGGGATAAATTATGCCCTGAGGGCCGGATAAAAGCAAGCAAAGGGCCACATCTGGCCCCCAGGCCGCAGTTTGGAGACCACTGTTCTAGAGGTATGTGCTGAATGCTATGAGCCCCCCCCCCCCCCCGCACACACCTCCATTCTTCCTGGCAGTGCTCCTCTCTGACACATGCTTGGAGCTGGAGATGAGCGCTGGCTACCAACGCCGCCATCTTCCTCCCAGTTGCATTGTTGGACGGCTGTTGGGAGGGAAGGTGGTGTCCAGCCATGTAGCTTGGCTTCCTCCAGCATGCAGGAAAATGGAGGAGGGGCGGGGTGTAAGACTGTAATAATGGGACTTCTTCTTTAAATCCACGAACCATTACTACTCCAGGTCTGTCCCCTCCTATCTGCCACCGCTCTTCCAGGTGGTTATCCGAGTCGCACAGCACGTACCAACCTGTAAGACCTTTGATGCACCCACACAGGGCCACCATCCGTTAAATTGGGGGTAGGGACCCCAGACAACTTTCTGTAGCAGAGGCTGCTAATCGCAGTTCAGGTGCCCCCTTTCTCCCGGGCAGCTGAGCCGGCTTCCCATCTTCCTCCCGCCCCTGTCGGCTTCTGCATGAGTAGCCACACAGGGATCTGTTTCAGGGATTGCATAAACTGTGATTACCAAGATTGTGATTGATCAGGAAGCCTCTATATCTATCTATACAGAGTGCTTCCTGTTCATAGATTGTGCATGCTGCAGAGAGTATAAGGAAACCGTATTTGAATCACTTGGTCTAAAAAGTGAGAAATTAGGGGGTCTTGGGATACCCCTGATATTTCACCAGACCTGGGCGGTGGCTGGGGGATCTGATCGCTAGACCTGGGAGGTGGCTCTGGGATCTGATCCCTAGACCTGGGAGGTGGCTCTGGGATCTGATCCCTAGACCTGGGAGGTGGCTCTGGGATCTGATCCCTAGACCTGGGAGGTGGCTCTGGGATCTGATCCCTAGACCTGGGAGGTGGCTCTGGGATCTGATCCCTAGACCTGGGAGGTGGCTCTGGGATCTGATCCCTAGACCTGGGAGGTGGCTCTGGGATCTGATCCCTAGACCTGGGAGGTGGCTCTGGGATCTGATCCCTAGACCTGGGAGGTGGCTCTGGGATCTGATCCCTAGACCTGGGAGGTGGCTCTGGGATCTGATCCCTAGACCTGGGAGGTGGCTCTGGGATCTGATTCCCTAGACCTGGGAGGTGGCTCTGGGATCTGATTCCCTAGACCTGGGAGGGGGCTCTGGGATCTGATTCCCTAGACCTGGGAGGTGGCTCTGGGATCTGATTCCCTAGACCTGGGAGGTGGCTCTGGGATCTGATTCCCTAGACCTGGGAGGTGGCTCTGGGATCTGATTCCCTAGACCTGGGAGGTGGCTCTGGGATCTGATTCCCTAGACCTGGGAGGTGGCTCTGGGATCTGATTCCCTAGACCTGGGAGGTGGCTCTGGGATCTGATCCCTAGACCTGGGAGGTGGCTCTGGGATCTGATCCCTAGACCTGGGAGGTGGCTCTGGGATCTGATCCCTAGACCTGGGAGGTGGCTCTGGGATCTGATTCCCTAGACCTGGGAGGTGGCTCTGGGATCTGATTCCCTAGACCTGGGAGGTGGCTCTGGGATCTGATTCCCTAGACCTGGGAGGTGGCTCTGGGATCTGATTCCCTAGACCTGGGAGGTGGCTCTGGGATCTGATTCCCTAGACCTGGGAGGTGGCTCTGGGATCTGATTCCCTAGACCTGGGAGGTGGCTCTGGGATCTGATTCCCTAGACCTGGGAGGTGGCTCTGGGATCTGATTCCCTAGACCTGGGAGGTGGCTCTGGGATCTGATCCCTAGACCTGGGAGGTGGCTCTGGGGTCTGATCCCTAGACCTGGGAGGTGGCTCGGGAATTCTCCCCTTCAATAAGCTAAAAATGTCCCTTTGTGAACTATTTTCTCTGTTTAGCTGCTACACTTGAAGAGTAACAAGTACCTCACGGTGAACAAGCGCCTCCCGGCTCTGTTGGAGAAGAACGCAATGCGGGTAACACTGGACGAGGCCGGCAACGAAGGCTCCTGGTTCTACATCCAACCTTTTTACAAGCTGCGATCCATCGGTGACAGTGTGAGTGATTGGTGGAGGAGGAGCATGGAAGACTGTGGGCGGAGGGTAGATGTCCTGCAAGGCTTAACAATCTTTACTTTGAAGATACGGGTTCCCATCTTTATTGCTTTATTACAATTCTTAGTGTGTGTGTGTGTGTGTGTGTGTGTGTTTTTATATAATATATATATAAAATGAGCACCCCCACCTCCTAATGGGGTTCAGGGGTCTCCAGTGAAGGTCCCGGTAATCCTCCATCATACAAAGACATTGGAGACAATTTTGCTCTTCTAACATTGTGGCAACCACCAACCAGTTTGAAGACCCTTTTCTGTTCCAGCATGACTCTGCTCCCCCCCCCCCAGATCTTTGGTATAAGGTCTTCTCCTCCAACATCAGTACCTGCCCCATAACCATACGGGGGACACCTTTTGGGGATGAGGCCTTCCCAAAGATGTTGGGTAGGTTTGAGGTCATGGAGGATCTCGAGCGTCCAGTAGGACCGAGGTCAGGGCTCAGTACTGAACACCTTTGGAGTGACTTGGAACACCAGTGGTGAGCCTTTTTTTTGGTGCCCAACACTTGAGCTAGGTCTCCTCACCCAACATCGGTACCGGACCTGACAAATGGGAGAATGCTGGGGTAACATTCTGTAAGGATGGCTGAAAAGATGACTGGTGTCATGCTGATGGGTGGAACCCCTACAGAGGACGGGTGTAGAATATGGTTGAGGATTCAGTCGGTTCCAGTCTATTTTTTTCTTAATTTCTAAATTTAGCGTCTTGTGGAGGAAGTTCATTGTTGACACTTCTCCCCCGTTCAGCTTTCTGAACACCTTGTAATTCCTCCGGCTACGTTGCGGCTTTTTGTAAAATTAAATACTAAACACGAGTGTTGGGTTGTATAATTGGCACCAATGTGTGACTTCCTGCATGGAGACGCCTCATTACATCGCACTAAAAATACACGACTGGAATACATGTGTTGGAGCTGCACCTAAAATCCCGTCCAGCTGTCTGTGGTTTGCACACCGCGTGATATAAAGGTACCGAGATCACCGGACTGTCCTATTCTCTGCCTGGTCATTGTTACAACATTGTACAACCGCGTCATTGCCCACGATGATGCAGGAGGACACAAGGCTGACCAGCAGAGGCAGCTGGTGTGTGTTATTTGGGGGGGGGGGGGCAAACAAACATGGCCCCCCCTTGGTTGGTCAGCCAGTGGCAAAGCACAGTGCTCTGCACCCTAAGCCCAAGCTCCTCCTTTTTCCCCTTCTCTCTTCCCCTTTTTTTCCCCCTTCTCTCTTCCCCCTTTCCCCCCCCCTTCTCTCTTCCCCTTTTTCCCCCCCCCTTCTCTCTTCCCCTTTCCCCCCCCTTCTCTCTTCCCCTTTCCCCCCTTCTCTTTTCCCCTTTCCCCCCCCTTCTCTCTTCCCCTTTCCCCCCTTCTCTTTTCCCCTTTTTCCCCCCCCCTTCTCTCTTCCCCTTTTTTTCCCCCTTCTTCTCTCTTCCCCTTTTTTTCCCCCTTCTTCTCTCTTTCCCTTTTTTTCCCCCTTCTCTCTTCCCCTTTTTTTTCCCCCTTCTCTCTTCCCCCCTTTTCCCCCTTCTCTCTTCCCCTTCCCCCCCCCTTCTCTTTTCCCCTTTTTTCCCCCCCTTCTCTCTTCCCCTTTTTTTCCCCCTTCTCTCTTTCCCTTTTTTTTCCCCCTTCTTCTCTTTCCCTTTTTTTCCCCCTTCTCTCTTCCCCCTTCTCTCTTCCCCCTTCTCTCTTCCCCCTTCTCTCTTCCCCCTTCTCTCTTCCCCCTTCTCTCTTCCCCCCCTTTTTTTCCCCTTCTCTCTTCCCCCCCTTTTTTTCCCCTTCTCTCTTCCCCCCCCTTTTTTTCCCCTTCTCTCTTCCCCCCCCCCTTTTTTTCCCCTTCTCTCTTCCCCCCCCCCTTTTTTTCCCCTTCTCTCTTCCCCCCCCCTTTTTTTCCCCTTCTCTCTTCCCCCCCCCTTTTTTTCCCCTTCTCTCTTCCCCCCCCCTTTTTTTCCCCTTCTCTCTTCCCCCCCCCTTTTTTTCCCCTTCTCTCTTCCCCCCCCTTTTTTTCCCCTTCTCTCTTCCCCCCCCTTTTTTTCCCCTTCTCTCTTCCCCCCCCTTTTTTTCCCCTTCTCTCTTCCCCCCCCTTTTTTTCCCCTTCTCTCTTCCCCCCCCTTTTTTTCCCCTTCTCTCTTCCCCCCCTTTTTTTCCCCTTCTCTCTTCCCCCCCTTTTTTTCCCCTTCTCTCTTCCCCCCCTTTTTTTTCCCCCCTTCTCTCTCTCTCTTCCCCCCTTTTTTTCCCCCCTTCTCTCTCTCTCTCTTCCCCCCCTTTTTTTCCCCCCTTCTCTCTCTCTCTCTTCCCCCCCTTTTTTTCCCCCCTTCTCTCTCTCTCTCTTCCCCCCCTTTTTTTCCCCCCTTCTCTCTCTCTCTCTTCCCCCCCTTTTTTTCCCCCCTTCTCTCTCTCTCTCTTCCCCCCCTTTTTTTCCCCCCTTCTCTCTCTCTCTCTTCCCCCCCTTTTTTCCCCCCCTTCTCTCTCTCTCTCTTCCCCCCCTTTTTTTCCCCCCTTCTCTCTCTCTCTCTTCCCCCCCTTTTTTTCCCCCCTTCTCTCTCTCTCTTCCCCCCCTTTTTTTCCCCCCTTCTCTCTCTCTCTCTTCCCCCCCTTTTTTTCCCCCCTTCTCTCTCTCTCTCTTCCCCCCCTTTTTTTCCCCCCTTCTCTCTCTCTCTCTTCCCCCCCTTTTTTTCCCCCCTTCTCTCTCTCTCTCTTCCCCCCCTTTTTTTTCCCCCCTTCTCTCTCTCTCTTCCCCCCCTTTTTTTCCCCCCTTCTCTCTCTCTCTTCCCCCCCTTTTTTTCCCCCCTTCTCTCTCTCTCTTCCCCCTTTTTTTTTTCCCCCCTTCTCTCTCTCTTCCCCCTTTTTTTTTCCCCGATCTCTTTTCTTTCTTCTTCCTTCTCCTTCAATGATGCCGACATATTGGTTTTATTATTTGTTGGCTGCTTCCTCCCCCATTGTAGAATTCCCTTGTTTTCGGCTTCTGTGTAAAAAGTTGCCACTTTATTTTTTTTTGTAATTTGAACGTCCCCCATGGATACATGAACGGTCATTGGGGGGGGGGTCAGAACTTGGCGGGTGTTGTACATTCAGTGGGAAGCCTCGGGGTCTCGTTTTGGGTCAGACGGAATGTTCCAGTCGCTCCGGGCCGTGATGGCGGCACATATTGGCTGCGGAAGGGTCACTCCAGAGACCTCCAGCCTGCATTATACCGGGCGGCACAATCTCAGCGCTAGCCTCTTCACCACCAATGGTCCGGAGCTGCTGGTTGGGTGCTTTGTAGATCAGAATGTTGAGCTCTGTAACAAATGGTGAAGAGTCCCGGCCATTCTGGAGACTCGTAGAAATGTCTGATATTTCCTGCACTTACCACCCCGTGTCTGCTTATTGTAGGTGGTCATCGGTGATAAAGTTGTCCTTAACCCCGTCAATGCTGGGCAGCCATTGCATGCCAGCAGCCACCAGCTTGCGGATAACCCCGGATGTAATGAGGTGAGTCTTTTGGGAATCGTCTGACTTTCTCCCGTCGTGTGTTTTTTATAAGAACTTTTATTCATTGGTCTTTGTGTATATGCCACTATACAGAGGAGAAAACGATAGTCTCCCCTGCAGATTGTTACATAGAAATGAAGGGTCTATAATTTCTCTCATAGGTGTATTTTATATGATAGAGACAGAAAATCAACCAAAACCCCAGAGAAGTCACATGATACAAATGTTATAAATGGAGGAAAATAAGTATTTGACCCTCTTAGTAGTTGGGGGAGGTTCCTTAGTAGTCGGGGGAGGTTCCTTAGTAGTCGGGGGAGGTTCCTTAGTAGTCGGGGGAGGTTCCTTAGTAGTCGGGGGAGGTTCCTTAGTAGTCGGGGGAGGTTCCTTAGTAGTCGGGGGAGGTTCCTTAGTAGTCGGGGGAGGTTCCTTAGTAGTCGGGGGAGGTTCCTTAGTAGTCGGGGGAGGTTCCTTAGTAGTCGGGGGAGGTTCCTTGTTGGGAAGCACAGAGGTCAGACGTTTCTTGTAATTGGTGATCAGGTCTTCACACATCTCAGGAGGGATTTTCTCTTCTTTACAGATCTATCCTGAAGGTTTCTTGGCAACTCGGTTTCAGCTCCTCCATACATTTTCTATAGGATTAAGGTCTGGAGACTGGCTAGGCCACTCCATCACCTTAATGTGCTGCTTCTTGAGCCCCTCCTTTTTGTATCACGATTTGTATCATTGTCTCCACACACCCAAGACAACTGTTCAATAAGACCTGAATAATGTTTGATGTTCCAGAACATTCTAATGCTGCTTTTCCCCCATTTGGTTGTAGGTGAATTCAGTGAACTGCAACACCAGCTGGAAGATTGTGCTTTTCATGAAGTGGAGCGACAACAAAGATGACATCCTGAAGGGGGTGAGTGAGGATATCTGGAGGAAGACTCAGAAACGGGTTTGGGGAGTTTTTTTGGGGGGGGTATGTCTACATTTATTCCGCACTGTAGGGGCAGCCGGGGGCAAAGTTCAACTACTTTGGTCCAGGCCCGGACTGGGACAAAAAATAGTCCCGGGCATTCACGGCGGGGGTTAATGATGGGAAGTGGGGTTCCAGCACCTTGTACCTCTGGACCCCTTTACATTACACAGCACCCCACAGTTTGTTACAGACACCCCCAACAGTTCTGGACCCCCTGCATGTTACACAGACCACCCTACAGTACAGACCCCCTCTACAATACAGGCCCCCCCTATATTAGAGACGTGACTTGCGGGCCCCCGGGCATATGCCGTATGGCCAGTCCGGGCCTGCTTTGGTCACTGATGCGTTAAGTAAATCAGGGGGGGTTGACGTTTGATGCCATCCCCTACCATACAATAAACTGGGCAGACATCGTGATTGCTCCCGACGTGCACGTACATCCACACTTCATAATTCGGAGCAGCAGCAGACATCCAACCTGAGCCCGATTGCGGTTCTGATCCATTGCAGTAGAGCGCTGCATTTTTTTGACCACCTGCACTTTATTCAACGTGTGCTTGATGGTCATTGGGTGGTAACATCAGCTCTGGGAGGCACAAGGGATGGGGGGTCAGACATGGCCAGTTGTGACAACACTGGTTAGTCACCCCCATATTGCAACCAGGAGAAAAGACCCCCAGAGAGCACTTTTAAGGCTGCACAACCCATGTTTGTATGTCTTCCTGATGTTCTACTGTTTCCCACACTGCCCTGAACACACCTGTTCAGCTCCTCGTATGACTGCACTTAGGAGTTGAGATGGAAGTAAACACCCTCCTATCATTTTCAGCCAAAGAAGCCGCCATCTTGGCCTCTGTTTAAACTTCAACTGCCATGATGCTGCACATGTGATTGGTTATGACACCGGCCATTGGATGGTTTGACAGTTTGGTTGAGAGCACAGCCAGTGAGACAGTTACATTGTCAGCACGACGTGTCAGGGAAGTTTTCTGAAATTGTTACATCGGTGGGTTTACTTCCACTTTAAAGCGGAGTTCCACCCACATTTTAAAATTTTCAGCAGTAAAGAGCATTTATTGCAATTTGGCACTTTTTTTTTTTTTTTTTTTAAAACCCCTTACGCCTATTTCTTATATTCCTACTCCCACCTTCTTGCAGGGGGACGTTGTGCGGTTGTTCCATGCGGAGCAGGAGAAGTTCCTGACGTGTGATGACCATAGAAAGAAGCAGTATGTGTTTCTCAGGACCACCGGCCGCCAGTCTGCCACCTCTGCCACCAGCTCCAAGGCATTATGGGAAGTGGAGGTGAGTGTCAACAATGACCCCCCGATGGTCTTCATTTTATTATTTTTTTTATTTCTTTATTTAAATTATCCGGCATACAGGGAATGGACAATTTATTGGTCAGATACATCAATCAAGTGCGCACCAAACCAGCTATTGAAAATCCAATGTACAACATTTAATTTATATCCTGAATTCATCAAGACTTCATTATATTGAAATAGTCTAAACCCTGTTAATCCTTCCCGTCCTGAATGCACAGACAACATACTTTCCTTTAACACCATTAAGGTAATCCAAAGACCCCAACCCAAATAAGAACCAACAAAAAAGGGGGGGAGGAGCGGGAGTGAATACAACCTCCGAGGGGTAATGGTCTTCATTTATTGATTGCAAAGCTCTGCAGTCTGTCGTTTTGTCTTCTCTGTAGGAGTTTAGGGCTTGGAAGTAACATTTTAACTCCAAAATATCATCTGACCCTATTCAGTCTTTTGGGAAACCTTTCAATAAAATGGTGTACAGCGAGTTTATTACAAGGGGGGTCTAAGAAGGAAAGGTGTTTCTAAAAAGATAAATGGGGCATCATTTTGTAAAAGAGAACCTGTTATGGTGGTTGGTTTTGGCCCATTGGCCAAGAAGCTTTTATAAGCCCATTCAGGACGATTTTGGGGTCTCTTCTAGATTTTCTTTAAAGTGGTAAACCCGATCCTTCATCTTATATCTGCGTCGCCATGTTACTCTCCTTTCCGATGGAGACCACAAGAGGCTGATTCGACAAACATTATGTAGAGAAAAAAACAAACAAAATGGGAGTATAGGGTGGGGCTGCACAATTAATTAATCGTTAAAAATTGTGATCTCGATTCAACCCCCCCCCACACACACACACAATCTCAATGCAGAGTTTGCCGACTCTTTCATATAACAAGTGGAGAGAATTATCAGCTGTCAAAAGAAAAAATATCCGGCAGTCTGCCAAGTTCTTAACAGGAAACATTGTAACTAACGCTTCTTTCTTAGATCAAAGGGATAAACTTCTGTGTGTAAAGAAAATATCGCAGTCTGCCAAGTTTATAACATGAAACAACCACACACTACTACTAACGGGTTCCCCCGTGAGATATCTGTTTAAGTGGAGTATAGACTGGTCTTTCCTCAACTAGTTTCGTGTTATGGAACCGCTTCCTCAGGAGAAGTTTTTTTCTATGAAACAAACAAATAGTACAGTAAGACATGTATAGTAAATATATAATACAGCCAATTCAAAAATACAGCCGATAATGTAATGAGATCTGCTCACCCAACCGGTCAAGACCGGCTGTGCAACCAAGCCACTTGGGGGGGAGGGGGGGGAATTATGTAGACATGTTCCACTGTTGTCACTTCAGTGAACCCACCCTGGAAAATACCATGCAGTCATTGCTGAAGTGCATGTAGGTGGGACTTGGTTGGTGAAGAGGTCGGAGGTTTGATCCCGTTGGCCAGCCATGAAATAAAATTAACCAGATCTAAAAAAATCAGACAAATGTAGTTGGTGGTTAATGTTTTTATACTTCTTTTTTTTTTTTGTTTTTTTTTTTGTTTCATAGGTTGTCCAGCACGACCCGTGTAGAGGAGGCGCCGGCTACTGGAACAGCCTGTTCAGATTTAAACATTTGGCAACAGGACATTACCTGGCAGCGGAGGTGAGTGAGGAGCCGCAAAGGGTCTAGAAAGCCTAAAAACTTCCACAGGGCCACATTGCCGTAGTGGCAACTCCAATGAAGCTTTTTAAGCCATGTCAATTTTGTAGGCTTCAAGGACTTTCTCCAACTGGATCCATCTCGGAAATCTCCATACACCTATAGATTATCTGCAGACTTTCTATGGTTAGATGGAAAACGTGCAACAGATTTCTCCATCTAAGCTAAACTGTGTGGATGGAAGAATCTCCCACTGGGCCAAGCTTCAGTATCTTGCTAGTCGGCCCCCCTGCTGGCTCTCAACCAAAACAATGCCTGCACCCAATCGGAATGTTCAGGTATTGTGAGAGCCAGCGGGGGGCCAACTAGCAAGATATGGAAGCTTGGGCCAGTGGGAAATTCTTCCATCCACACAGTTTTGGCTTGGATAGAAAATCTGCAGATAATCTATAGGTCTATGGCCAGTCTAAGTACAGCAGGTAGAAGCCTTGGTGCCTTAACCCACCTCCACCCAACTTGGTTAACCCATTACCAACCCTTGACGTGAGGAACCCCAAAGAGTCTAGAAAGCCCTTAAACTTCCATTTTTATGCTCACCGGACCACATTGCCGTAGCAAGAACCTTGATGATGAAGCTTTTTAAGCCATGTACATTTGTAGGCTTCTAGGACTCCAATTCTAATAACGAGTAACCAGCCATGACTTCTGTTTATTTGCTACCCCCCCCCCCCCCCAGCAGGTGGCTTTAGAACAGGTGCACTTTTCTTTTTTTCTCTTACTGTAAGTATCTTTATGGGAAAACCTGACAGACAGCCTGGAAGCTGAGGTCTCGGTACGTACAGAAGCCTTGGTCCCTTAACCCACCTCCACCCAACCTCCAGACCCAGGGTCTAGAAAGCCTCAAGTTTCTTTGTTTTCTTTGCTACTTTGCCGTAGTGGGAAAGCCAATGAAGCTTTTTAAGCCATGTCAGTTTTGTAGGCTTCTAGGACTTTCTCCAACTTGATCCATCTCGGAAATCTCCAACTGTAATTAGTAACCAGCCATGACTTCTTATACACCCCCCCCCCCAGCAGGTGGCTTTAGAAGGGGTGCACTTTTTTATTACTGTACGGTTCTTTCCTCGTGTGAACCTTGACTGAGGCAGGTAGCCTTGAAGCCAAGGTCTCGGTAAGTACTGCAGGTAGAAGCCTTGGTGCCTTAACCCACCTCCACCCAACATGACCCAGCTTGGTTAACCCATTGCCAACCCTTGACGTGAGGAACCCCAAAGGGTCTGGAAAGGACCACATTACCGTAGCAAGAACCTTGATGTAAATTTGTAGGCTTCTAGGACTTTCTACAACTGTAACAAGTAACCAGCCATGACTTCTATTTATTTGCCCCCCCCCCCTCCAGCAGGTGGCTTTAGAACAGGTCCACTTTTTTTTCTTCTCACTGTACGGTTCTTTCCTCAGGTGAACCCTGACTATGAGGCAGGTAGCCTGGAAGCTGAGGTCTCAGTAAGTATGGCAGGTAGAAGCCTTGGTGCCTTAACCCACCTCCACCCAACATGACCCAGCTTGGTTAACCCATTGCCAACCCTTAACACTGTGCCAGATCTGCATTTTCCCTAATGGCATTTACTCCAGCTGACCAGCCGCCCCTCCACCCGGCTTCTCCTATCAGCATCTTCTCCAGCTGCCCAAACCCCCCCCCCCCCCCCCCCTCCTGGCTTCCATCCAATACTCGCCCATTTCATGGCTGTCTCCACCAACCGAGCTCCATGGTGCCCATACTGCAGAGGATGTACTTTATAACGTCACTGATGGAATTCATGGGTTTTGCTCTACGCCGAGATTATTCCAACAGCTGAATAATCCGAAGGCCATAGAACACCTTTTCTCTTCACGCCGAATCATCGCAACATTTTTCTGAAGGTCTTGAGATGTTTTCAGTGGAAGTTTTTTTTATATAAATTGCTGAGGTTGTCCTGACTTGTGGGAGGACGGCGGTGTGAATATCCGAGAACGCCGGGCATCGTGCCAACTAGCATTTGTTTTGTCTTGATGCCCCCTGGAGGATATCCGAGCCGCCTGCTTGTGTTTTATGTGCGGAGAATTTGTGCTTTTCTCCATGTTTAGCCCTGAAAGGTCTTCTTTTTAACCAGTTCATCCCCCGAGGAGCTGAGCAGTTTACATTTCTGCCATGGACAAGTCTATTCTCATTACTTATAGTGGAGCTCCGCCCAAAAGGGGAAGTTCTGCTTGTTTGCACTACCCTCCCCCACGCCTCCCCACTGCCACATTTGGCACTTTTGGTTTTGCAAAATAATATATATTTTTTAGCAGACACCCTAGGGAATAAAATGGTGGTCATTGCAACTTTTTTTTCTCGCACGGTATTTGCGCAATAATTTTTCAAACGCCTTTTTTTTTTGAAAAAAAAAACCGTTTCATGAATTAAATAACAAAACAGTAAAGTTAGCCCAATTTTTTTATATAATGTGAAAGATGATGATACGCAGAGTAAATAGACACCTAACATTGCACGCACTCATGGAATGGCGCCAAACTTCGGTACTTAAAAATCTCCATAGGTGACACTTTAATTTTTTTTACAGGTTACTATTTTCGAGTTGCAGAGGAGGTGTAGTGCTAGAATTGTTGGTAACGCACGCGACGATACCTCACATGTGGGGTTTGAACGGCGTTTACATATGTGGGCGGGACTTGCATGCGCGTTCGCTTCTGAGTGCGAGATAACGGGGACAGGGACGTTTTGAGGAAAAAAAATATTTGTATTTTACTTTTTATTTTTACACTTTTTTTACTTTTTTTTTTTGGTCACTTTTATTCCTATTACAAGGAATGTAAACATCCCTTGTAATAGGAATCGGTGTAACAGGTCCTCTTTATGGAGAGAGGCGGGGTCAATAAGACCTTCCCCTCCCCCCACATCTCCAGGCTGGAAAGCATGAGATCGTGAAAAAAAAAATCACCGATCACATGCCGACAGCTGCGGCTTTTTGTTCTTCCGGGTATCGGGCGTGACGTCATAACGTAGCGCCCAGGCCTCCGACGGTCATAGAGATGACTGTGACCGTCTGGTCACCAGTCATCTCTATGCTTTCCAGCTGCCTATAAGAACGATCAAGCGGTGGAACTGCCGCTTTGATCTTATGGTGCACAGAATCGGCGGCTGAAGACGGCGATATCTGAATGATGCCTGTAGCTCCACCCATCATTCAGAGATCACCGCACAAAGCCGAGGACGTCCTATGACGTCCTCCGGTGGACAAGTGTTTAAAGAGCAGCCTCTGCCCTTGGCTCTCTCCTGAACCGTTCCTCTGTTATCAGCCAGATAACTTCTGACAAATTCTCCCACACATCAGATAAAAGCAGCCTGAAATTTGTCAGGGGGGAGGTTGCGAAAATGGATTAACAGGGACCTGACCCTGTTGCAAAACACCTCCTGAGAATCTCTGCCTATGATGAGAGGGGTGTGTGCCTTTTCTCCAATCAGCAATGTTGGCTATCTTGGCTGTATGCCCAGACATCACACTCTGTGATAAACAGGAAGAGAACGTTTCCTAACACAATCTCAACTTTGTAAACGGTATATAAAGCTGAAGACAGCAGATATAAAGGTAAAACTTATGTAGGGAGATTTGGTTCATCTCAGTGTATCATCTGAGGCTGTTCACTTCACTGGGTGTATCCACTACAAATAATCACGGGATGGATCTTCTGCAGATGTATGAAAGATGTTCTCAGAAGTTGGTTCCTGTTTTCAGATGGACTTGGATCAGGACCCGGCCCGGCCCAGGGTAAGAGTGGCTCCGGAGAAGATGATGTGCACCTTGGTCTCTGTCCCCGAAGGCAACGACATCTCCTCCATCTTTGAGTTGGACCCAACCACTCTGAGAGGCGGCGACAGCCTGGTACCAAGGTAGGTGATCTTTCCCTCTGTGGGATCTCTTCTTCCATCGGGCATTGGGGGTTCTCCTCCTGCGCTCAGGAGCTCCATCACTTAGGGGGTCAACCAGAGTCTTCCGCTGGAATGGGGAATGACCGGGATCTTGCTGCCCTCCCCAGAATTTTTGGGGTGCACCGATATATCGGCCGAAAACGGCTGTTTTGGCGAAATGCCGAACAGGCTTAAAAATTTACGATAATGGGCATCGGGTGCCCGTAAAAAAGATGGCCGCTGGGCTGTCACGGCTCCGTCCGAGTGCACTGCACGAGCCAACGAGTGTCACTGCCAAAGTGTTCCTCCTGAGTCCTTCTGACTCGATCGGCTATTAAAAAATGGCGCCGGGTGGCACCATTACGTAACTGCGCATTCGCTGACTGGCCGAGCGGATACAAGCTTTTCCGAGCCCGGTCGAGTGGATACGAGCTTTCCCGAGCCGATCGAGTCAGGAGGGACACTAGCCATAGGCAGAGGACGGAGCCGTGACAGCCCAGTCCTGTCCAGCACAGCCCTGAGCCCAGCACAGCCATGTCCAGCTTTAAGGTAATAAAGAAGCTGGTGGTGGCAGTAGGTGATGGTGGTGGGGGCATGAGGTGATGGTGGAAGAAGGTTATGCTGGCACTGTGGCAGGAGGTGGGTGAGGTGATGGTGGCAGAAGGTGGTGGGGGCATGAGGTGATGGTGCAAAAGGTAACGGTGGCACCATGGCAGGAGGTGGGTGAGGTGATGGTGGCAGGAGGTGATGGTGAGAGCAGGAGGTGATGGCGGCAAGAGCTGGCAGGAGGTGATGGTGGCAGGGGGTAGTGGGGGCAGGAGGTGATGGTGAGAGCAGGAGGTGATGGCGGCAAGAGCTGGCAGGAGGTGATGGTGAGAGCAGGAGGTGATGGTGGCAGGGGGTAGTGGGGGCAGGAGGTGATTGTGGGGGTGGCGTTTTAACATACAATTAAAAAAAAAAAAAGTAATTTTCGGTCTCGGCCTGACATTTTTCTTTATTTCAGTTTTGGTTCTGAAATTTCCATTTCGGTGCACCTCTAGAATATTTAGTATTCTTGAGAATTAAAATGTAAAAGGAAAAGGGCGCACTGAACTAATGCATTACCAATGGCATGTATAAAATTGGGGGTTCTCCTCGCTGACAGGATTTTTTCTTTTTTTTGGCGGAAATCCGCTTTAAGTTAACAATTTTGTTTTCGTCATATTGAATGAATGACTTGTATAGCGCTACTCATGCGAACTGATTCGTTATGATTTTTTTTTTTTTTTTTTTTATTATTTTCGGATTTTTTAAGCCACTCCTATTTATTTATTTTATATTCTATCCTGTTCAGTTTTATCCGGGTTCAATTTTATCCTGTTTCAGTCGTTTTTATTAGTTTACTGAAATTGTATAATTTTATTTTGTAAACGTTTTTACATTGTTTAGGCTCATCAAGAACGGTGTTCTGTTTTTGTATTCCTTCTGTTCCTCTATTTTCTCCATTTTTCTTTTTCTTTTTCATTTTTCTTTTTCTTTTCTTTTCTTTTCTTTTCTTTTCTTCTGTTCCTTTATTTTCTATTTTATTTTCTTTTATTTAATTTTGTTCTATTCTGTTCCTTTATTTTCAATTGTATTCTATTCTTTTTCTTTATTCTGTTAATTTTTCTATTTATTTTTATTCTATTCTTTTAATTTCTGTTTTACTCTATTCTGTTAAGCAGCCCAATGGCCCGTGTACACGATCCAATTATCGTAGGACTTTTTCCGCTTAACAGTCGCAAATAGAAATTTGGATAGGTTGCTAAAGTCACAAATTCTCATCCGACAGAAAAAAAAAAATCGGAAGTGATGTCGCGTTTTGTAATGTATTTGTATTGTATTTTTCGAGCGACTACTATGCTGACTAAATGAAAATCTTACGACCTGGTATCGTACGAGGAACATTTTTGCGCTTGTCCGATTGAGTAATATTGGATGAACTGTCATGATCGGCTCTCCTATGTAGTGTACACACGATCCGAAAATCGTAACACGACCATTGTTCGTGTTTTTTTTTTTTTTTTTTGGATCATGTGCCATTAGTAGGAATCCTTGTCTTATTACACTTTTATAGCGCTTAAAATTTATTGAAAAATGTTTCCATTTCAAATTTCAATTTTATTTATCAATTTCAAATTCGTATTGAGTTTCGGATAATTTAGCGTCGGTCAAATTTTTTTATTTTGGATTAATTGAAATTCGTTGCTTATTGTGATTCGGAAATTCAGGTTCATCCAAATCTCGATTTCCTAATGAAACGGCGCGTTTCTAATCGCATCCCGTCTTTTTCTTCTGATGTTTCAGAAACTCCTACGTACGATTGCGCCATTTGTGTACGAACACCTGGGTGCACAGCACCAACAGCCCCATCGATAAGGATGAGGAGAAGCCGGTCATGTTGCGGGTAAGGCCAACATCTCAAATACTTGAATTTCCAGTAATTGTTTAGTTAACCACTTCAGCCCCGGAAGGTTTTACCCCTCCCCCTCTTTTTTCCCCCCCTAAGCTTTCATTGTTGAAGCACCAGATCATCCAATTTATACCATTGGAAACAAATACCAAAAAAAGGAAATTCCATATTCACCAAAAGTTGGGGAAATAAATGTGAATTTGATAAGAAATGTCAATATTTTAAATGCATGGCTGTGAATCTGAGGAGAGGAGGTCCATGGTGGCTAAGGGACTGAGCGAGATGTCTTTAGATTTGGAGGAGACCATGTTCAGGACTACATCTTCTAAAATGGAATGGCTGTAATGCATTTGTAGCACCCCCCCAAACCCCCAGAGGCATGTTAGGAACCCCCCAGAGACGGGATGGGTTAGCATTTCACCTCAAGCTGGCTACATAAGTGCTGGTATGACAACCTTGTGAGTAAGGATGAGCTCCGGCGTGTTCGCACACCCCACGTACAGAGCCCGCCAGGAAGTCAGCACTGCGCTAATCACAGGCAGTGAGACATTTCCCGATCTCTGCACTCGCGCATCGGGAAATGTCTCGCTGCCTGTGATTAGCGCAGCACAGTGCTGACTTCCTGGCGGCCTCTGCACGTGGGGCGTGGGAACACGCCGGAGCCCACCCCTTTCACAAGGTTCTCTGGGGGTTCCTAACATGCCTCTGCAGTGCCGACTTCCTGGCGGGCTCTGCACGTGGGGCGTGCGAACACGCCGGAGCTCATCCTTGCTTGTGAATACGTATGCCCAAAAAATATCTTGGATGAATATGTTGGCAAAGCTCTCTCTGTATGGATTGTGTTCAGTAATGACCGCTGCCTCCTTCCTGCATCACTCAGATTGGAACGTCCCCTGTGAAGGAAGACAAGGAAGCATTTGCCATTGTTCCCGTGTCCCCGGCGGAGGTCAGAGATCTGGACTTTGCCAATGATGCCAGTAAAGTTCTCTCTTCCATTGCGGGCAAGTTGGAGAAGGGGACCATCACCCAGAACGAGAGGAGGTAAGGGGCACTTCATGGATGAATAGCTTGTGGAGGTACAGATCTCACTTTGAAGGAAATCTGTACATCACTAGGGCCGCCATAGACTGCGCAAATATTCTTTCCTGCAACCACAGACAGTGTTGACCAAGGAATCTCTCCTGCCGATCCATTGTAGTCTCCTGATGCCAGGACCCCAACCCCAGGATCGGGTCTACCATGTTTCCCTGAGAGTCCATTGCACCTAGCCAGCACTTTGAGAGGGGCAGCAAATTGAACCATTGTCTCCTTCTATTTACCCAGCAAATTGGTGACCAAGATTTTTTTTCTAGCAGTTGTATCATAACTGCCCCTAGCCTGCCCCTAGCCTGCCCCTGGTACTGCCCCTAGCCTGCCCCTGGTACTGCCCCTAGCCGGCCCCTGGTACTGATGTAGTATAGTAGATACTTGATTAAGTAGTTTTCCAGCAGCAACCCAATTCTTCCAGAGAATACTTGCAACAGATGACAAAATCCAACAGTGAATAGAACAACGAATACCATCCTTCAGAGTCCCATGTTTAGATCTGTGCCCTCATATTCATGGGGATAACCCAGACTGATTGCCAGCTTATATTGCCTATCCACTGAATGGCTGAGCAATTTCATTGGCTACCTTTGATCTACCTTCTGTCTTTCAGAGTGACGGATAATTTCAATGGCCCGGATTCAGGTAGAATTGCCCATTATTTACGGAGGCGCAGGGCAACGTTTTTGCCCTGCGCCCCCGCAAATTTGCTTCGCTGCCCTTGATTCATGGAGCAGAAGCTCCGTGAATTGCGCGGGCGCGCCGGCAAATAGCCCGGTGCTAGAGCACGCGATTTAAATGATCCCGTAGGGGGCGGGAATCATTTAAATTGGGCGCGTAAATTGGGCCCGATCGTAGCACGCATACTCCGTCGGGAAACTTTCCCAACGTGCATTGCGGCAAATGACGTCGCAAGGACGTCATTTGCTTCAAAGTGAACGTGAATGGCGTCCAGCACCATTCACAATTCACTTACGCAAAGTACGTAAAATTCAAATTTCGCAACGCGGGAACGACGGGTATACGTAACATGGGCTGCCCCTGCTATTAGCAGGGGCAGCCTTGCGCGAAAACCGCCGTACGTAAACAACGTAAACTGCGTACGCAGGGCTCGCGCAACGTTGTGCATCGGTGTTGGTATGCAATTTGCATACTATACACTGAGCACAACGTGAACGCCACCTAGCGGCCATCGCAAGAATGCAGCCTAAGATATGCGGGCATAAGAGCCTTATGCCGCGCAGATCTTGGGCTGCAGTCGGCGTAACGAGGTTCCTGAATCAGGAGCATTCGCTACGCCGGAGCAAGTAAGCAATTGCGCTGTGTAACCTATGGTTACGCAGGCGCAATTGCTTCTTGAATCTACCCCAGTGCCTTTTGGTGGGAGTTCTTTTTTTCTGGGGGGGGGGGGGGCAGCATTTCCGTTCTTGGACCCAGGCAGATTAATGTCTTGGGCCACCCTGATCCCCCCCCCCCCATCTGCACTAGAAGACTGATATTGCTAGAGTCTTTACCAGCCATTAGTGAAGATTGCATGTAAAATCCAGAAGACTGGTTGCACCCAAGTTGATCGATCAATCACCTTCGGGTACATTCGCCCGGCCCATACATGGTCCGTATCGTCTATGGATGGACCCAAAGCACCGGGAAATACTGAAACTCCTTTATCAGACGAGTTTTCCCTGCCACAGGCCGTTGTCCAGACGTCTTCTTTCTACCACAGTAAGATGTTTGTAAACGGAACCCCCCGCCCCCGTCACATGTTGTTCGTGGGTGTGACTTTCGCTCTTCCTTTTATGATTCAGGGCGGTGACCAAACTCTTGGAGGAGTTGGTTTATTTTGTGACAGCCGGAGTGAATTCTGGGCAGGATGTTCTGGAGGTCCTGGTGAACAAACCCAACCGCGAACGCCAGAAACTGATGCGGGAGCAGAATATCCTGAAACAGGTGCCGGTTGTGTTCTGTGTGGGTGGATCCACCTTTGGAAACGTTGACATGCTGAACACCGTTGTCTCCTCCCCCGCAGATCTTCAAGCTGCTGCAGGCCCCGTTTACGGATTGTGGTGATGGTCCAATGCTGAGGTTGGAGGAACTTGGGGATCAAAGACACGCCCCCTTCAGGCACATCTGCCGGTTGTGCTACCGCGTCCTGCGGCACTCCCAGCAAGATTACCGCAAGAATCAGGTATTTTGCTTCTTCAAAAAAAAAATTATACATTTTTTTATTTTATGGAATTTCTTATACAAAAACAAAACACTTCATACACATTAAATCTGAAATATATTAATAAAATAACACGATCCCATCAGAAAAAATTATAATGGTTTTCACTATTTCCATCATTTCTTGGCCAAGATATCTTCAAATAATTTATTCAAATAAACCCAACTGACAAAATGAAGTCCAGGTAAAATTTTACTCAAATGTATTCCTTAAATGGTGTTTTCAGGGGTTCAAATGATTCCCCTTCATCAGGGCTTTGTACTATTGGTAAAGCGAGGATCTGCAGGGGGTCATAGGGATTACCCCTTAGGATCCCTCCAATTATATCGGCCCTGAGCTCTGTATCAACATTACTAAGCCCTAATGAAGGGGGGGACCCTTTGAACCCCCTGCTCTTTCCCTATGAGCATATACACCAAAAATATAATGATGCTCAATAAAAAATAATGAATCCAACATGCTTTATTTATTTTTGTCAGTAAATCACAGGTTTAATTATGCATTTTTTTATCAAATACAGTGGAACCTCGGTTTAAGAGCATTTCGATTTGCAAGCAACTTTTTTTTTTTTTATTCTGACTCGGTTTGTGAGTGACTCGCAATGCGTGCAGAATTCAAACTAAATAGGCCTGCAGTACCTCATTTGGCCTGAGGTACGGGGGGCGCAGAAGCCGAGCAGAGCCAGAAATAGGCCTGCAGTACCTCATTTGGCCTGAGGTAAGGGGGTGCAGGAAACAAGCCAAAGTGTCCTTGGCCTTATCGGCCATTTTTGACGCTCTGGAGCCCCCCCCCCCCCACCTCTGGCAGCATTCGGTATTGCATCCCATTGAAGTCAATGCGGAACAAATTATTTTCGTTTCCATTGACTTCAATGGGAAAACTCGCTTTGATATGCGAGTACTTTTGGATTACGAGCGTTCTCCTGGAACGGATTATCCCCGTAATCCGAGGTTCCACTGTATTTAAGTTCTTCTGCACTGTGGTGAAAAAGCAGTATAAGTAATGCGGCTACAAAACAAATGTGCTACCAATTGAAACCAGAATAAAATAATCCAAGCAGCACTAAAATATACAAATAAAAAGCAAACCAATTCATAAATCTTTATATGTAAAGTGCCGATATCTCAATTGGTACAAATGAAGATAAAAATGTTCAAATTACACACTGAGAATTCCTAAAACAATAGTAAAGTGTCCACCCCCTATGACGTCCTTTTCGACGAAACGCGCTGAGCGTTGTATATTTTAGTGCTGCTTTGGTTATTTTCTTATCAGTTTGACTTGTTGCTGCAGACATTGTTCCGTGTAACGCGTCCTTCTGTCTGCCCAGGAGTACATCGCCAAACAATTTGGATTTATGCAGAAGCAGATCGGATACGATGTGCTGGCGGAAGACACAATCACCGCGCTATTGCACAATAACCGCAAGCTGTTGGAGAAGCACATCACCGCGGCCGAGATCGACACCTTCGTCAGCCTGGTGAGGAAGAACCGGGAGCCCAGGTGAGACGGGGGGCTGAGGGGGTTGAAGATAAAGTGCGTAGTGCTTCCTCCTCCCAGGAAAATTTAACTGAGAATATGCAACATAAAAGCGAAAAACAAACCCAACCGCTCCCGTTGATGGATACTTGTCGAATGACGGGTAAACATGGGGGTGGGGGGACCCCACCACCATCTTTACCTGTCATTTGGTTATTGGCTTTGCTGGGTGTATAAGGGGATTGGCTATACGGGGACCTTGGGTAGAGTTGGCTTGAGTGTGAATGTACAGGAATGTCCTCCACAAGCTCTTCAGATGCCTTCAGAAAATTGGCCTCCTTTTTTATGGTTTTGGAGAAGACGTCTTTGTATGATGGGATTGGCTGATCTGTCCTTTTCTGTTCTGGAAGGTTCCTGGATTACCTCTCCGATCTCTGCGTTTCAATGAACAAATCCATCCCCGTCACACAGGAGTTGATATGCAAAGCCGTTCTGAATGCTGCCAATGCCGATATCCTCATCGAGACAAAGTAAGGAAAGACTCAACTGCTGAAGGTTTCTCCAAACGTTGCTGGCAATTTAGAAAACAATTTGGGGTCAATTTTCTCATTTTCCTTTCCTTTAGGCTGGTGCTGTCGCGTTTTGAATTTGAGGGCGTGAGCAGCAGCGAGAGCCCTCTGGAAAACGGAGAGGACGAGGAGGAAGTTTGGCTTTTCTGGAGAGATGCCAACAAGGAAACGAGAAGTAAAAGTATTCGAGAGTTGGCTCAGGATGCCAAGGAAGGACAGAAGGAGGACCAGGATGTCCTTAGTTATTACAGGTATTTGGGTGGCCCGGTGGGTTTGCGACTTCCGCTCCAGAGTGGCGTCTCGGATATTTCCACTTGTCCTCTCTTGTTCAGGTACCAACTAAACCTCTTTGCCCGCATGTGCCTGGACCGGCAGTACTTGGCCATCAATGAGATTTCCGGGCAGCTAGATGTGGATCTTATCCTGCGCTGTATGTCCGATGAGAATCTGCCGTTCGATCTGCGAGCGTCATTCTGCCGGTTGATGCTGCATATGCACGTGGACCGAGACCCCCAAGAACAGGTGACCCCTGTGAAATACGCCCGCCTCTGGTCAGAGATCCCTTCAGAAATCGCCATAGATGAGTAAGTCAATGGTCTTCCTTATTGCCACCGATTCCGTTCACATCCAGAACCTTTACACTAGAATGTGTTACTTTGTGTATTCTATTAATCTGTCCAGGAATAGAAGACTGTTCTTGCTAAAGGGATCTTTCCAAGGAAGTCTATTCTATTAGGTTTTGTTATGGCACACAACCCCGGCGTGCTCTGTAATCCATTCCATTCATTACTTGAACCCTCTACATACTCTCACCTAAAGTTCTATGTAAACCCAAAATCTTTTCCTTTAGGAGAAGCACTCTATCCTCATGTTGATGAGTACTATGGTCTCTTCCCCACAACCCTGGCCCAGTGGTTGTGGGGGCCTGTGGGAAGGGGCTTACCAGATTCTGGAAGCTCCTTTAAAAAATATAAAAAGGGGGTAGGTCTTCTCTTCGGGGTAGGTCTTCTCTTCGGGGTAGGTCTTCTCTTCGGGGTAGGTCTTCTCTTCGGGGTAGGTCTTCTCTTCGGGGTAGGTCTTCTCTTCGGGGTAGGTCTTCTCTTCGGGGTAGGTCTTCTCTTCGGGGTAGGTCTTCTCTTCGGGGTAGGTCTTCTCTTCGGGGTAGGTCTTCTTTTTGGGCAAACACGGTAGTATCCATACTCATTCATAAAATATATATATATAATACTTTAAGAAATCCTTTTGTTTAAGGGAAAAAAAATCCCCAAAGTCCCCTGTAAATCCATCATCAATCATGCCGTCTACTGAGTTTTGCCGAGAATCTGGTGGACCTTTGTAGATATTTGCCAGCACACCATGGAACGACATGAATAGTGTCCAAACGGGTGATTTATTGCATGATCAAGGAGAGTGCAACGTTTCGGAGTCATGCAGGACCCCCTTAATCAGGCATGTTTCCAGCTGGTTGTTGCTGCAGCGCCCCAGTTTCAGAGCTCATTTAGGAATGTGTGCGATGGGAATATGAAGTATAATCTGGTGGACCTGTCGCACACAACTGATCCTGACCATACTTCCGCTGAAGAATGGCTCCTCGAGCAGCTATATATAAGGGAAGAGGCGGAGATAATGGCGCCATCATTCACCAAATATGGTCATGGCCGTATTTGGTCAATGCCATTGACAATGGGAAGCTGAGGTGTGTGTATTCTCTATTGAGATTTTATATATATATATATATATATATATATATATATATATATATATATATATATATATATATATATATATATATATATATATATATATAGTCTATGTTTGTCATCACGCCTTACTGTATATAGTTTTCTTGGTGTATGTAGATCCAATTAGGGCTGCAACTAACGATTTATTTTCATAATCGATTAGTTGGACGGTTATTGTCTCGATTAATCGGATAATAGCCTTGTGTTTTCTGCTAAAAGCACCAAAAAAATACAGAGGTGTGACCCCGGCCTGAGATGTTTAGTAACATAATGGGGGTTAAAAAAACAAACAGAAATAAGTACAAAAAGAGCAAATAATCACTACTGTAAAGCCCCTTTCACACGGGGTGGATCAGTAATGATCAGTAATGATCCGCCCCGTGAACCTCCGCTTGCTCAGCAGGGATCGCTCCGTTGATCCCCGCTGAGCCGGCAGATGACAGGGCGGTCCCCGCACACTGTGCAGGGACCGCCCTCTCTTTTCTCCGCTCCCCCCTATGGGTGGATCGGATGACCGTCTGTCCGTGTTCATCCGCCGGACGGATGGAAAAGTAGGTTTTTCCTCCGTCACACTTTGGCGGGTCGGATTTCAGCGGGCATGTCACCGCTGACATCCGCGGCTCCATAGAGGAGCACGGAGCGCCCGTTCAGGTCCGCCTAATAAACTGGCAGGTGGATCTGAACGGGCCACCTGTGTGAAAGGGCCCTAAGGGGTTCATTTTTTTTTACTGTGGGACAGTGAAAGTGATATTTACCGTAGCAATTTGTTTTTTTGTACTATAAAGGGCTAATTGTTTTTGTTTTTTTTAATCCCATTATGTTAATGGCCGATTAATCAAATCTGAAAATTGTAATGGATTAATTTCATAATCGATTGTTTCGGCCCTAGATCCAATGAACTTCTTATTTGCTCCTCTTGGTCTGTTAAATATCCAAAGTTCTTTATCTTTTAAATGTAACAAGAAAAGACCCTGGTTACGGTCAGAAAGCGAATGCCTTTTTCTTGGGAGGGAAGTAGAAATGTTGGAGACGTGCGATTGTAGAATTTGCGTCATTTGACCTTTTTTGTCTCTTCTCTGGTCTTCACCTCACAGCTATGACAGCAGTGGGACATCGAGGGACGATATCAAGGAGAGATTCGCACTGACGATGGAGTTTGTGGAAGAATATTTGAGGGACGTTGTTGGGCAGAGATTTCCGTTCTCCGATAAAGAGAAGAACAAGCTGACCTTTGAGGTGATGTAACTTTTACTTTGAGGTTCTGGAGTCACCCCCCCCCCCCCCCACGCTTCTCAGTGTCCTCCCGGCGGGTAATGTCCTCCCTGTACTGCGAAGGCAGGGGCGGCATTGAAGGACCCGGCCTTGGGGCGGGAAAGAGTAAATCCGGGCCTGAGAACAATTACACCTTTTGGTGTTACAAAGTTTACAACAATCCAATTTTCATATTCTGGAAAATTTCAGGAGCTAAAATATGGCGGGGGAGGAGCACCAACGTAATCGTCGCCTTCCCTTTTTTTTCCTGTAGGTGGTGAACTTGGCTCGCAATCTCATCTACTTCGGCTTTTACAATTTCAGCGACCTCCTCCGTCTAACCAAAATTCTTCTGGCCATCCTCGACTGTGTGCACCTGGCTACCAATTTCCCCACCAACAAAATGGGCAAAGATGATGAAAAGCAAGGTAGGTAGATGGGGGGGGGGGAGGTGGGGGTGCCAATTCCAAGCAGAGGCACCCTGAATACTCGTCCCCGTGCTTCTGTAATTGGATTCCTGTGATTCACATTCGTTCAACAAAGAGGGATCCACACTGTTCAGCAGACGTGTTTCACGCAAAGTGCTTAATCATGCCAACTATGATTAAGCACCGACCACAACATACAGGGATGTACAGTGTAATACTGACATATAATCACACACAGATGATGGACTCTATGGACTTGTCTTTTTTTTTTCAACCTCACCTACTATGTAACTATGTAATACTATGTAACTCTGTAGAGAATAATCCCCTTTTCCGGTAGGTGGCAGTAACGTTATGCGCTCCATCCATGGCGTTGGAGAACTTATGACTCAGGTCGTACTACGTGGCGGGGGGTTCCTTCCGCTCACCCCCATGGCAGCCCCAGAAGGAGCCATTAAACCTCAGAGAGAGCCGGAGAAGGAGGACATCCTGGTCATGGACACCAAGCTGAAGATCATTGAGATTTTGCAGGTAAGTGTCCCTAGACGTGGGTTGGCGTTATGTCTTTATAATCCAGTCGTGTTTTGTGCCGACTCCGAGCTTAATTGGGGAAGAAATACAATTTTATGAAGGCAAATAAGATGAGTGGTATTCTCAGCCTAACGTATCGCTCGGGGGAGCCGCTTGCTGAAATCCCCTGCGCTGGGCACGTTCCATGTCTTCCTATGAAGAGGTGAGGGGATGGGGGGGTTTTTTTTGGGGATGTTCTATTCGAAAGTCAAAGATCTCATGTGTGTCCGGACTAATCATTGGATATTGTAATTCCCGTACCTCCCAAGATTGGTAATTGGCGTTCTCCTCAATTTCTGGGCCTCCGATTTGCGGCGTTTTTTACCGCGAAAAATTGCGGCGTTTTTCCCCGCGATTTGCCGCGACAAAACACAGCGTTTTTTCCCGCAGTTTTGTACAGGTCATTGGCATCAATGTAAAACGCCCAAGCCGCCCGATTCGCGCGTCAAACAAAGGACTTGTTTGAAATTCAGGCGTTCGGCGTTTTGCGTTGGAGATGTGAACCATCTCCATAGAGAATAATGTTATTTTTCCCCTCTAGCGTCTTTGAGCGTTGCGCTTCAGGCAACAAAACGCTCAGGTGTGAATGCAGCCTAATTAAGGCTGCATTCACACCTGAGCGTTTTGTGGTTTTGTCGCCTGACGCGCGAATCGGGCGGCAAAACGCTGCGTTTAGTCGCGGCAAATCGCGGGGAAAAACGCCGCAATTTGTCGCGGTAAAAAACGCCGCACATCGCCTACGCCTAGGTGTGAATGTAGCAGAGTCCGAGAGGTGAACGTCGAAGTGTGCGTCGCCTGAACGCTCCAGTAGTGGGCACTATCTGTTGCAATTTATTTATTTTTTCTCCTATTTTCTAGTTCATTCTGAACGTTCGCCTGGATTATCGCATCTCCTGTCTCCTCTGCATCTTCAAGAGTGAGTTTGATGAGAGCAACGCTCAGTCTGCAGACGGGTCGGACACCGTGACTGTGGTGCCAGGTAAGAGCGGGCTCTGGGGGAGGGGGGCTTGTTCGTCTCCTTTGGGGGGGGCTTGGTCGGCTCTGGGGGGGAGCTTGGGTCGGTTCTGGGGGGGAGCTTGGGTCGGTTCTGGGGGGGGTTCCGCTCTGGGGGAGGGGCTTGTTTGGCTCCTTTGGGGGGGGTGGCTTGTTTGGCTCTGGGGGGGGTGGCTTGTTTGGCTCTGGGGGGGGTGGCTTGTTCGGCTCTGGGGGGGGGGTGGCTTGTTCGGCTCTGGGGGAGGGGCTTCGGCTCTGGGGGAGGGGCTTGGGTCGGCTCTGGGGTTTGGACAGACTTCTTTTAGACACTTTTTAGAACTAGAAGTCCCGATATTTCGCACCTAAACTGTCCAAGTGATACAATCCTAATCTTAGAAATGTGTGTGTGATGTCACAGAACATCCAATTGCAGGTCTATAAAGGGTGATTGGATGGTCTAAGGAAACGTGTGATGTGTATGCCGTGATTGTATGGTCCTGGGTGACTCAGATTGTGTAGGGAGGATCATGGGTAATCTCGACATGGAAAGTCTGGTTGAGAAAAGACACCAACTAAATCTCGCTCAACTAATAAAGGGAAAAAAATAATATACAGTGGAACATCGGATTGCGAGTAACGCGTTTTTGAAATGCAAGCCAATTTAAAAATCCTGACTCGGTTTGCGAGCGTTTGACTAGACTTGCAGGATTCAAGCTGCTTGTGTGTGCAGTACCGCATGTGGCCAGGAGGTGCGGGGGCGCCGGAGACGCTCAAACACTCCATTTCCGAATGTCTCCGGCGCCCCCACGTCTCTGGCCACATGCGGTACTGCACAGACGAGCAGTGGCTGTGGAACGGATTATCTGAGTTTCTATTATTTCCTATGGGAAAGCTCGCTTTGATATAAGAGTTCTGTGGATTACAAGCATTCTCCTGAAACGAATTGTATGCTCTTAATCCAAGGTATTCCATATATTCTAAAATAAAAAATCATACAATCCTTTACCCACAGTTCTTCCAGAAGAAGGCAAGCAAAGGGGGACATATGTATTCAAATTGAAAGATACCGATTTGTATTTTGTATGTGTGGTGATGTTTAACCACTTGACCTCCAGAAAGTTTTACCCCCCTTTATGACCCTTTTTTTGCGATTCAGCACTGCATTACTTTGACTTGTAAATGCGCGGTCGTGCGACGTGGTACACAAATTTTCATTTTGATATTTTTTTTTAGAGATTTCTTTTGGTGGTATTTGATCACCTCTGCGTTTTTTTTAATTTTTTTCGCTATAAACAAAAATAGAGCGACAATTTTTTTTTTCTGTTAATAAAACATCCAATAACATTGAAAAAAACAATTTCTTCATAAGTTTAGGTCAATATGTATTCTGCTACGTATGTTTGGTTAAAAAAAATCCCAATAAGTGTTTGATTGGTTTGTGTGTTATAGCGTCTACAAACTATGGGATATATACTGGATTTTTTTTTTTTTTTTATATGGTGGCGATCGGTGACCTTATATCGGGACTGTGCTGTTGCGGCGGTCAATCTGACACTAACGGACACTTTGCGGGAACCAGTGACACCAATACAGTGATTAGTGCTAAAAATATGCACTGTCACTGTACGAATGACACTGCTGGGAAAGGGGTTATCCTCTAGGGGCAATTAAAGGGTTACCTGTGTGCCTGGCCAGTGTCTGTGGACTGTGTGCCTGGCCAGTGTCTGTGGACTGTGTGCCTGGCCAGTGTCTGTGGACTGTGTGCCTGGCCAGTGTCTGTGGACTGTGTGCCTGGCCAGTGTCTGTGGACTGTGTGCCTGGCCAGTGTCTGTGGACTGTGTGCCTGGCCAGTGTCTGTGGACTGTGTGCCTGGCCAGTGTCTGTGGACTGTGTGCCTGGCCAGTGTCTGTGGACTGTGTGCCTGGCCAGTGTCTGTGGACTGTGTGCCTGACCAGTGTCTGTGGACTGTGTGCCTGGCCAGTGTCTGTGGACTGTGTGCCTGGCCAGTGTCTGTGGACTGTGTGCTGCTTTCACTAAACGCAATAATGATCCTGATTTGTATTTTAGGTGCCCTGGATTTCGAGCACATCGAGGAGCAGGCGGAGGGCATCTTCGGGGGAAGGTAAGGAGCGCGTTGTCATCCTTTTCAGTATCTTTTTTACATAGAATAAAAGCTGTTAGGCCCAGATTCTCGTAGATCGGCGTAAATGTCGGCGGGCGTAACGTATCTCATTTACGTTACGCCGCCACAAGTTTTACAGGCAAGTGCTTTATTCACAAAGAACTTGCCTGTAAAGTTGCGGCGGCGTAGCGTAAATCACCCCGGCGCAAGCCCGCCTAATTCAAATTAGCCGGGAAGGGGGCGTGGAGCATTTAAATTAAGCGCGTTCCCGCGCCGAACGTACTGCGCATGCGCCGTCCGGAAAATATCCCAGGGTGCATTGCTCCAAATGACGTCGCAAGGACGTCATTGGTTTCGGCGTGAACGTAAATGGCGTCCAGCCCCATTCACGGACGACTTACGCAAACGACGTAAATCTATAAATTTTGACACGGGAACGACGGCCATACTTAACATTGGTTGCTCCTCATATAGCAGGGGCAAGTTTACACCGCGCAAACATAACGTAAACGTTGTAACTTCACTGCGTCGACCGCGCGGACGTTCGGGAATTTGCGTATCTAGCTAATTTGCATACTCGACGGGGAAAACGACGGAGGAGACACCTAGCGGCAAAAAAATATTACGTTTAAGATCCGACGGCGTAAGAGCCTTACGCCTGTCGGATCTAATGGATATCTATGCGTAACTGATTCTAAGAAACAGGCGCATAGATACGACGGGTCGGATTAGGACTTACGACGGCGTACATGGTGTTGCGCCGTCGTAAGCCCTTTGAGAATCTGGGCCTTAAGTCTTGTGAAGTTTTCTTTTCAAAGTGATTTGTTTCCATAATAATGTAACAATGTAACGCTTCTGTGAGGATGAAATCGGCTACATAATATTAGAATCTGCGCTCAGCGTCCACAGCCATTGGATGGAGAAGTTGGGGGGGGGGGGGGAAGCTTGGCTGGCTGCACGCCTCCTATGGATCATAGAGTGGTTCCTTCTGCACGCCTCCTATGATCATAGAGTGGTTCCTTCTGCACTCCTCCTATAGATCATAGAGTGGTTCCTTCTGCACGCCTCCTATGGATCATAGAGTGGTTCCTTCTGCACTCCTGTGACCAGTTTTGAGCAGACAGCGAGCGGAAGCCTGCTGACGTCAAAGAGCTGGTCCAGGCTCAGGAAAGATTGCATCCATGTTGTTGGCATCTGCCCACATGCCTGGACCGGCACCCGGCTGAGCTGAGAGCCTCTCCCTCCCCCTCCACAGCCTACGGCGCCGGTGACTGACAGTCGGCAGCTCTCTGCTCGGGGAGCTCTGGAAACCGAGCGTTTTGCCGGTGTTTGATCTCTCGGTTCACAGTGTTGGAGCCAGAGGGGGACAGATGCAGCATCCACCTAGGTACCGTATTTATCGGGGTATAGCGCGCGCCGGCGTATACCGCGCACCCCAAGCTTAGAAGGGAAGTTTAGGAAAAAACTTACATTTTGGATGCTCAGCCTTGTCGGTGTCCGTCTGCTGTCGGCGGCCTTGTCCGGCTTCTGTCTGCGGCCTTGTGCGGGGTCCATCCAGCCTTGTCAGTGTCCGTCGCGTCCATCTGCCGGGGGTTGCAGCGTTGTGTGTTTGAATTTGGCGCCTCGGTCGAGCTGTGCAGAGCCGGATTTCCGGCTCCTCTCGCGTGGCTGCGGGCCGAGCCTAGCCGAGCGCGCAGTACACTCGGTCGGGCTTTGTCGGCGGCGCTCAGACAGCGAGGATCGACGTATAACGTGCACACAATTTTCCCCTGATTTTAAGGGGAAAAAAGTGTGCGTTATACGCCGATAAATACGGTAGTAAAAATCCCTTACTTCTCGAATTCCTGGCTCAGCAATGTTGTTTGGACCAGATGAATGAATGCCGCGCCAGAACGGATTGGCGGCTGCTGGAATGTTCTCTAGTAGTTGTGCTCTGTACAGGAAGCGGCGCTGTGTGGCGGCGCCATACTCCTAGTTATGTTCAGTCGGCTGTACCTCATCTCCACCATTCAGGAGACACCTTGTGTTTTTTTTTTTCTAAGTATACAAGGCGCCCTCCGATTGGCCAAGGTGGAGATCTTGACGTCGTCTGTCCACCTCTCTACCCCAGCCAATCACAGGATGCCTTGTATTCACTGAAAAAAAAATCCAAGGCATCTCCCAAATGGTGGAGATGTGATACAGGCAACCCCCTCTCTAGATTGTGGAGGGGAAGCTGCCAGAACCCGGCGCTGTATCCTGTACACGGCACAGACAGTCCATTCCAGCATACAGATCATGTTCGCTCCAAGCTGGCCCCAAATAATTATTTAACGTGCCAGGAAACCTTTTATTTCCCTTTTTTAAATTGACAAAGCAACTGTTTATCCATTTCTAATGGGCAAAAGTCCAACAAATGCAAAAACAAATAGTCATTTAGGCCGTTGATGCGAATCTGGTTTCAAATGTTTACTTGGATGTTATTCTTGTTTTAAATCCGACTGTCAGGATTGCAATATGGAAGCCGCCATTGCCCAGCGCACAAGCTGTTCTTTTATTTTTATTCTAATTTTATATTGAATATATGAACAAAAATCTCCTCTTTTAGGCTCGGTTCACACTGCTGCGCCGAGAATTTGTTCTGTTTTTTCCCCTGTGTGAGGCGCGAATTTACCGCGAATTTCAGGAGTTGGACATGGCTGTGATTGATGATCTAGCCAATGGAATCCTCATGTAAAAAAAGTGTTCACTTCCTGTGTACTTCCTGGTTTTTGTGGAGAGTAGTGCGGGTTAAATTCGCACATCTGGAATCGCATTGATGGTTCACATAACGATTTACATTGAAGCCTATGGAGCCGAATTCGCATCGCACGCGGCTCAAACGCGCACAGGACCCTTTTTGCACGCAGCTTAGATTCGCACCACACTGATGTGAACGGCACTAATATAAAACAATGTTTATTTAAATGACTTGCAAATATGAGCGATCGCAACGGCGGCTCAAATTCGCAAAAAAAATTTGCAGCAGTGTGAACCCGGCCGTAAAGTGATTGTCATTTAAAAACAAAAAAAAACAAACGCAAACTGGTTCATTCTCTCCTTTTTCTGCAGTGATTTTGCACAGAGTAGCCCCCGATCCCATTCACCTGGAATCCCCCGCCAACTCTCCTTCTCATTGTACCACCATAGGGAGTCTCTTCCCGTTGTGGCGCACCTGCAGGCTCCCTCCCGATGAGGCAGAGAATTAAACCTTAAGCCTTGTACATTAAGTGTGTGTGTATGTATGTATATATATGTGTGTGTGTGTGTATGTATATATATATATATATATATATATATATATATATATATATATACATACATACATACATACATACATACATACATACATACATACATACATACATACATACATACATACATACATACATCCCACCCCACATCCAGGCAAAATGCAGAGTTAGTTATGTGTGTTCCTTTAATGTTGAGACTGACGCATTTCAGGACCAATAGAGTCCTTTCATCAGGGGCTTTCCTTGCAGAGTATTGCTGCCATAACATTTCTAAAATAAACAATTCTACATTAAAGTAAAGCGTAAGTAGATCTCATAGCGAGCAGATAAAGGCAATCATTTACTGACACCCCCAGCTTGGGCGCATGTTGGTTGGGCGGGGGTGGGATAGGAGGGGTTGGGCGCATGTTGGTTGGGTGGATGTGGGCGGGAGGGGTTGGGTGGATGTGGGCGGGATGGGAGGGGTTGGGCGTATGTTGGTTGGGTGGATGTGGGCGGGATGGGAGGGGTTGGGCGTATGTTGGTTGGGTGGATGTGGGATGGGAGGGGTTGGGCGGATGGATGTGGGGTGGGATATGAGGGGTTGGGCGCATGTTGGTTGGGTGGATGTGGGGTGGGATGGGAGGGGTTGGGCGCATGTTGGTTGGTTGGATGTGGGATGGGAGGGGTTGGGCGCATGTTGGTTGGGTGGATGTGGGATGGGAGGGGTTGGGCGCATGTTGGTTGGGTGGATGTGGGGTGGGATGGGAGGGGTTGGGCGCATGTTGGTTGGGTGGATGTGGGATGGGAGGGGTTGGGCGCATGTTGGTTGGGTGGATGTGGGGTGGGATGGGAGGGGTTGGGCGCATGTTGGTTGGTTGGATGTGGGATGGGAGGGGTTGGGCGCATGTTGGTTGGGTGGATGTGGGATGGGAGGGGTTGGGCGCATGTTGGTTGGGTGGATGTGGGGTGGGATGGGAGGGGTTGGGCGCATGTTGGTTGGGTGGATGGATGTGGGGTGGGATGGGAGGGGTTGGGGCATGTTGGGTGGGTGGATGGATGTAGGATGGGAGGGGTTGGGCGCATGTTGGTTGGGTGGATGTGGGGTGGGATGGGAGGGGTTGGGTGCATGTTGGTTGGGTGGATGTGGGATGGGAGGGGTTGGGCGCATGTTGGTTGGGTGATTGTGGGATGGGAGGGGTTGGGCGCATGTTGGTTGGGTGGATGTGGGCGGGATGGGAGGGGTTGGGCGCATGTTGGTTGGGTGGGTTGGGATGGGAGGGGTTGGTTGCGTGGATGTGGGGTGGGATGGGAGGGATTGGGCGCATGTTGGTTGGGTGGATGTGGGGTGGGATGGGAGGGGTTGGGCGCATGTTGGTTGGGTGGGATGGGAGGGGTTGGGCGCATGTTGGTTGGGGTGGATGTGGGCGGGAGGGGTTGGGTGGATGTGGGCGGGATGGGAGGGGTTGGGCGTATGTTGGTTGGGTGGATGTGGGCGGGATGGGAGGGGTTGGGCGTATGTTGGTTGGGTGGATGTGGGATGGGAGGGGTTGGGCGGATGGATGTGGGGTGGGATATGAGGGGTTGGGCGCATGTTGGTTGGGTGGATGTGGGGTGGGATGGGAGGGGTTGGGCGCATGTTGGTTGGGTGGATGTGGGGTGGGATGGGAGGGGTTGGGCGCATGTTGGTTGGGTGGATGTGGGATGGGAGGGGTTGGGCGCATGTTGGTTGGGTGGATGTGGGGTGGGATGGGAGGGGTTGGGCGCATGTTGGTTGGGTGGATGTGGGATGGGAGGGGTTGGGCGCATGTTGGTTGGGTGGATGTGGGGTGGGATGGGAGGGGTTGGGCGCATGTTGGTTGGTTGGATGTGGGATGGGAGGGGTTGGGCGCATGTTGGTTGGGTGGATGTGGGATGGGAGGGGTTGGGCGCATGTTGGTTGGGTGGATGTGGGGTGGGATGGGAGGGGTTGGGCGCATGTTGGTTGGGTGGATGGATGTGGGGTGGGATGGGAGGGGTTGGGGCATGTTGGGTGGGTGGATGGATGTAGGATGGGAGGGGTTGGGCGCATGTTGGTTGGGTGGATGTGGGGTGGGATGGGAGGGGTTGGGTGCATGTTGGTTGGGTGGATGTGGGATGGGAGGGGTTGGGCGCATGTTGGTTGGGTGATTGTGGGATGGGAGGGGTTGGGCGCATGTTGGTTGGGTGGATGTGGGCGGGATGGGAGGGGTTGGGCGCATGTTGGTTGGGTGGGTTGGGATGGGAGGGGTTGGTTGCGTGGATGTGGGGTGGGATGGGAGGGATTGGGCGCATGTTGGTTGGGTGGATGTGGGGTGGGATGGGAGGGGTTGGGCGCATGTTGGTTGGGTGGGATGGGAGGGGTTGGGCGCATGTTGGTTGGGGTGGATGTGGGCGGGAGGGGTTGGGTGGATGTGGGCGGGATGGGAGGGGTTGGGCGTATGTTGGTTGGGTGGATGTGGGCGGGATGGGAGGGGTTGGGCGTATGTTGGTTGGGTGGATGTGGGATGGGAGGGGTTGGGCGGATGGATGTGGGGTGGGATATGAGGGGTTGGGCGCATGTTGGTTGGGTGGATGTGGGGTGGGATGGGAGGGGTTGGGCGCATGTTGGTTGGGTGGATGTGGGGTGGGATGGGAGGGGTTGGGCGCATGTTGGTTGGGTGGATGTGGGATGGGAGGGGTTGGGCGCATGTTGGTTGGGTGGATGTGGGATGGGAGGGGTTGTGCGCATGTTGGTTGGGTGGATGTGGGATGGGAGGGGTTGGGCGCATGTTGGTTGGGTGGATGTGGGGTGGGATGGGAGGGGTTGGGCGCATGTTGGTTGGTTGGATGTGGGATGGGAGGGGTTGGGCGCATGTTGGTTGGGTGGATGTGGGATGGGAGGGGTTGGGCGCATGTTGGTTGGGTGGATGTGGGGTGGGATGGGAGGGGTTGGGCGCATGTTGGTTGGGTGGATGGATGTGGGGTGGGATGGGAGGGGTTGGGGCATGTTGGGTGGGTGGATGGATGTAGGATGGGAGGGGTTGGGCGCATGTTGGTTGGGTGGATGTGGGGTGGGATGGGAGGGGTTGGGTGCATGTTGGTTGGGTGGATGTGGGATGGGAGGGGTTGGGCGCATGTTGGTTGGGTGATTGTGGGATGGGAGGGGTTGGGCGCATGTTGGTTGGGTGGATGTGGGCGGGATGGGAGGGGTTGGGCGCATGTTGGTTGGGTGGGTTGGGATGGGAGGGGTTGGTTGCGTGGATGTGGGGTGGGATGGGAGGGATTGGGCGCATGTTGGTTGGGTGGATGTGGGGTGGGATGGGAGGGGTTGGGCGCATGTTGGTTGGGTGGGATGGGAGGGGTTGGGCGCATGTTGGTTGGGGTGGATGTGGGCGGGAGGGGTTGGGTGGATGTGGGCGGGATGGGAGGGGTTGGGCGTATGTTGGTTGGGTGGATGTGGGCGGGATGGGAGGGGTTGGGCGTATGTTGGTTGGGTGGATGTGGGATGGGAGGGGTTGGGCGGATGGATGTGGGGTGGGATATGAGGGGTTGGGCGCATGTTGGTTGGGTGGATGTGGGGTGGGATGGGAGGGGTTGGGCGCATGTTGGTTGGGTGGATGTGGGGTGGGATGGGAGGGGTTGGGCGCATGTTGGTTGGGTGGATGTGGGATGGGAGGGGTTGGGCGCATGTTGGTTGGGTGGATGTGGGATGGGAGGGGTTGGGCGCATGTTGGTTGGGTGGATGTGGGATGGGAGGGGTTGGGCGCATGTTGGTTGGGTGGATGTGGGGTGGGATGGGAGGGGTTGGGCGCATGTTGGTTGGTTGGATGTGGGATGGGAGGGGTTGGGCGCATGTTGGTTGGGTGGATGTGGGATGGGAGGGGTTGGGCGCATGTTGGTTGGGTGGATGTGGGGTGGGATGGGAGGGGTTGGGCGCATGTTGGTTGGGTGGATGGATGTGGGGTGGGATGGGAGGGGTTGGGGCATGTTGGGTGGGTGGATGGATGTAGGATGGGAGGGGTTGGGCGCATGTTGGTTGGGTGGATGTGGGGTGGGATGGGAGGGGTTGGGTGCATGTTGGTTGGGTGGATGTGGGATGGGAGGGGTTGGGCGCATGTTGGTTGGGTGATTGTGGGATGGGAGGGGTTGGGCGCATGTTGGTTGGGTGGATGTGGGCGGGATGGGAGGGGTTGGGCGCATGTTGGTTGGGTGGGTTGGGATGGGAGGGGTTGGTTGCGTGGATGTGGGGTGGGATGGGAGGGATTGGGCGCATGTTGGTTGGGTGGATGTGGGGTGGGATGGGAGGGGTTGGGCGCATGTTGGTTGGGTGGGATGGGAGGGGTTGGGCGCATGTTGGTTGGGGTGGATATGTGCGGGACCGCTTTGCCCAGCGGAACCGGCCAGGTACCACACTGAGACCTCGTAGTTGCGGGTCAGTCACTTACCAGATATTGAGACAAGGATGAGTAGATGGTTCTACAAGTCCGGCTCCCAGGTTTCCATCTTGAAAGGTTCCTTTTTACCATTCCAGAATAAAATCGGGACGCCCCCCCGGGTATCTCGGCCTTCACACTGACTTGTCCCCTTTTTTCCTCGCAGTGAAGAGAACACCCCGTTGGACCTGGACGATGATGGCGGTCGCACCTTTCTGCGCGTCTTGCTCCACCTCACCATGCATGATTACCCCCCTCTGGTGTCGGGGGCCCTGCAGCTGCTCTTCCGCCATTTCAGCCAAAGGCAGGAGGTTCTCCAGGCCTTCAAACAGGTCTGTGGACCGCCATTGGCCGCCGTCTTCCAGGCGAAGGTCCGTAGGCGTCCTCTGACCGATGTCCTCTCCCCGTAGGTCCAGCTGTTGGTCACCAGCCAGGACGTGGATAACTACAAGCAGATAAAGCAGGATTTGGACCAGCTGAGGTCCATCGTGGAAAAGTCGGAGTTGTGGGTCTACAAAGGGTCGGGGCCGGAGGAGACGGCGGAGCAGACGACGGGCACAGCGGGCACCAAAGAGGCAAGTTTTCCTTCAAGTCTCAAACCTTAAAGCAGAACTCCAGAAATATTGTTTTTGGGTGAGGTAGGGAAGATTTTCAATTTGTGACCCAATTGTGACGCTTTCCCCTTCATTCCCGTCCCTGAAGTGGGGGAGGAGTTGTTGTGGGTGCAGGGCATCATGGGAAGTAATAAAACGCAAACCTTTCCTCGCTCAGCTAAAACATGGAACTCTAACCCTAGGACTGCTTGCACAGAGGGGCCAAGATGGGGCCCCAGAGCACCCAAACCCCATACAACTCCACCTGTGCCCTGCCAACGGAGCTCGGGTACAGGAAGCGCTTGGCTCAGTGGTAGAATTGGCCCATACGTGAGCTTCTGGTGATTTTGAACTTAAAGTGGCTGTAAACCCTCCATATTCCCAGTGAAGTGACTGGCCTCAGGAGATACAGAGATGAAAGAAATGCTCCTACATACGTTGTACCTGTTTACCTGCAGTCTTCTCTTTACATCCATTTAAAGTGCTGAATTTATACAGCTTGTCTGAGAGTTCCAAAAAAAAGGGGGTGGAGAGCTGAAGTTACACTCTCCGGAGCTCAGGGAACCCCCCCCCCCCCCCTTACACAGGAACAGAGCTGAGGCTGTAATTCAGAGGAGGGAGGCAACAGAGAAATTACACTTTGTATCAATCTCAATAGAAGTGCATTCCCATTTTCCTGCATCTCAGCTTGTTTTTTTGCCTTTTGTAGGAAGGATCTGGGAAGCCAAAGAAAGCGGAAAGCACGAGCAGCTACAACTACAGAGTGGTGCGCGAGGTGCGTCTGCCCCGTCCTGGAGGGGGTATTCCGTGTATTGCAGGGGTCTTAAAATCCATGGGGGTCTAGTTGGTAAAATGTTCTCATGGCAGAGCTCCGAATCTCATACTTGATGAAATAATAAAAAAATAAAAAATCTCATATGCGCTATAATACATCAGTGTCCCTTTTTACAGCACAATCCCCCCTCCCCCCCCATGTACATCACTGTCCTCAGTATCTCCCCTTCCCCCCCTTAACATCTCAGCTCCTCCTTTATAGCACAATCCCCTCCCCCTTTCACATCACCAATCCCCCCCCCCCCTTCACATCACCAATCCCTCCCCCCCTTTCACATCACCAATCCCCCCCCCTTCACATCACCAATCCCTCCCCCTTTCACATCACCAATCCCCCCCCCCTTTCACATCACCAATCCCCCCCCCCCTTTCACATCACCAATCCCCCCCCCCCTTCACATCACCAATCCCTCCCCCCCCTTCACATCACCAATCCCTCCCCCCCCCCTTCACATCACCAATCCCCCCCCCTTTCACATCACCAATCCCCCCCCCCTTTCACATCACCAATCCCCCCCCCCCCTTTCACATCACCAATCCCCCCCCCCCCTTCACATCACCAATCCCCCCCCCCCTTCACATCACCAATCCCCCCCCCCCCTTCACATCACCAATCCCCCCCCCCCCCTTCATATCACCAATCCCCCCCCCCCCTTCATATCACCAATCCCCCCCCCCCTTTCACATCACCAATCCCCCCCCCCCCTTTCACATCACCAATCCCCCCCCCTTTCACATCACCAATTCCCCCCCCCCCCTTTCACATCACCAATTCCCCCCCCCCCCTTTCACATCACCAATTCCCCCCCCCCCCCCCCCTTTCACATCCCCAATCCCCCCCCCCCCTTTCACATCACCAATCCCCCCCCCCCCTTTCACATCACCAATCCCTCCCCCCTTTCACATCACCAATCCCTCCCCCCTTTCACATCGCCAATCCCTCCTCCCCCTTTCACATTGCCAAGGTCCCCCTTTAAAGCAGTCCCTCACTGGCCTCGCGGTGCCCCATTACACTGCGCAGTGCCCCTTGCAGTCATAGGCCCCCTCTTCTATTATATCAGTCCCCCTTTCATCATTCAGCCTCCCTTGCACAGTCCTACCAGGGCAGAGGCAAATGGCAGCTGGGTGTTCTCTCTGGTGCCCGGCTGCCGCCATCATCCTCCCAGCAGGCAGGGGGCGGGAGGTGCTGCATATCAGGACAGAGGGCGGGCACTGCCCAACTGATTACATTAACAAGCAGGTGATACCGATTTCTGTCCCGTGTCCCAATATGCAGCACCCCCCACCCGCTGTTAGGATGATGGCGGCGGCCAGGCGGGGACGCGGGAGAGAACAACCAGACTGATAAAGGCGCGGCCGCGGTCCGCCATTTAGTGAACCCGGATTTTATTTTATTTTTTCCCTTGTAGATCCTCCTGCGGCTCAGCAAGCTCTGCGTGCAGGAAAACTCGTCCGGGCGCAGAAACCGCAAACAGCAACAACGTCTCCTGCGGAACATGGGGGCGCACACGGTGGTGCTGGAGCTGCTGCAGATCCCCTATGAGAAGGTGAAGCTTTACACGTGTTTTTCACTGCTGCTATTGGTCATAAATGGTTCATTGGAGAGGGGCAGTTTTTTCCCCCAGTGTTGCCATTCGTAATTGCTTAGAAAAGTGTGTAAGGCAAAACGCGCATGCTCTTTAAAGTCTTTTTCCTTTTTTTTGTAATTGCTCGGCATTGTATTTAGAAAAGTGCTCCTCGCTGCAATACTCGCCTCCTCTGCAATACTCACCTCCTCTGCAATACTCACCTCCTCTGCAATACTCACCTCCTCTGCAATACTCACCTCCTCTGCAATACTCACCTCCTCTGCAATACTCACCTCCTCTGCAATACTCACCTCCTCTGCAATACTCACCTCCTCTGCAATACTCACCTCCTCTGCAATACTCACCTCCTCTGCAATACTCGCCTCCTCTGCAATACTCACCTCCTCTGCAATACTCACCTCCTCTGCAATACTCACCTCCTCTGCAATACTCACCTCCTCTGCAGGGCTTTCCTCCTCTGTGATCCAGCTGTGCTCCTCTCACACCCAATGATTGTTGGCCAGTCTGGGCTTGCAGGAGAATGGTGCTGACCCCCACCCCCCCCCCCCCCCCCTCTATGGGCGCTGCTCACTTTTTGTGTTTGGGACCCAAATGAAGAGCAGAGAAAGGACCTGTGACCCCTTTACTGGATTGGGTAGAACAAGAGGAAGAGGAGTTCAAGTAGTTTGGGGGGGGGGGGGTCATCTATTTATACTAGTCTTCCCTTTCATCCATTGCAGCTGTTTTCGCCAATAGGCTGAAGGAAAAAACACTTCTACAAGTCCGTTCCAACTGGAGATCACAGCTGCCCCTGGTTCTGGGTCTCGATCAGTCGGCAAAGGCTGGGAGAGTATTAATGGGGGGGGGGGGGCGTTTGACGAAAGTGAAGCTTTTGTAATATTTGTAGCTGTCTACAAGTGGTTTCTAGCTGGAGCTTACACAGGATATCTAATCTGCCCCATGTGACGGTTTATCTATCTATCTCTATATATCTCTCTCGCTCTTTCTCGCTCTTTCTCGCTCTTCTCTCTTTCTCGCTCTTCTCTCTTTCTCGCTCTTTCTCGCTTTTCTCTCTTTCTCGCTCTTTCTCGCTTTTCTCTCTTTCTCTCTCGCTCTCTCGCTCTCTCGCTCTCTCGCTCTCTCTCTCGCTCTCTCTTTCTCGCTCTCTTTCGCTCTCTCGCTCTCTCTCTCTCTCTCTCTCTCTCGCTCTCTCGCTCTCTCTCGCTCTCTCTCGCTCTCTTTCGCTCTCTTTCTCGCTCTCTTTCTTGCTCTCGATCTCGCTCTCTCTCCCGCTCTCGATCTCGCTCTCTCTCCCGCTCTCGCTCTCGATCTCGCTCTCTCTCCCGCTCTCGCTCTCGATCTCGCTCTCTCTCCCGCTCTCGCTCTCGATCTCGCTCTCTCTCCCGCTCTCGCTCTCGATCTCGCTCTCTCTCCTCCCAACTATTTCAGATGGGAATGACGGATACCTGTTAGAAAATGTATGTAGGGATAGGACACACCCCTTTAAGGAGAATTGTACAAAAAAAAGAGGAGTTAAACCCACAAGTGCGCATTTTTTATTTTATTTTTTTCAAATTTACAAATGTAGGAATGGGATGATGCAAAAATGAAGGAAAGACGTTCTTGACGGCCGCACTCCAAAAATTAATTGCTTTTATTGTAAAATCAAAAAACGGGGGAAAGCTGACGCGTTTCACACCTAAGCTATGAATAAGCACTAAGGTTAGGTGTGAAACGCGTCAGTTTTTACCCCGTTTGCTGTGGCATGCTTTCCGTGTGTTTTTTTGATTTTACAATAAAAGCAATTAATTTTTGGAGTGCGGCGGTCAAGAACGTCTTTCCTTCATTTTTTGCGTCATTCCACGCTTTGGCGGCTCTGGATCTGGTGAGGAGACTCTTGATTGGTATCCTGGAGCCGGTGATTTTCTTCTTCCACTTCTTCGTCTGTAGAAATGGGATGAAAGGTTTATCACTGGGCGATCAATATACATTTTATATACAATATATGGATCGGAGTAACGTGAAAGTCCAATGGGGTGGACAGAGGGAATTTGTTCCCAATCAGGGACAGTTGGAAGCGATGTGGTGGTCCTCTTCACTCACCAGAATAGTGAATTGAGCCGGGGTGAGAAGAAAGGGAGGAGTATATGGGGGGGGGGTGGAGAGAAAGGGGAGGGTGAATGGAAAGGAGGACGAAGAGTAGAATGGGGGGGGGTGAGAAGTAAAGGGTGGAGTATTTGGGGGGGTGGAGAGAAAGGGGAGGGTGAATGGAAAGGAGGACGAAGAGTAGAATGGGGGGGGGGGTGAGAAGAAAAGGGAGTATATGGGGGGGGGGGGTGGAGAGAGAAAGGAGGGTGAATGGAAAAGAGATGGGACGAAGAGTATAGGGGGGGGGGTGTATTTGGGGGGGTGAGTAGCGGAGAGAACACTATTTTTTTATATGGGGGGGGGGTAGAGAAAAGGGGAAAGAAAGTATATATGGGGGGGTTGTGTAACGTGGGGGAGGGAGAAGGTAGAGATAGTATATTGGGGGGGGGGGGTCTATGGCAGTGATGGTGAACCTCGGCACCCCAGATGTTTTGGAACTACATTTCCCATGATGCGCATGCACGCTGCAGTGTAGTGGAGCATCATGGGAAATGTAGTTCCAAAACATCTGGGGTGCCGAGGTTCACCATCACTGCTCTATGGGGAGGGGCATGAAATTGCCTGTGTTGTCATTGGCCGTCATTAATGAGCTCTTCTCTTTCGGTCTCCCCAGTCTGAGGACACGCGCATGCAGGAGATAATGAGGATCGCTCATGAATTCCTGCAGAACTTCTGTGCCGGGAACCAGCAGAACCAGACGCTTCTCCACAAACACATCAACCTCTTCCTGACCCCGGGGGTGAGTGCCGGGACCGGCCAATCAGCACGTAGCACATTTACCCCACAAGCACAGTGCAGCTCAGTACAGAGATGTGGGTAAGAGCAGCCAATGGCAGACCAGGAAAAGAGGAAGTCTCTTTTGTCAGGTTGTGCCAACAATGATACAATGTTACAGAAACGGTAAGAGGGAGGGGCCGGAATATATATATATACTTAATTTTTGGGTTACATGCACCTCGTTCATTCTGTGTTTAGCTCTCTTGGGTTCCCTCCCTGGAATACAAATCTGCCTGACGTGATTTTCTCTCCGATTGCAAAGCCTGTCGATTGATTTTAAAGGCGCGGCGTTGGGCAGAATGTCCTCGGCCGTGCCGATTGGATGATACCCGTGTGTGTGTTTCTCGTAGATTCTAGAGGCCGTCACCATGCAGCACATCTTCAAAGACAACTTCCAGCTGTGCAGCGAGATAAACGAGCGCGTCGTCCAGCACTTCGCTCACTGCATCGAGACGCACGGCCGCAGCGTGCAGTACATCAAATTCCTGCAGACCATCGTGAAGGCCGAGGGCCGGTTCATCAAGAAGTGCCAGGACATCGTCATGGCGGAGGTGAGGGCGCCGAAAAACACCGTATACAATGTGTCTGTTCTGTGTATGGGGGGGGGGGAGGGGGTGTTCCTATATTTGCATACAGACCTCCCCAGGTAACATCCCAATATGCAGCACCTCCCGCCCCTGTCCGCGGCAGCCAGGCGGGTGACTAGTGAGAGAGAGAACCCTCGGGCTGATAAGGGCCACGGTCCAGATGGGACTATCACTTGGTCCGGGTCCAGATAGGACTATCGCTTGGTCCGGGTCCAGACCGCAGTTCAGATAGGGCTATCACTTGGTCCGGGTTCAGATAGGACTATCACTTGGTCCGGGTCCAGATAGGACTATCACTTGGTCTGGGTCCAGATAGGGCTATCACTTGGTCTGGGTCCAGATAGGGCTATCACTTGGTCTGGGTCCAGATAGGGCTATCACTTGGTCTGGGTCCAGATAGGGCTATCACTTGGTCCGGGTCCAGACCGCAGTTCAGATAGGACTATCGCTTGGTCCGGGTCCAGATAGGACTATCGCTTGGTCCGGGTCCAGATAGGACTATCACTTGGTCCGGGTCCAGATAGGACTATCACTTGGTCCGGGTCCAGATAGGACTATCACTTGGTCCGGGTCCAGATAGGACTATCACTTGGTCCGGGTCCAGATAGGACTATCACTTGGTCCGGGTCCAGATAGGACTATCACTTGGTCCGGGTCCACATAGGACTATCACTTGGTCCGGGTCCACATAGGGCTATCGCTTGGTCCGGGTCCAGATAGGGCTATCACTTGGTCCGGGTCCAGATAGGACTATCACTTGGTCCGGGTCCAGACCACAGTTCAGATAGGACTATCACTTGGTCCGGGTCCAGATAGGACTATCACTTGGTCCGGGTCCAGATAGGACTATCACTTGGTCCGGGTCCAGATAGGACTATCACTTGGTCCAGACCGCAGTTCAGATAGGACTATCACTTGGTCCGGGTCCAGATAGGACTATCACTTGGTCCGGGTCCAGATAGGACTATCACTTGGTCCGGGTCCAGATAGGACTATCACTTGGTCCGGGTCCAGATAGGACTATCACTTGGTCCGGGTCCACATAGGACTATCACTTGGTCCGGGTCCACATAGGGCTATCGCTTGGTCCGGGTCCAGATAGGGCTATCACTTGGTCCGGGTCCAGATAGGACTATCACTTGGTCCGGGTCCAGACCACAGTTCAGATAGGACTATCACTTGGTCCGGGTCCAGATAGGACTATCACTTGGTCCGGGTCCAGATAGGACTATCACTTGGTCCGGGTCCAGATAGGACTATCACTTGGTCCAGACCGCAGTTCAGATAGGACTATCACTTGGTCTGGGTCCAGATAGGACTATCACTTGGTCTGGGTCCAGATAGGGCTATCACTTGGTCCGGGTCCAGATAGGACTATCACTTGGTCCGGGTCCAGACCGCAGTTCAGATAGGACTATCGCTTGGTCCGGGTCCAGATAGGGCTATCACTTGGTCCGGGTCCAGATAGGGCTATCACTTGGTCCGGGTCCAGATAGTCCTATCTGGACCCAGACCAAGTGATAGTCCTATCTGGACCCGGACCAAGTGATAGGACTATCACTTGGTCTGGGTCCAGATAGGACTATCACTTGGTCCGGGTCCAGATAGGGCTATCACTTGGTCCGGGTCCAGATAGGGCTATCACTTGGTCCGGGTCCAGACCGCAGTTCAGATAGGGCTATCACTTGGTCCGGGTCCAGATAGGGCTATCACTTGGTCCGGGTCCAGACCACGGTCCGCCATATAGTGAACCCTAGATGATGCTGGGCGTCCTCCAGCCAGGAAATGAGGGGGGCGCCATCTGACTTGCTGCACAATGTTTTTGTATCTGTGATGCTTTCTGAATATGCGCCTTCATTTCTAACCGCCTCCTCTTCCTGTGCACCCTCTTTGATTCCCCCGCAGCTGGTGAACTCCGGAGAGGACGTCCTCGTCTTCTACAATGACCGGGCCTCCTTCCAGACTCTGGTGCAGATGATGCGTTCGGAGCGCGAGCGGATGGATGAGAACAGCCCCCTCATGTATCACATCCACCTGGTGGAGCTGCTGGCCGTTTGCACGGAGGGGAAGAACGTTTACACCGAGATCAAGTGCAACTCGCTGCTGCCGCTGGACGACATCGTGCGCGTGGTGACGCACGAGGATTGCATTCCGGAGGTGACGCACAATTATAACCAATTTTAGGTCTTTTTTTTTTTTGCAAGCGCAGTTGCCATCTTATGTGGGGGGGAGGGGTGAAACATTTAGAGCAGGGATCCTCAAACTACGGCCCTCCAGCTGTTGTAGAACTACATGTCCCATGAGGCATTGTAACACACTGACATTCACAGACATGACTGGGCATGATGGGAATTGTAGTTCCTGAACAACTGGAGGGCTGTAGTTTGAAGACCCCTGATTTAGAGGATAAACCTTCCAGGGTGTCATTTGTTTTATTAAACCCCCCCCAGAGCCGGTGATGGACTTCGGCGTCAATCGCGGGAACTGCATTACCGAAAATGGAGCGGCGCGATTCTGGCCAAAAGGAGAATCGCGATTTTTTGGCTTGGGATAAAAATCGCAATTCTCGCGGCGGAAAATCTTATACAAAAAAAAATTTGGGCCAACTTTACTGTTTTTTTTTTTTATTTTTTTATTTTCTTGTAATTTTTTGCAAAAAAAATAGCATTTGAAAGACTGCTGCGCAAATTCAGTGCGACATAAAATATTGCAACAATCACCATTTTATTCTCTATGGTCTCTGCTAAAAAAAAAAAATATGTTTGGGGGTTCAAAGTAATTTTCTAGCAAAAAAAAAAGGTTTTTAACTTGAAAACCACAAATATCAGAATAAGTTTTGGTGTTTAAGGGGTTAAACGTTCCTAATTTACATCCAGAAGTTTATTCCTTTGATGTAAAAGACAAATTGATACAATGTTTACACTTCACATTCCACTGATAAAGAATGTTCTAAAACTTGGCAGACTGCCCAGACTTTTGAGATAATTCTCTGCATACCAAAGATCAGGAAACAACTTTGTCCAGATCGCAACGGGAAATAAATCGCGATAACGATTCATGGTGATTAATCGCGCCGCTCTAAATCATGGCCTGTATATAGAGTATAGATGTCCCTATGTACATGTAAAGTGCACCTAGCAGCATGCGCAGTAATATCGGTGTCCCCCCTTCCAGGTATTTATTCCCTCCCACAGAGATCACGGGACCCCCCCCGACAATGCCTTCATCTGATCTCCTCTCCAAAAGGACAGCACCATCTTTCAGGCATCATCCAGGGTCGTCTACTTCCTGGATTGGCATGCCGACTAAGATGGCATTATCTTGTAAATCATAGTTCCCTGGCAGTTCTCGGGTGTTCCCAAATGTCTGATGTGACGGGAGTCACTTTGGGTGGGGGGGCCCGTGGAACACAGAATCCCTTGGGGGTGGAGACCCTTGTTTCAGCTCCCCGGTACCTCCTATGTGTAGGTCACCATGTGTGTCAGGCTGGGGGGGGGCCTGGACTGGCGGCTGGGGGGGGGCCTAAACTGGCGGCTGGGGGGGGGCCTGGACTGGCGGCTGGGGGGGCCCTGGACTGGTGGCTGGGGGGGTTGGGGGTAAGGCTGGCTGGGGGGCCCTGGACTGGCGGCTGGCTGGGGGGCCCTGGAGGGGACGGCTGGCTGGGGGGCCCTGGACTGGCGGCTGGCTGGGGGTCAGGCTGGCTGCTGGGGGGCTTGGACGGTGGAATGGGGGCGCCCTGGACTGGGGGGGGGGTCAGGCTGGCTGCTGGGGGTCCTGGACTGGCGGCTGGGGGGGGGGGGGTCAGGCTGGCGGCTGGGGGGGCCCGGTCTGGCGGCTGGGGGGGCCCGGTCTCTCCCGGTTTGGTACCTTATGCCTTGTTTCCACTGCACGGATCGGTTCGGGTCAGAAAGAATGGAGCGGTTAGAATGGGACCGGTCTATTCTGCAGAGCATTTCCACTGCAAATCGGACCATCCGGGACCATGCAAGGTTTAGAAAAAAAACCTAGCACGTCCACCAATCAGTGAGATGTATTTGTAGGTCCGCCCTAATGGAACCGTTCCATTCTCTATGGCCCCACATCTGAAGCAGGACCCAGAATGGTCCGGTACGGTTCGCTTTTATGGCACGCTTTCATAATGGAAACACCCAAAAAAGCGAACCGAACCGATCCGCTCAGTGGAAACGAGGCTTTACTGTGCAGGAGGCATTCTTAAAGAAAAATCCGAACACATTGACATGTAAATAAATGATATTGATTTGTAATTCTCAGGATTGTATTGATCTGCAGATCGGTTTCCTTTGTGAATCTTCTCCTCCGATCTCTCTCCCCGCAGGTGAAGATCGCCTATATAAACTTCCTCAATCATTGCTATGTGGACACAGAGGTGGAGATGAAGGAGATCTATACCAGCAATCACATGTGGAAGCTGTTTGAGAATTTCCTGGTGGACGTCTGCAGGGTGAGATGGGGGGGGCGCTGTATGAAGATGACTGTAAAGCGTTGCGCACACTGACGGCGCCATGTGTGTGTGTATATATATATATATATAACTTGTATGATAATAACGGGGTGATGTTTGTGCTTTAGGTGTGTAACAGCACGAGCGACAGGAAACACGCGGACTGCGTCCTGGAGAGATACGTGACGGAAACCGTGATGAGCATCATAAACACCTTCTTCAGCTCCCCCTTCTCCGATCAGAGCACCACGCTGCAGGTCAGGTGGAGGTTTTATGGGGACCAGCATTTTATTTATTGGGAAGGGGGAGGGGCAACCTTCCTTGGTAAATACAGGAGGGTCTGTGGGATGTTTAAGGTGCAAGTATTGATACAGTGATCTAGGATAGTATAACATTTTATTTAAACAATGATATAAATGTGTCTAAAAACAGTTCTACAGCAAGCATAGTGTAATCCTTAGGGGTACAGCAAATTAGATGGAGACACAACATGTTTCGCCCACAAACTAGGCTTCCTCAGGGGGATGCTGTCCTCTTGCAGCATATGTCTTCCCAGTCGTTAAACATATATACTACATGTAATGATAATTCAGGCAGTCTGCAACAGCCACAGAAAACCAAGAACTACAGGTGGCCTTAGGAGGCATTCAAGGACTAGAAACAATAGTTTGCAAGTACTGGGGGGGGTGGGGAGATGCATTGTGTACTGGGGGGTGGGGGGATTGTACTGGGGTGTGGGGGGGATGCATTGTGTACTGGGGGGTGGGGGATTGTACTGGGGGTGGGGGAGATGCATTGTGTACTGGGGGGGAATAAAATCATACCGAACTTTTAGACATGAATGTCCTGGTTTATTGATGTAACCCGTCTGGTCCTGTTGGGTGTCTGTGGTCCTGTTGGGTGTCTGTGGTCCTGTTGGGTGTCTGTGGTCCTGTTGGGTGTCTGTGGTCCTGTTGGGTGTCTGTGGTCCTGTTGGGTGTCTGTGGTCCTGTTGGGTGTCTGTGGTCCTGTTGGGTGTCTGTGGTCCTGTTGGGTGTCTGTGGTACTGTTGGGTGTCTGTGGTCCTGTTGGGTGTCTGTGGTCCTGTTGGGTGTCTGTGGTCCTGTTGGGTGTCTGTGGTCCTGTTGGGCGGTCCTGTTGGGTGTCTGTGGTCCCTGTTGGGTGTCTGTGGTCCCTGTTGGGTGTCTGTGGTCCCTGTTGGGTGTGGGTGGTCCCTGTTGGGTGTGGGTGGTCCCTGTTGGGTGTGGGTGGTCCCTGTTGGGTGTGGGTGGTCCCTGTTGGGTGTGGGTGGTCCCTGTTGGGTGTGGGTGGTCCCTGTTGGGTGTGGGTGGTCCCTGTTGGGTGTCGGTGAAGGAAGAACAGACTTACCCATTTTTAGGAATCTTCCTCTTTGTATCCTTAGACCCGGCAGCCGGTGTTTGTTCAGCTCCTACAAGCCGTGTTCCGGGTCTATCACTGCGGTTGGCTCATTCCATCACAGAAGGCCTCGGTGGAGAGTTGTATTCGAGTTTTGTCTGATGTGGGTGAGTGGATTGGGGGGTCACTGGGGGTTGGGTGGATTGGGTGGTCACTGGGGGTTGGGTGAGTGGATTGGGGGGTCACTGGGGGTTGGGTGAGTGGATTGGGGGGTCACTGGGGGTTGGGTGGGTGGATTGGGGTCACTGGGGGTTGGGTGAAGTGTGAATTCCTCCCAAATGCGGCCCTTTCGGGGTTCGGCAAACCGCCACATTGGGCAGTTCACCCGTCCGCATTCCCTGCTGCCGAAACATAAACAGCCGGAAATCGCTGGTGACCAAGTAAGGGGGGGGGGGGTGGTTGGGGTCACCACTGCTGTTTGCTTTGCCACCATGGTGGGGATCTGTCATTTGTGGATGAAGTGCAGCCGGGAGATCTCATTGGGCGGCGGGTTTTTGAGGTTCACATGGTAAGGCAGTGGATTGGTTTTATGAATTGTAAACGCCTGCCTGAGCCTTTATTACATCGGCCTTTAAGAAATCCCAAATAGTGCTGCCCGCCATTGAAGTCTATAGAAGCCACAGCTAAGTTGGGGGTTCACAGACTTCCTGTTGGTGTTGGCCAGGTGGGCTCCATCTATAGGCATTACCATGGAGGGAGGAGATTGTCTGGCAGATGTACCGGCGTTTGTTGACCAAACCGTAACGCAGATCATTTGCAGGAAACTCGCCGACGGCTTCTTTTATGATTATTTTTTATGTTTTGCAGCGAAGAGCCGCGCCATAGCCATCCCTGTCGATCTGGACAGCCAGGTGAACAACTTGTTCCTGAAAAGCCATAATATCGTGCAGAAGACGGCCATGAGTTGGCGCATGACGGCTAGAAATGCCGCCCGGCGCGATTCCGTGCTGACAGCGTCCCGGGACTATCGCAATATTATCGAACGACTGCAGGTAATGGGTGAATAATCTGTGCGGATCGGATCTCGATCGGCTCACTTCTGTGAATGTTGTGAATGTTGTGGAAAATTGTCTTGGGGGGGGTGTCTTGCCCACTGCTGTCCTCAAGGCTCACACATTTTGGTTACTCTTGTTCCGCCATGTCCATCCAGACGCATTTTTCTGCACATCACCTCAATTGTGATAATGGCGGCGAGCTGTGATTTTTAGCGGGACTGCGACGGCGGACAAATCTGCCCCAAGTGACACTTTTTGGTGACCATTGACATCTATTCAGAGATCAGTGCTACAAAAATGCATTGTATAAATGTCACTGGCAGGGGGCGATCAAGGGGTTAAGTGTTCCCTGGGAGGTGTTTCGAGTTGCCCCCCACTTCCTCCATTGGCCAGAAATATGGAGGTGCCCCCACTTCCTTTATTGGCCATCAATATTGAGTTGCCCCCACTTCCTTTATTGGCCATCAATATTGAGTTGCCCCACGTCCTCCATTGGCCATTAATATTGAGTTGCCCCACTTCCCCCATTGGCCAGTAATATGGAGTTTCCCCACTTCCCCCATTGGCCAGTAATGAGGAAGTGGGGGGCAAGTGGGGAAACTCCATATTACTGGCCAATGGGGGAAGTGGGGCAACTCAATATTGATGGCCAATGGAGGAAGTGGGGGCACCTCCATAGTTAATGGCCAATAGAGGAAGTTGGGCACCTCCGTATTACTGGCCAATGGAGGAAGTGGGGGCACCTCCATATTACTGGCCAATGGGGGAAATGGGGCAACTCCATATTACTAGCCAATGGGGGAAGTGGGGGCAACTCCATAATTGTCTGGTTTTGGAATGGGGGTGTCCAACAAGCTCCGAGATGTGATGGCCATGTGGATTCAAACATTTATCTATTGTGTATTTAAAAAAATAAGTTTAATATAATATTTTTTATTTCTTGTACACTTTTTTGGGGACTTTGGTAAATGTTTAATGGGTGGGGGGGGGGGGAGAGAATGTTTAATGGGTGGGGGGGGGGGGATGTTTAATGGGTGGGGTGGCTGAATGTAAAACATTTTCTAGGGTCTCGGAACCCCTTTAGTGCTCAGGAGCCACCTGAAGAAAATGTAAAGATTTCTTATAGTTACATTGTTACACTTTTTGTAGAAAATCTTTATAGTTCCTTCATAAGAAAAGTTGATACTTTATGGGATGAAGAATGTGCCCCCCCCCCCCCCGGTGTAGAGTTCCTCTTGTACGCACAGTGGGCACGCTCTGTATCCTCCTCGCTCCTCATTCGGGGATTCTGTGTCTCCTCTGTACAGGACATCGTGTCTTCATTAGAAGATCGGCTGCGTCCTTTGGTCCAAGCGGAACTTTCTGTCCTCGTGGACGTCTTGCACCGGCCGGAGCTCCTGTTTCCAGAACACACGGAGGCCCGGAAGAAATGCGAGAGCGGACAGTTTATCTGCAAGTGAGTGTCAGCTCTGTTGGCAAACAAGGGATTGGTTTTCCTCGAAGTCCAGAAGAATTGTTTTATCGGAAATATAATCCCAAACTACAAATTCTGCTGCTTGTTGTAAAACAAAATACAAATTTCAATGTCGCCAACAGTCACCTGTGCGCCCCCCGCAGGGGAAATGGCATCCAATCCCAGACCCCGGAGGGATATTCAAGCTCTTCAGAGGGGGGGTTGGTAGTAATTTTATTCCTGATGGAGGAGCGGCTCCCCTCGTATTTTTAGGGCTTCCTTTACCTTTCCTGAAGACAATGGGACTTTATAAGAGATGATTCTAGGCATACCTAGGATGGTATGGGCGCCCCCTCTAGCACGAGCGTGCTCCCCCTCTAGCATCGGTATCCCCCTCCAGCATAAGCGCTCGCTGCCTCTAGTATGAATGTGTGCCCCCTCTAGCATGAGTGTCCCCCTCTAGCATGGGCACTTCCCCCTCTAGCATGGGCACTTCCCCCTCTATCATGGGCGCTTCCCCCTCTAGCATGGGTGTCCCCACCCACATCCCCCTCTAGCATGGGCACTCACTGCCTCTAGTATGGGTGCCCCCCCCTCGCTTCCCCCTCTAGCATGGGCGCTTCCCCCCACTAGCATGGCCCTTTCCCCCCACTGCCCCCTCTAGCATGGGTGCTTCCCCCCACTAGCATGGGCCCTTTCCCCCACTGCCCCCTCTAGTATGGATGTGCCCCTACTGCCCCCTCTAGCATGGGTGTTGTCCCATCCCCCTCACTGCCCCCTCCAGTATGGGTGCCCCCCCTCGCTTCTCCCTCTAGCATGGGCGCCTCCCCCTCTAGCATGGGCACTTCCCCCACTGCCCCCTCTAGCATGGGTGCCCCCACTGACTGCCCCCTCTTGTATGGATGTGCCCCTTCTAGCATGGGTGTTGTCCCGTCCCCTCTCACTGCCCCCTCTAGCATGGGCACTTCCCCCATAAGGATGGGTGCCCCCTCTAGTATGGATGTGCCCCTACTGCCCCCTCTAGCATGGGTGCCCCCCTCACTGCCCCCTCTAGCATGGGGCCCCCCCTGACCTTTGCCCCCTCTTGTAGCCTCCTTCAGAACAGACACTGCATACAGGGGTAGGTAAGTGCCCCTTACCCATTTCCCACATAGAGTTGAATACAATAGTTATGAATCTCCTCCGATGTAAATCCTCGTCCTTCGCAGGGACCAGCAGCCCCACCCCCACCAAAGTTCCCCCAACCGATGGATCATCTGCACTGCGGAGCATCGGGGACCCCGAGTGATGTCATTGCCCAGATTGGGGAATCTCCCGGGACCCCCCCACTCTGCATTACAGCAGCCAGGAATTCAAGCCGGCGATTGGCTGAAGTAGTTTGGGGTGGGGGGGGGGGTCAGTGAACAAGTCTGACCTGAACCCCAGGAATCCTCCCCCCGCCCCTCTTATTTCCCGCCATGGTCTGATTTCACGCTTTTCTCTTTCCAGGCTGATAAGACACACGAAGCAGCTCCTGGAGGAGAACGAGGAGAAGTTGTGCATTAAAGTCCTTCAGACGCTGAGAGAGATGATGGCCAAAGACCGCGGCTTCGGTGACAAGGTACCCGCCATTGGCTGTGCGCCGACCCGCCGGGGGGGGCGCCCCTAGCTTGTTACATTAGATGGGCCGTGTAGGTAAAAAGAACCCGACATTCCAGAGCAGCATCAGTAAACTGCTCTACAATGGGATTGCATACATCCCGTTCATTCTGTGTTTGGCTCTTCCATTCAGTGCAGCAGAATTCTCCTAGAACTCTAATCTAGAAAGAAAAGCGAATTGACCGTTTCTGTCAGGGATGTGATGTGCTCTTTATTGATCTCTTCTATGATTCTGATACACCGGGGGAGATTTACTAATACTGGAGAGAGCAGAATCTCTGCCTGGGAGCCAATCAGCTTCCGGCTTTTATGATCAAATCTTAAAGGGCAGCTCCACTTTTTTCGAGGAAAATCCTTCTTCCCTCTGGATCACCTCTGTACATTACAAGGATTATAACGGATTCCTTCCATTCGATATTCTGAATAAATCCCTCGGTGTCCAGGCGGGAAAGGGAATTTTAATGGGAGTGGCTTCATAATGGGCGCTTCCCCTCTAGCATGGGTGTCCCCACCCACATCCCCCTCTAGCATGGGTGTCCCCACCCACATCCCCCTCTAGCATGGGTGTCCCCACCCACATCCCCCTCTAGCATGGGTGTCCCCACCCACATCCCCCTCTAGCATGGGCACTTCCCGCCTCTAGTATGGGAACCACGACGCACGACCACGCAATTGTCAGTTAAAGCGTGAGAGTGCCGGATCGCAGAAAGTGGCCCCGGTCCTTAAGCTGCATAATGGTCCGGGGCTGAAGTGGTTAAAGAAGCTGATCTTGGAAGCTGATTGGCTGCACCAGATTCTGCCGCCATGGACTGAAACTCTCCGGTTGTAGTAAATCTCCTCCCACTGATTTGAAATAAGTTCAGCCGGTGGCTCCGCCCCGGCACCGCCCATGATGGGGATCTCTATAAAGGCGGCAAAGTCGGCCATTTATTTTGGCTTCCAGGAGGCGCCAATTCTCGCGCCGCAGCCAACGCGGCACTTGTAGATCCCCAGCAGCTAAAGAGACGGGAAGGGGTTAATTGGCTGCACTTCCCAAAGCCGCCACTAGATGGTAGGCTGTCACCGCTGTGCCCCGACCTCCCATTAGATTCCCCCATTCTTGTGAATGGCGGCGGCGCCTCCGGTGATGAAATGTCGCCGGAAACTGTTTTTTATGAGCCAAAGTTTTAATTTTTAGGAAGTTTTAAAAGTGATCCTTATAAAAAAATAAAATAAAAAGCTACTTTTGTGGCGTGCCGGTGAAATGAGCCGCCATTGGAGGACGTCTCCGATCTTCATGGGACCCTCCGAAATGCTCCATCGACTTCTAGAGCGCCGAACGCAATCTTACTAAAGGGCCGCTATTAAAACGACTGGCAAGTGAGAGGGCCGCCATTGATTGGGCGCGAGCGATGGAACATTTTCCTGTTTGTATCCATAGCGGAGCAAATACACTATAATACCAAAAGTATTGGGACGCCTGATATACACACTATAATACCAAAAGTATTGGGACGCCTGATATACACACTATAATACCAAAAGTATTGGGACGCCTGATATACACACTATAATACCAAAAGTATTGGGACGCCGGCCTTTACACACACATGACCTTTAATGACCCCCCCAGTCTTAGTCCGGAGGGTTCACGCCCCTAAACCTTGTGGACGGCCTTCCCAGAAGAGGTGGAGCTGTTATAGCTGCAAAGGGCGGAGCCAACTCAATATTGAACCCTCTGGACTAAGACTGGGGGGGTCATTAAAGGTCACGTGTGTGTTAAGACCGGCGTCCCAATACTTGTGACAATATAGTGTATATATCAGGCGTCCCAATACTTTTGGTATTATAGTGTATGTGCTCCGCTATGGATACAAACAAACATTTTCCACTGCTCACGGCCAATCTAAGTGGGCAAATGTATACAATCTGCAGGGGAGCCAATCCGTATTTCCCCCCCTTGTACATCAAATCGGGGCTCTTGCGATGGTAGGAAGGGGGTGTATATATACTGTATACACGTACAAGGGACACGATACTGGTACGACGCAATCAGGGAGGCGGAGATGGTCGGCAACCTCGGCCCAGGAGACATTGCAAGATCCCGACCATCACAGGCATGACTCCTAGAGGCAGAGGGATGATGGGATTTGTAGTTTCACCACAGCTAGAGATCCGAGGTTGCCTCCCCCTTACCCGTTGGACCAATGTCCCCGCTGGTTTGTGCAGTCGCCAGCTTCTTTGAGAGAATGAGCGGGGGGTGGGGCTGTGATCTGAGGGGTAATGAATACGGCACATCACTTGGGGGGCGGGGTCTATTTATAAAACATTTATTTCATGTGAAGCATTTGGGCTTTGTTCTGTTATTTTCTTCTAATAGAGCACCTGTACTGACAGCACCTGTACTGACAGCACCTGTACTGACAGCACCTGTACTGACAGCACCTGTACTGACAGCACCTGTACTGACAACACCTGCACTGACAACACCTGCACTGACAACACCTGCACTGACAACACCTGCACTGACAACACCTGCACTGACAACGCCTGCACTGACAACGCCTGCACTGACAACGCCTGCACTGACAACGCCTGCACTGACAACGCCTGCACTGACAACGCCTGCACTGACAACGCCTGCACTGACAACGCCTGCACTGACAACGCCTGCACTGACAACACCTGCACTGACAACGCCTGCACTGACAACGCCTGCACTGACAACGCCTGCACTGACAACGCCTGCACTGACAACGCCTGCACTGACAACGCCTGCACTGACAACGCCTGCACTGACAACGCCTGCACTGACAACGCCTGCACTGACAACGCCTGCACTGACAACGCCTGCACTGACAACGCCTGCACTGACAACGCCTGCACTGACAACGCCTGCACTGACAACGCCTGCACTGACAACGCCTGCACTGACAACGCCTGCACTGACAACGCCTGCACTGACAACGCCTGCACTGACAACGCCTGCACTGACAACGCCTGCACTGACAACGCCTGCACTGACAACGCCTGCACTGACAACGCCTGCACTGACAACGCCTGCACTGACAACGCCTGCACTGACAACGCCTGCACTGACAACGCCTGCACTGACAACGCCTGCACTGACAACGCCTGCACTGACAACGCCATCTAGTGGTCAGAATGTGTTCTTTTTATGAAATACTTGAATAAGAACAATGTAGCTTTTTGGCCACTAGATGGCGGTGATACGGAATGAATCTCATAGAAGAAATCTGAAGCACTCTCATATCAAAGCGAGTTTCTCCATAGAAGTCAATGGAAATGAAAATAACTTGTTCTGCATTGACTTCTATGGCATGCAATACCGCATGTGGCCTGGGGTCGGCGGGGGGGTACGCCGGAGAGCATCGGAGACACTCGGAAAGGCCAGAGGACACCTCGGCTGAACTCGGGGAAAACCTCAAAGGCTCAAACTGAGTATTTACGAGATTTTCCGAACAGCACCACTCGGCTCTGGCACTCCCCCGCCACCTCAGGCCAAACGCGGTATTGCACACCGCTTTGTGAGGCGACACTCGCAAACTGAGTCAGGATTTAAAAAAATTGTACGTATTGCGACACGCACGTTCTTCGCAATCCGAGGTTCCCCTGTACCGGAATTCCTAAATCTAAGCTGGCTCTAGTGATTGTCTGTCCCGGGACTGATAGTGTTGTGGCACCACAAGTCCCAGCAAGCCCAGGAGACGCAGGTCTCGGATTGGTGCAAGGGACCCCATGTGATTGTTGTGGGCGGTCACGGGGGAGGGGTTGAGTGTGGAGATCTAATGCAATGCTCTTTCCTCTCTTTCAGCTTGTAGCCATTGACGTTGTGGAAAGTTCTGAGGTTGTGACCCGTCTGTCCCCCCCCCCCCCCCCGCCCCCACTACTCCTCCATTTCCTTCCCTATTCTCCTCTCTGTAGGGTTGTGTGTCTTCCCTGAGCTCCCCCCCCCTCACCCATCCCCCCCCTTGTGAGTTCTGGTTCTCTGAGGGTCACATGGCACAACTCCGGGTTCAGAACCGCAAGACGGCGCCGCCAGGTGGTCATGTGTGGGAATTATTATTATTGGGTTCATTCATCTCGCTACAATCTACTGGTCGTGTACCGGGGGTGGTGGGTAGAAGATTTAGTGGGGGTTCCCTTGAGGGGGGGTTTCCATGGGGGAAGGGCTCCTCTGGGTGGCGCCTCTCTGCCTTGGTTGGATTTTCAATTCATATTGGTCTCTGCAGCCCAGTCCAGGGCCTTCGAATGCTTCCTTATGAGGATATATGGGGGCCGGATGGAGGGACGGGGGCCAGATGGACGGACGGGGGCCAGATGGACGGGCGGGGGCCGGATGGACGGACGGGGGTAAAAATATAATTATTGGAGGGGTAACTGAACCTTGGAATGGGGGGGTTCCTGTTGGCTTTTTGCATGTTAGATGATTGAAGAGTCGGGAACGTTCTGAGAAACCTTCAGACCTGGTAAATTGGGGGTCCTGCACTCTGGACTGGCTACTATGGGGGAGGGGCCACACTTCTTATAGGGATATTGGGGGGGGGGGGGTTGGGGTACCCTTATTTTAAAGCTCTTTACATTTATTGGAAGAGGGACTTTGATGGAGAAGACCTGCGGAAGTACCCCCCCCCCCCTCCTCCTGCAGACTACCAACCTTTGGACAGTTCTTATCACTCATAACACTTGTAAAGCTCCTCAGACATGGGGGGGGGGGGGGGGCTGGTGACTCCGGTTCCTACACTAATGACTTTATTGCTCCGCCATAAAATAACAAATTCTGCTCTAAAGGTGTCCCTGTGGGGGGGGGGTGTATATTGATGACTCATTTCCAGTTATGAGCTCCACCTCTCTCCTGGTCCTCACCTGGAACCAGCACATGGCATGCAAAGTCTGAACTGTGTGCTTCTACCTGGTCAGTATGTGTTTGCCAAGTTGGTGCGGACCCCCTGATCAACCCTCCCCTGTCTGCCTGGTCCAATCTCTCTACCCCCCCCCCCTCCCCCCTCTTGGGTAGTAAAGCCAAGATTGCAATGTTGGGTCTGGAACTTCTAATAATTAGTCGGCAGTGACCTCATCCATATGTCCTCATCTTCTAAAGAGAACCTGTCAGGACAGCTGTAACCTTTCACCTTTTGACATGCCTGCCCTGCCCTGGTGGCTGCCTTTGCCCGAGTCAAAGAGGAAGTTCTGGTCTCCCGGGAAGGGGTCCTCTGCCCCTCCCTGGTCTCCCGGGAAGGGGTTTTCTCGCCCTCCCTGGTCTCCCGGGAAGGGGTCCCTCTCGCCCCTCCCTGGTCTCCCCGAAAGAGGTAGTCTCCCCCCTCCCTGGTCTCCCGGGAAGGGGTCCCTCTCGCCCCTCCCTGGTCTCCCCGAAAGAGGTAGTCTCCCCCCTCCCTGGTCTCCCGGGAAGGGGTTTTCTCGCCCTGGTCTCCCGGGAAGGGGTCCCTCTCGCCCCTCCCTGGTCTCCCGGGAAGAGGTCCTCTCGCCCCTCCCTGGTCTCCCCGAAAGAGGTAGTCTCCCCCCTCCCTGGTCTCCCGGGAAGGGGTCCTCTCCCCCCTCCCTGGTCTCCTAGGAAGGGGGTCCCCTCCCGCTCCCTGGTCTCCCGGGAAGGGGTCCTCTCGCCCCTCCCTAGTCTCCCGGGAAGGGGTCCTCTCGCCCCTCCTTGGTCTCCCGGGAAGGGGTTCCCTCGCCCCTCCCTGGTCTCCCCGGGAAGGGGTCCCCTCGCCCTCCCCTGGTCTCCCCGGGAAGGGGTCCCCTCGCCCTCGGGGGGGAGGGGCTGCAGGTGGATCGAACGTTTCCTCTGGGGGTCGGGAAATGTCGGTTTTCATCATTTCAGGTTTCAGCTCCTCGGGTTCCCTTTAAGGAATTCTTGTGGTGGTGAAATCGGACGGCCGGCTCTGGTGTTCCGCCTCCTCAGTTTGTCTTTCCATTATCTTGGCTGTCTGGTCTGTGTGTGAATCAGTGACCCCCTCCCCTCCCCCACAGGTCATACACCTCTCCTGCAGATTCTCTATTACTGTGACTCACAACATTGGAATCGTTCACCTCCGAGATCCCTGATAGAATCCGATTCTCCTCTGACCTCACACTCCTCTCCGAGATCCCTGATAGGACAGAATCCGATTCTCCTCTGACTGACCTCACACTCCTCTCCGAGATCCCTGATAGGACAGAATCCGATTCTCCTCTGACTGACCTCACACTCCTCTCCGAGATCCCTGATAGGACAGAATCCGATTCTCCTCTGACCTCACACTCCTCTCCGAGATCCCTGATAGGACAGAATCCGATTCTCCTCTGACCTCACACTCCTCATAGTGTCCATCTGAGAAGGTTCCGGAGTTCCTCATTTCTGATTGGTGGGGCAGATTCTCCCCCACACTTCCCATCACTGACCTTTCTCCGCCTCCACAGCCCACCTACCTGCAGCCTCCAATGTGACGACTCACCTAAGGGGGGACACAAAGCCGGATCTCTCATTATTCAGCCTTATTGGGTTCCTGTGGCCGGCTGGTCGGAGGTCTTTGTATTCTACATTATGGGGAGTTTCCTAATTCTTTCTTTATGGGTGTCAATGAGGAGGGTACACATGGTAGGTACATTGTGATGTCATAACATGGATAGAGGTTCACATCCCGACATACCTGAGCTGATGGGCTGACGATCCGCTGACTCATCTCTGCAATAAACTTCAGACTTCATCATGAAATGCGTATGGAGAGTCGCAGTTTATGGGTTTGTGAGTCACTGAACCAGATTTACACAAGTTACACCAACACCCAATACAACGTGTACTGTGTGAACCTGGGAGGGGGGGCACTGTGTGTGCTGGAGAGTGTAAACCAGGGGGGCGGTGTTTGCTGGAGTGTGTAAACCAGGGGGGCGGTGTTTGCTGGAGGGTGTAAACCAGGGGGGCGGTGTTTGCTGGAGAGTGTAAACCAGGGGGGCGGTGTTTGCTGGAGGGTGTAAACCAGGGGGGCGGTTTGCTGGAGAGTGTAAACCAGGGGGGCTGTGTGTGCTGGAGGGTGTAAACCAGGGGGGCGGTATGTGCTGGAGTGTGTAAACCAGGGGGGCGGTGTTTGCTGGAGTGTGTAAACCAGGGGGGCGGTGTTTGCTGGAGTGTGTAAACCAGGGGGCGGTGTGTGCTGGAGTGTAAACCAGGGGGGCGGTGTTTGCTGGAGAGTGTAAACCAGGGGGGCGGTGTTTGCTGGAGGGTGTAAACCAGGGGGGCGGTGTTTGCTGGAGAGTGTAAACCAGGGGGGGCGGTGTGTGCTGGAGTGTGTAAACCAGGGGGGCCGTGTTTGCTGGAGAGTGTAAACCAGGGGGGCTGTGTTTGCTGGAGAGTGTAAACCAGGGGGGCGGTGTTTGCTGGAGGGTGTAAACCAGGGGGGGCGGTGTTTGCTGGAGGGTGTAAACCAGGGGGGCGGTGTTTGCTGGAGAGTGTAAACCAGGGGGGCGGTGTTTGCTGGAGAGTGTAAACCAGGGGGGCGGTGTTTGCTGGAGGGTGTAAACCAGGGGGGGGCAGTGTTTGCTGGAGAGTGTAAACCAGGGGGGGGCGGTGTTTGCTGGAGAGTGTAAACCAGGGGGGCGGTGTTTGCTGGAGAGTGTAAACCAGGGGGGCGGTGTTTGCTGGAGAGTGTAAACCAGGGGGGGGCGGTGTTTGCTGGAGGGTGTAAACCAGGGGGGGGCGGTGTTTGCTGGAGAGTGTAAACCAGGGGGGCGGTGTTTGCTGGAGAGTGTAAACCAGGGGGGCGGTGTTTGCTGGAGAGTGTAAACCAGGGGGGCCGTGTTTGCTGGAGAGTGTAAACCAGGGGGGCTGTGTTTGCTGGAGAGTGTAAACCAGGGGGGCGGTGTTTGCTGGAGAGTGTAAACCAGGGGGGCGGTGTTTGCTGGAGGGTGTAAACCAGGGGGGGCGGTGTTTGCTGGAGAGTGTAAACCAGGGGGGCGGTGTTTGCTGGGGAGTGTAAACCAGGGGGGCGGTGTTTGCTGGATGGTGTAAACCAGGGGGGGCGGTGTTTGCTGGATGGTGTAAACCAGGGGGGGCGGTGTTTGCTGGGGAGTGTAAACCAGGGGGGCGGTGTTTGCTGGAGAGTGTAAACCAGGGGGGCGGTGTTTGCTGGAGGGTGTAAACCAGGGGGGGCAGTGTGTGCTGGAGGGTGTAAACCAGGGGGGCGGTGTTTGCTGGAGGGTGTAAACCAGGGGGGCGGTGTTTGCTGGAGGGTGTAAACCAGGGGGGCGGTGTTTGCTGGAGAGTGTAAACCAGGGGGGCGGTGTTTGCTGGAGGGTGTAAACCAGGGGGGGGCGGTGTTTGCTGGAGGGTGTAAACCAGGGGGGGGCGGTGTTTGCTGGAGAGTGTAAACCAGGGGGGCGGTGTTTGCTGGAGAGTGTAAACCAGGGGGGCGGTGTTTGCTGGAGAGTGTAAACCAGGGGGGCGGTGTTTGCTGGAGGGTGTAAACCAGGGGGGGGGGGTGTTTGCTGGAGAGTGTAAACCAGGGGGGGGGCGGTGTTTGCTGGAGAGTGTAAACCAGGGGGGCGGTGTTTGCTGGAGAGTGTAAACCAGGGGGGCTGTGTTTGCTGGAGGGTGTAAACCAGGGGGGCGGTGTTTGCTGGAGAGTGTAAACCAGGGGGGCGGTGTTTGCTGGAGGGTGTAAACCAGGGGGGCCGTGTTTGCTGGAGGGTGTAAACCAGGGGGGCGGTGTTTGCTGGAGAGTGTAAACCAGGGGGGCGGTGTTTGCTGGAGGGTGTAAACCAGGGGGGGGCGGTGTTTGCTGGGGAGTGTAAACCAGGGGGGCGGTGTTTGCTGGAGAGTGTAAACCAGGGGGGCGGTGTTTTCTGGAAGGTGTAAACCAGGGGGGCGGTGTTTGCTGGAGGGTGTAAACCAGGGGGGGGGGGTGTTTGCTGGAGGGTGTGAACCAGGGGGGCGGTGTTTGCTGGAGAGTGTAAACCAGGGGGGCGGTGTGTACTGGAGGGTGTAAACCAGGGGGGGGCGGTGTTTGCTGGAGGGTGTGAACCAGGGGGGGCGGTGTTTGCTGGAGAGTGTAAACCAGGGGGGCCGTGTGTACTGGAGGGTTTTTGCCTGAGGGTCAGACACCACAGCTACATTATAGGGAATTAATTGGGGGGGCTGTTGTAATAAATGATGTTTAGATGAAATTGGCGAATCAGCTGGAGGGGAACTCCGGGGGGGGGGGGGGGGAGACTTCATCAGGAGGAGACGGCTTTGAAATGTTTTGTCTGGTTTTTGTTGTATGATAAAAATCCTGGAAGTGTAATACAAGGAACTCCGTGATCTCGTGATACAATGGAGAGTTTGGTCTGTGATTGCAGATGAGTGAGCTAAAATGTATCCTTAGTGCTCGACGCGTTTCTGTTAGAAATGATTATTTAGATTTAGGGAAGAAAAAAGGACGCAGGATAATTAGATGGAGGGTGGTGGGGGAAGGTTATCATTTTGGAGGAGGTCTCCTTTACAGTGGACTGTGCGAGTGTGCCTTCTTGTTCCTTCCTTCCTTCCTTCCTTCCTTCCTTCCTTCCTTCCTTTCTTCCTTCCTCCTTCTTTCTTCTCCTCCTTCTCCCTCTTTCCTCTTCCTTCTTCCCTGAGCCCCCTCACCATCCTGCGATGTTGCACCAGAGTCTGGACTGCCTGGGCCATTGGCTCCCGCTGCTGTCAGTCAGTGAGCCAATGAGGAGAGAGAAGGGGGGGTGGGGCTGAACCACGGCTCTGTCTGATTGGACACAGAGCAGCGGATCAGCTCAGGGGTCCCCATAGTAAGCTGCTTGCTGTGGGGGGCACTCGGCAGGACAGGGGGGCCAGAAACTCCAGTGGGGGACCCAAGAAGAGGAGGATTGGGGCTGCTCTGTGCAAAACCATTACAGAGAGGAGGTAAAATTGGACTGTAATATCACTTTATTGGTATTTGCACACATGTAACAGGCGGCGTGTTTGAGGGGGGGGGGGGGGGGGGAGGATCTTGCACGTTCCCACGCTCGGTATAAAGAAGCCCTAAAGGAGAATTCCCCCTTTTACCAAAAAATTTCAAAAATGTGTAAAGTTGACTGTGATTGGTGGGTGGCGGCGGGGGCGATGCTCCTGCGGACTCTCTTCTCCGGCTCTTGCTCAGAACTGAGGTGTGGAGGAAATATCTGTAAAACTGAAATCCCTCTGCGGCTTCCGTTCCTCACTTGGATTGTAGAGAGTAAATATTTGCTGACGCACCGCGGAGCGACACAAAGTAGCGTCCAAACGGATCATTTATTGCACGATCACAACATAAGAGTGCAACATTTCAGTCACGCAGGACCCCTTCATCAGGCATGTGAAACGGTCACATGCCTGACGAAGGGGTCCTGCGTGACTCCGAAACGTGGCGCTAGTCACATGCCTGACAAAGGGGTCCTGCGTGACTCCGAAACGTGGCGCTAGTCACATGCCTGAAGGGGTCCTGCGTGACTCCGAAACTTGGCACTAGTCACATGCCTGACGAAGGGGTCCTGCGTGACTCCGAAACGTGGCGCTAGTCACATGCCTGACGAAGGGGTCCTGCGTGTCTCCGAAACGTGGCACTCTTAAGTTATCATGCAATAAAACGATCCGTTTGGACGCTACTTTGTGTCGATCGGCGCTGTCGGCAAATATCTACTCTGTCACTTGAACCCGTATCCAGCTGGCTGTTGCGGCGGCATCCAGGAATGTGTGTGATGGGAAGATGACGCATTTCTTGGAACGTATGCCGCAGCTTTGTGGGCGGAGCCATGCGTGACCGCGCATATTTCAAATTTGAAGGAAGCTGCAGGAGAAGAATCCTTCGGGGGGGGGGGGGGGGTCGGCCCCGGGGTTCGTATCGCACCCCAGATTTGGGTGAAAGGGGCCAATCCTGGTCAGAGTGACCTTTTACGTTGCGGCCCATGCGTTGTCTTAGTCATTGCAGTTGTTGGGCGGAGGGTGTGATGATGTCACAGCGGATGACCTCGCTCATTGACAAACCTTCCCGCTCACGACTTCCCCTTTATAAATATAGTCCGGGTGTCGGGAGGTTTATAATAAACTCGTCTCTGTGGGTGAAAGTTCTGCGTTTTGTCTGACACATTCTACCGACGCGTTTTATTTTCTCCTAATTTCCTTCTTCAAACCTCCAGAACTTGTAATGGTCCCAGAAGATGACGGGCGAGTCTCCCGGAGGGGCGTGACGGGCGAGTCTCCCGGGGGGGCGCGACGAGCGGTGCCTTTTTACCCCCCCCCCTGCGTCTCGGGCAACAGGGTGCCTTTTTACCCCCCCCTGCGTCTCGGGCAACAGGGTGCCTTTTTTACCCCCCCCTGCGTCTCGGGCAACAGGGTGCCTTTTTTACCCCCCCTGCGTCTCGGGACAGGGTGCCTTTTTACCCCCCCCCGCGTCTCGGGTAACAGGGTGCCTTTTTACCCCCCCTGCGTCTCGGGTAACAGGGTGCCTTTTTTACCCCCCCCCGCGTCTCGGGCAACAGGGTGCCTTTTTCCCCCCCCTGCGTCTCGGGCAACAGGGTGCCTTTTTACCCCCCCTGCGTCTCGGGCAACAGGGTGCCTTTTTACCCCCCCTGCGTCTCGGGCAACAGGGTGCCTTTTTACCCCCCTGCGTCTCGGGTAACAGGGTGCCTTTTTACCCCCTCTGCGTCTCGGGCAACAGGGTGCCTTTTTACCCCCCCTGCGTCTCGGGCAACAGGGTGCCTTTTTACCCCCCTGCGTCTCGGATAACAGGGTGCCTTTTTTACCCCCCTGCGTCTCGGGTAACAGGGTGCCTTTTTACCCCCCCCCCCCCTGCGTCTCGGGCAACAGGGTGCCTTTTTACCCCCTCCCCTGCGTCTCGGGCAACAGGGTGCCTTTTTACCCCCCCTGCGTCTCGGGCAACAGGGTGCCTTTTTACCCCCCCTGCGTCTCGGGTAACAGGGTGCCTTTTTTACACCCCCCTGCGCCTCGGGCAACAGGGTGCCTTTTTACCCCCCCCCTACGTCTCGGGCAACAGGGTGCCTTTTTACCCCCCCCCCTGTGTCTCGGGCAACAGGGTGCCTTTTTACCCCCCCCCCTGTGTCTCGGGCAACAGGGTGCCTTTTTTCCCCCCCCCCCCCTGTGTCTCGGGCAAAAGGGTGCCTTTTTTACCCCCCCTGCGTCTCGGGCGACAGGGTGCCTTTTTTACCCCCCTGCGTCTCGGGCGACAGGGTGCCTTTTTACCCCCCCCCCCTGCGTCTCGGGCGACAGGGTGCCTTTTTACCCCCCCCCTGCGTCTCGGGCGACAGGGTGCCTTTTTACCCCCCCCCCCTGCGTCTCGGGCGACAGGGTGCCTTTTTACCCCCCCCCCCCTGCGTCTCGGCCAACGAGGTGCCTTTCCCCCCCCCCCCCCCCGCGTCTTATCGGTAAACACTGTTACGGTAGACCCTATAGGTAAGGCGAGTGGTGTGATGGTGGAACTCCGGATTGCCGGACCCTCGCGTCCCCGGTGTACGTGATCTTTCCTGCGCACCGTAATACCCCCGGCTGTTTTTAGACCCACGGGGGGGGGATTGAAATGTCAGGACAGGTGGGAATAGATGTAGGCGGAGTTTAGTCCACGCTCAGGATTACATGGCTGAGGGGCGACTCGTGACCGCGTTCACGTCACGTCCCTTTAAATAGAGTCCCTGAAAAAGGGGGGGGGGCGCCTGTGACTAAACCCCCCCACCTCCCCCCCCGCATGTTTTTCCCGTCGCTCTCTGAGGGCGCGCTGACCATAGCGGGTGATGTTGGGAAACCGGATGCAAATGTCTTGATCTGTGTTTGTGTTGGACCGCAGCGGAGTTAAAGTTTAGCTCGTGTTCCCCGCAGCAGAGCGCGGTCACAGCGGGGTCAGGGCGCCGCATTAACCCCTTCCTGGAAAAAGAGGACCCCCCCCAATACATCGAACTCTTATTTCTTCATTCTTTACCCCCCCCTTAGACGATCCCCCATCAGCTCCCAGGAAGATGCAGAACTGCCCCCCCCCCCCTAATAGGGGCCGTAGAATGGGCCTACCGCCCCGCCCTCGCTCTCTGCCCCCTGCTTCAGCTGCCCATGGTTGGCATGGCGTGTGTAGGGTACACGTATGACCAATTGCTTGCTTTGTGGCTTCCTGCCACTGGAGCATGCGTCTGGTGAGGAGGGTGCCGCCTTAGGGGCAGCTGTCCCACTTGCCCACCCCTTGTCCCATCTCGGCCCTATCGACATCCAACAAAAGTTTCCTGAGCCGCTAGTTGACGTCGTCTATCGGGGGGCCGCAGACAATAAAACGCTAGAAGGAATCTCTGGACGTGGAATGCGATTTATCCTGCGATGTGAATATTCTGTATCCTCCGACCAATCAGATCGTTCCGCCGCTTTATGGAGGGGATTTTTTTATTATTTCTGCTGAATTGACACATTTTATATCTTGTAACAAGTTCCACGAGCAGAATACCGCCCCCCCCCGCGTCTGGCAGTGCCCTTGTGGGGGGGGGGGGGGTGTTCTCAGCCAGCCTCCCCCTTGGGGCCCCCCCCCCCAGGCCCAAATCCTGGCAGGGCCCTTGGGGGGGGGGAGGGGGTTGTTCTTGGCCGGCCTCCCCTGGGGCCTCTGACACCCCCCTAAGGTGACCCCTGACCCCCCATTCTGGCAGCGCCCGCATTGGGGGGGGGTTCTCGGCCGGCCTCCCCTGGGGCCACTGACACCCCTGTCCTGACAGTGCCTTTGGGGGGGGGGGGGGAGCTGTGTTGCCGGCCACCCCATGGGCCTCTGACACCCTTCCTAAGGCCGACCCCCCCCCCCATTCTGGCAGTGCCTGCATTAGGGGGGTTGTTCTCGGTCGGCCACCCCCTGGGGCCCCTGAACCCTCCTGCCCCGTCCTGAAAATGCCCTTGGTGGGGGTTCTCGGCCAGCCTCCCCTGCGGCCTCTGGCACCCACCCTAAGGCCACACCCTGGGACCCCTGACCCCCCTTCCTAAGGTCGACCCCCATTCTGGCAGTGCCCGCATCTGGCGGGGTGTTCTTGGCTTGCCTCCCCCTGGGGCCACTGACCCCTCCTTCCTGACAGTGCCTTTTTGGGGGGGGGGGGCTGTGTTCTTGACACCCTTCCTAAGGCTGACCCCCATTCTGGCAGTGCCGCATTGGGGGGGGGGGGGGGGGGGTTTCTCGGTCAGCCACCCCCTAGGGCCCCTGACCCTTCCGGCCCCCATCCTGGCAGTGCCCTTGGGGCGGGGGGGGTTCTCGGCATTCCTCCCCATGGGGCCTATGACACCCCCCCCTGGCCCCCATCCTGGCAGTGCCGCATTGGGGGGGGTTCTCGGTCAGCCACCCCCTAGGGCCCCTGACCCCTCCGGACCCCATCCTGGCAGTGCCCTTGGGGGCGGGGGGTTCTCGGCAGGCCTCCCCATGGGGCCTCTGACACCCCCCCCCCCGGCTCCCATCCTGGCAGTGCCCGCATTGGGGGGGGGGGGGTTGTTCTCGGCCTGGTGCTCGGCCAGCTTGATTACATAACATGCGTTTTCTTTTCCTGGAAGCGGAGTCGCGTACCGCTGTGACCTTCAGCACTAATTACCAATAAACACGTCTCTGTTTACCGGGGGGGGGGGGGGATGGGGTTACCAGGACCGCGTCATTTCCACGCTGCCCGGCGGCTCCGACTTCTCAACTCCTAATGACAGGTGCGGAATAGAATCCGGGGCCCTGCTGTGCCGCGCTTCTCCCGCTTTGTGGCATTAAACCTGCGCAGGCTCTTGAAGTGTCACAATTTCCTGTCCGCTTTTGTGGGAAGAATTCAAGTCCCTCTGTGGGGTGTTTACTGCAATCTGTGGCTGATTTTACCCGTACGTCGTCCAATGGGATCGTCCAATCCTCATTCATCGACCTGAGCAGTCTATTTCCTATAGGCGGCCCCCTTCCACCTCCTCTCCTGATAACGGCTTCCTCCGATTTCACTGCACACTGTGAGCTTCTCACCATGTGCGCTACAAGCTGCGACACGTCGAAGCCCCGCCTCCTTTCCAGCTTGGAGGGCGTCCAGCATCATCTAGCCCTTTTTCTTCCCAAGCGGACTGTCTCTGGCCCCGCCCCTTATTCATTGTTTTTTTAATCATGGAGGTTCAGCAACACATGTGGGCGTTACCTATGCAAATACAGCCTGACGTGGAAACGCCCACTCCTCCAGACTGACACCCACCCCAGGGCGCAACAAATACTAGGTCGCCATGTCGACTAGAAATTGCGTCCTGACTTGTCGGCCCTTTCTCCGGGATGCCGTCTGATTGGTTCCACACGGGCAAAGTGCCCTCCCCTAAATTTTTTAAAAAAATCATCATGTGGGGGATTGTAAGTTACAATTGAGGCCCCCCCCCACTCGCATACAAACGCTACACGTGAAAATGCAGATTGGGATACACGTTACATGTCACTGCGCAAACCGCCTCCTAGATTCAAAGCTGATTTGTCAGGCCCTGCCCCCGCCCATCAAAGCATATTGAGATTTGCATAACTCCTCCCACTGCTTGTATCAGGACTCAAGAGGACTGAGGTAGGATTTCACAAATCTATGTACCGCCCCTCCCACCAGCCATGACGGCCCCTCCCACCAGCCGTGATCTGCCCCCTGCCGGCCCCTCCCACCAGTAATGATCTGCCACCTGCTGGCCCCTCCCACCAGCCATGACCGGCCCCTCCCACCAGCCATGACCAGCCCCTCCCAGCAGCCGTGATCTGCCCCCTGCTGGCCCCTCCCACCAGCCATGATCTGCCACCTGCCGACCCCTCCCACCAGCCATGACCAGCCCCTCCCAGCAGCCGTGATCTGCCCCCTGCTGGCCCCTCCCACCAGCCATGACCAGCCCCTCCCAGCAGCCGTGATCTGCCCCCTGCCAGCCCCTCCCAGCAGCCGTGATCTGCCACCTGCCGGCCCCTTCCACCAGCCATGACCGGCTCCTCCCACAAGCCATGACCGGCCCCTCCCAGCAGCCGTGATCTGCCCCCTTCCGACCCCTCCCAGCAGCCGTGATCTGCCCCCTGCCGGCCCCTCCCAGCAGCCGTGATCTGCCGACCCCTCCCAGCAGCCGTGATCTGCCGGCATTGCAATAGAGAAGCACAGAGATCCAGTGATGACATCACAGTGTATAAAATAAGATCTGCTATAAAACAAAGTAAACTTGTATATTGGTGGGTAGATGGAGTGTTCTGGGGGGGGGGGGGTTGTGTTTTCCGCCTCATTAGCCAGACATTGAGTAATGTTCCGGTGTCTGAGGAGCTCAGCTGCCATCTGTCTTCCGGACGCCCCCCCCCCTCAGACATGTGAGCCCCCCCCCCCTCAGACATGTGACCCCCCCCCCGAGGTCTCCAGATGCGGAGGCGATTCCCAGCCTCCGGCGGAGGGACTTTCCTGCTGATTCATCCAATAGACTTGTGTGGGAGATTAACCCTTCCCTGGCCTGATGTCTGACACTGGGAACACATTGTTGGGTCTGCCCCCCTCCCCCCCCCCCCCCCCCCTGGGATCAGGCCCCCCCCCCCCCCCTGGGATCGGGCCCCCTCACAATTTCCTCATATCGCCCTCTTCAGGAAGATCCCTCATAGCCGTTCCTCAGCCCGTCACAGATGAGCAAATCTGAACCGCGGGAAAAAATGATGTAATGGGGTCTTAGGAGGGTGTCTATGGGAAGGTGTGACCATTCTTCCAGAAGAGCATTTGTGAGGTCAGGCACTGATGTTGGACAAGAAGGCCTGGCTCAGTCTCCTCGCTAAGGTGTTCTATGGGGATGAGGTCAGGACTCTGTGCAGGCCAGTCAAGTTCCTCCACCCCAAACTCGCTCTTCCATGTCTTTATGGACCTTGCTTTGTTCACTGGTGGGCAGTCATGTTGGAACAGGGAGGGGCCGTCCCCAAACTCCTCCCACAAAGATGGGAGCATGAAATTGTCTAAAATGTCTCGGTATGCTGACACCTTAAGAGTTCCTTCACTGGAACTAAGGGGCCAACCCAACCCCTGAGGGGACAACCCAACCCCTGAAAAAAAAATTCTACACCAATCAATATTAAAGACTGCCCTGGCTTTATCAAATGTTGGGGCAGATGGTGAGGCCGCCATCTTGGGCACGCTCAGTAGAATATCATGCTAGGGTCAGTTGTAGACGCGGGCGTTGTATTTCCGTTGGGGGGGGGAATTGGAGTACCTTGAGGCAAGCACAGGCAGAATGTACAAACTCCATGCAGATCGGAATTTGAGCCACGGACCGCTGCAAGACGAAACGCGTTGGCCACGAAGCCTCAGTGAACTAGAAGGTGGACGAGTTCCGTGGACCAATGTTTGGGAGGAGGTTGTATGGTTGGGGCCCTTACCCTCCCCCACCTCCATCATTCCCATCTCCTAACCTTTCCCAGATCACCCCCTACATGTCTGCCTGCCCCCTCGTCTTGTTGTGGGGGGTCTGGGGGTTGGTTGATCTGCTCAGTTTTATGAATTTGATTTCTGCATGGTCACAGGATCCGGGTCAGGCCCAGTCTGTGAGGCAACTGGAAGATCTGAAGAGGGTACGTAGACCGGCCGCCATGTGTCCCCCATTGTCTTCTCATTGGTTTGTCTCCTGTCCTCGTCGGCATTGGTTGAGGTGTTGTGTCTATAGGTTGTGTCTTTGGTGTTCCTCGGGGGCTGTCCTGGCGGATTTCCTTGGCCTCGGGTGGTCTTTTCTCCCGTTGTTCGTATTGCTGAGGTTGTCTCCATTTAGAACGTTCCAGTTGGAAGATCCAGACGTCTCCCCCCTTTAGTCTTCCCCGGATCACGGCTCTTTCTTTCTTGCAGGGGGAAGCGCTCCGCGTTATTTTGGTGAACCGATATCACGGGACCGTCAAGCAGAGCGGAAGAAGGGAAAGTCTCACCAGCTTTGGGAATGGACCGCTGACTGGAGGAGTCGGTGTGAAGCCGGCCGGTTTAGGTAAGTCTCTCTTCTAGAGATCAGATGAAAGCTGGCCATACACTAGAGCTGGGGGTCTCCAAACTGTGGCCCGGGGGCCAGATGCGGCCCATTGCCTACTTTTATCTGGCCCTTGGAGCCATAATCCCCCCAACTGACACCAATGAAGGGACACAATTCCTCCCACCAATACCAATGCTGGGGCCCAATTTTTTCCAGTGACACCAACAGTGGGACCCAATGATGGCGGCACTATTCCCCCTCAGTGACCCCCAACAATGGGGCACCAATTTCTCCTAATGACACCAACAATAGAGTCCACTGACGCCAATGAAAGGACGCAATTCCTCCCACTAATACCAATGCTGGAGCCCAATTTTTGCCAATGATACCATTTTGAATTACTTGGAACAAATTCACCAAATGATGATTTTTGTATGAATGTTTTTGGATTGGTGGTTGGCCCCCAGGGAAGAAAAGCCCCCCAAAATGATTGGTGCAAGTAGGATAACGGACCCCGGAAGAGAATAGCCCCCAAATCCTTGGTATCAGCGGAATCGTCACCCCCTGGAGGTAATGGCTCCTCGAATTCATTGGTGATAAAGGATCCCAGGAGGTAATAGGCCCCCCCCAAACCAGTGCGACCATTGTCTATAGGGGAGCCCTTCTATTCATTGGTGTCAGTGGGATCATGGTCCATAGGGGAGCCCTTCTATTCATTGTCAGTGGGACCATGGTCCATAGGGGGGCCCTTCTATTCATTGGTGTCAGTGGGATCATGGTCTATAGGGGAGCCCTTCTATTCATTGGTGTCAGTGGGATCATGGTCCATAGGGGAGCCCTTCTATTCATTGTCAGTGGGACCATGGTCCATAGGGGAGCCCTTCTATTCATTGGTGTCAGTGGGACCATGGTCCATAGGGGAGCCCTTCTATTCATTGGTGTCAGTGGGACCATGGTCCATAGGGGAGCCCTTCTATTCATTGGTGTCAGTGGGATCATGGTCCATAGGGGAGCCCTTCTATTCATTGGTGTCAGTGGGATCATGGTACATAGGGGATCCCTTCTATTCATTGGTGTCAGTGGGATCATGCTCTATACGGGAGCCCTTCTATTCATTGGTGTCAGTGGGATCATGCTCTATAGGGGAGCCCTTCTATTCATTGGTGTCACTGGGACCATGGTCTATAGGGGAGCCCTTCTATTCATTGGTGTCAGTGGGACCATGGTCTATAGGGGATCCCTTCTATTCATTGGTGTCAGTGGGACCATGGTCTATAGGGGAGCCCTTCTATTCATTGGTGTCAGTGGGACCATGGTCCATAGGGGAGCCCTTCTATTCATTGGTGTCGGTGGGATCATGGTCCATAGGGGAGCCCTTCTATCCATTGGTGTCAGTGGGATCATGGTCTATACGGGAGCCCTTCTATTCATTGGTGTCGGTGGGATCATGGTCCATAGGGGGGCCCTTCTATTCATTGGTGTCGGTGGGATCATGGTCCATAGGGGAGCCCTTCTATCCATTGGTGTCAGTGGGATCATGGTCTATACGGGAGCCCTTCTATTCATTGGTGTCAGTGGGACCATGGTCTATAGGGGAGCCCTTCTATTCATTGGTGTCAGTGGGACCATGGTCTATAGGGGATCCCTTCTATTCATTGGTGTCAGTGGGACCATGGTCTATAGGGGAGCCCTTCAATTCATTGGTGTCAGTGGGATCATGGTCTATAGGGGAGCCCTTATATTCATTGGTGTCAGTGGGATCATGGTCCATAGGGGATCCCTTCTATTTATTGGTGTCAGTGGGATCATGGTCCATAGGGGAGCCCTTCTATTCATTGGTGTCAGTGGGACCATTGTCCATAGGGGAGCCCTTCTATTCATTGGTGTCAGTGGGACCATGGTCTATAGGGGAGCCCTTCTATTCATTGGTGTCAGTGGGACCATGGTCCATAGAGGAGCCCTTCTATTCATTGGTGTCAGTGGGACCATGGTCCATAGGGGAGCCCTTCTATTCATTGGTGTCAGTGGGACCATGGTCCATAGGGGAGCCCTTCTATTCATTGGTGTCGGTGGGATCATGGTCCATAGGGGGGCCCTTCTATTCATTGGTGTCAGTGGGACCATGGTCCATAGGGGAGCCCTTCTATTCATTGGTGTCCGTGGGATCATGGTCCATAGGGGAGCCCTTCTATTCATTGGTGTCAGTGGGACCATGGTCCATAGGGGAGCCCTTCTATTGGTGTCAGTGGGACCATGGTCTATAGGGGAGCCCTTCTATCCATTGGTGTCAGTGGGACCATGGTCTATAGAGGAGCCCTTCTATTCATTGGTGTCAGTGGGACCATGGTCTATAGGGGAGCCCTTCTATCCATTGGTGTCAGTGGGACCATGGTCTATAGAGGAGCCCTTCTATTCATTGGTGTCAGTGGGACCATGGTCTATACGGGAGCCCTTCTATCCATTGGTGTCCGTGGGATCATGGTCCATAGGGGAGCCCTTCTATTCATTGGTGTCAGTGGGACCATGGTCCATAGGGGAGCCCTTCTATTCATTGGTGTCAGTGGGACCATGGTCCATAGGGGAGCCCTTCTATTGGTGTCAGTGGGACCATGGTCTATAGGGGAGCCCTTCTATCCATTGGTGTCAGTGGGACCATGGTCTATAGAGGAGCCCTTCTATTCATTGGTGTCAGTGGGACCATGGTCTATAGGGGAGCCCTTCTATTCATTGGTGTCCGTGGGATCATGGTCCATAGGGGAGCCCTTCTATTCATTGGTGTCAGTGGGACCATGGTCCATAGGGGAGCCCTTCTATTCATTGGTGTCAGTGGGATCATGGTCTATACGGGAGCCCTTCTATTCATTGGTGTCAGTGGGACCATGGTCTATAGGGGAGCCCTTCTATTCATTGGTGTCAGTGGGACCATGGTCTATAGGGGATCCCTTCTATTCATTGGTGTCAGTGGGACCATGGTCCATAGGGGAGCCCTTCTATTCATTGGTGTCAGTGGGACCATGGTCCATAGGGGAGCCCTTCTATCCATTGGTGTCAGTGGGATCATGGTCTATACGGGAGCCCTTCTATTCATTGGTGTCAGTGGGACCATGGTCTATAGGGGAGCCCTTCTATTCATTGGTGTCAGTGGGACCATGGTCTATAGGGGATCCCTTCTATTCATTGGTGTCAGTGGGACCATGGTCCATAGGGGAGCCCTTCTATTCATTGGTGTCAGTGGGACCATGGTCTATAGGGGAGCCCTTCTATTGGTGTCAGTGGGACCATGGTCCATAGGGGAGCCCTTCTATTCATTGGTGTCAGTGGGATCATGGTCCATAGGGGAGCCCTTCTATTCATTGGTGTCAGTGGGACCATGGTCTATAGGGGAGCCCTTCTATTCATTGGTGTCAGTGGGACCATGGTCCATAGGGGAGCCCTTCTATTCATTGGTGTCAGTGGGACCATGGTCCATAGGGGAGCCCTTCTATTGGTGTCAGTGGGATCATGGTCCATAGGGGAGCCCTTCTATTCATTGGTGTCAGTGGGACCATGGTCCATAGGGGAGCCCTTCTATTCATTGGTGTCAGTGGGACCATGGTCCATAGAGGAGCCCTTCTATTCATTGGTGTCAGTGGGATCATGGTCCATAGGGGAGCCCTTCTATCCATTGGTGTCAGTGGGACCATGGTCTATAGAGGAGCCCTTCTATTCATTGGTGTCAGTGGGACCATGGTCTATAGGGGAGCCCTTCTATTCATTGGTGTCAGTGGGACCATGGTCCATAGGGGAGCCCTTCTATTCATTGGTGTCAGTGGGACCATGGTCCATAGGGGAGCCCTTCTATTGGTGTCAGTGGGATCATGGTCCATAGGGGAGCCCTTCTATTCATTGGTGTCAGTGGGACCATGGTCCATAGGGGAGCCCTTCTATCCATTGGTGTCAGTGGGATCATGGTCTATACGGGAGCCCTTCTATTCATTGGTGTCAGTGGGACCATGGTCTATAGGGGAGCCCTTCTATTCATTGGTGTCAGTGGGACCATGGTCTATAGGGGATCCCTTCTATTCATTGGTGTCAGTGGGACCATGGTCCATAGGGGAGCCCTTCTATTCATTGGTGTCAGTGGGACCATGGTCTATAGGGGAGCCCTTCTATTGGTGTCAGTGGGACCATGGTCCATAGGGGAGCCCTTCTATTCATTGGTGTCAGTGGGATCATGGTCCATAGGGGAGCCCTTCTATTCATTGGTGTCAGTGGGACCATGGTCTATAGGGGAGCCCTTCTATTCATTGGTGTCAGTGGGACCATGGTCCATAGGGGAGCCCTTCTATTCATTGGTGTCAGTGGGACCATGGTCCATAGGGGAGCCCTTCTATTGGTGTCAGTGGGATCATGGTCCATAGGGGAGCCCTTCTATTCATTGGTGTCAGTGGGACCATGGTCCATAGGGGAGCCCTTCTATTCATTGGTGTCAGTGGGACCATGGTCCATAGAGGAGCCCTTCTATTCATTGGTGTCAGTGGGATCATGGTCCATAGGGGAGCCCTTCTATCCATTGGTGTCAGTGGGACCATGGTCTATAGAGGAGCCCTTCTATTCATTGGTGTCAGTGGGACCATGGTCTATAGGGGAGCCCTTCTATTCATTGGTGTCAGTGGGACCATGGTCCATAGGGGAGCCCTTCTATTCATTGGTGTCAGTGGGACCATGGTCCATAGGGGAGCCCTTCTATTGGTGTCAGTGGGATCATGGTCCATAGGGGAGCCCTTCTATTCATTGGTGTCAGTGGGACCATGGTCCATAGGGGAGCCCTTCTATCCATTGGGGTCGGTGGGACTGTGGTCCTCTGGAGGAGATTTTTATTTTTTGGGACTAACACCCTAATGTGATTCTCTTGTACCCTTAGCCGGCTCCAATGCGGGGAGTTTAAGCCGAGGGGAGATGAGTATGTCGGACGTTCAGTGCCACCTCGATAAGGAAGGGGCTTCGGATCTCGTCATTGACCTCATCATGAACGCCACCACTGACCGCGTGTTCCACGAGAGCATCCTTTTGGCGATTGCGCTTCTTGAAGGCGGGAATACGACTATTCAGGTGAGATCCGAATATCGGAGCCGTGAGTCAGGAACTGTTCTGTGTGTGGGGCGCGTTCACGCCATAGAAACGCTTTTCTGCATGCGTGTTCTTGGCGTGTTTTTGATGTAGTCCGGTGCATTCCCCCCCCTTTCTTCTTAATCTTAAATAAGGATGTGTGTTCCAGTGCGTTTTTGGTGCGTTCCAGCGCAGGAAATGCTTTTTTCTGGAACGCGCGAACTGCAAGCACTGGTGTGAACTACGCCATTGAAAACCATATAACCTTCTTTGATGCAGAAAAAACGCCCTGGACTGCATGTGGTGTGAAGCCCCCCTCAATGTTGGCTCTTGTGCGGGAAGAGGAAGGTCCGGTATTATGCTGTATACCCCCCCCAGATTTTGGAGTAATGAGTCGGGCTACATAATGACCCCCCTCAATGTTGGCTCTTGTGCGGGAAGAGGAAGGTCCGGTATTATGCTGTATACCCCCCCCAGATTTTGGAGTAATGAGTCGGGCTACATAATGACCCCCCTCAATGTTGGCTCTTGTGCAGGAAGAGGAGCGTCCGGTGTTGTGCTGTATATTCCCCCCCCCCCCCCCAGATTTTGGAGTAATGTGTCGGGCTACATAATGACCCCCCTCAATGTTTCAGAGTCAAGTTTATTGAAGATGTTTTTCCTCTCCATCGTTATTTGTGACCGAAATAGAAAGGAACTTCCTCCTCCGGGGCAAAAATCTTTCTCATATTTTGTTAAAAGGCAAATTTCCCATTCGTGACGAACCACTTCGCACACGCGTGTCACTTCTAAGGACACGTTATTACTTTGTATCGTTCTTCAAGCTGTGGCCGAATGTCAGCCCTTCTATTTCACCACTTGTGGACCGGAAGATTTTCCCCCTTAATGACCGGGCTATTTTTTGCGATACGGCACTGTCGCTTTAGCTGACAATTGCGCGGTCGTGTGACGTTGTACCCAAACAAAATTGATGTCCTTTTCCCCAAAAATAGAACTTTCTTTTGGTGGCATTTGATCACCTCTGCGGTTCTTTTTTGCGCTATAAAAAAAAACATTTTGAAAAATAAAATTTTCGGGTCCAGGGGGGGCTGCTGACAGTTTAGGGTCCAGGGGGGGGGGGCTGCTGACAGTGTGGGGTCCAGAGGGGTGCCGCTGACACTTTGGGGTCTGGGTGGGCTGGACCGCTGACACTTTGGGGTCTGGGTGGGCTGGACCGCTGACACTTTGGGGTCCGGGTGGGCTGGACCGCTGACACTTTGGGGTCCGGGTGGGCTGGACCGCTGACACTTTGGGGTCCGGGTGGGCTGGACCGCTGACACTTTGGGGTCCGGGTGGGCTGGACCGCTGACACTTTGGGGTCCGGGGGGCTGGACCGCTGACAGTTTGGGGTCCGGGGGGCTGGACCGCTGACAGTTTGGGGTCCGGGGGGCTGGACCGCTGACAGTTTGGGGTCCGGGGGGCTGGACCGCTGACAGTTTGGGGTCCGGGGGGCTGGACCGCTGACAGTTTGGGGTCCGGGGGGCTGGACCGCTGACAGTTTGGGGTCCGGGGGGCTGGACCGCTGACAGTTTGGGGTCCGGGGGGCTGGACCGCTGACAGTTTGGGGTCCGGGGGGCTGGACCGCTGACAGTTTGGGGTCCGGGGGGCTGGACCGCTGACAGTTTGGGGCCCCTGGAGGTAAGTACAGTGGAGACTGGTGGGGGGGGGGGGGGGTCATTTACCTCTTACAGAAAAAATGTGAACACTCTAAAGAACCCGGCTGACTTTTGGACACAGCAGTTCTGTGAAAGATACAATGTAATGATATCCCATCAGAAGTAGTTCCATGTGTATATTATGATGCAATAAACTAGTGACTGTATACACCTTTCCAGGGGCGGAGATGAGATCCAATCGGCTTCTAGTATTCATTTTCAAAGCTTGGCTGAACAAGTTAAGGGTTGAAGCTGATTGGTTGCCCCCCCCCCCCCCCCCCCCAGACCAGGAATAGAGGGGAAATCTTCCAAAGGGGACACTAGTTCTGGTGATTTGGGGTTCCCTCACTTCTCATTTCCTGTTTTGGTGATGGGACAGAAAATGACTGTAAATCTACCCAATGGGGACACAAGTAAAAAAAATGGACGAAGGTCATGACCTCCCTTTTTTCTTCATCAAAATGAAAAGTACATTTTTTTGCCTTTTTTTAGTTCTTTTCAGAACTGTCCACAGAGACGGTCCTGTCTGGAACAAAGTGAGGTAAATCTCCCCAAAGGGGTCACATCAATAAAAATCTATAATCAAAGTCCCGGCGCCGTCTGATCAAAGTATTGGAGGATCAAAGGAAAGGTGAGAGAGTGCTGAGCGGGGATCGGCAGGGGAAAGGGCAGCTTTGCTTTAATGCTCCCCTCCGGGGCAAAATCTTTGTAGAGAGAAGACCGGGAAGCCTCTGTCGGGTTTTTATTGGTGTCTGTGCCCCGCTGGGGAGATTTCTCCTCCCTTCCTGCCGGGACTTTTCGGCCGGCATTTATGTAAATCCCAAATCCATTTTTCACTCTTCGTTGTGTGTGTGTTGGATGGTGATCGGCTTATCCGATAGGCGGCCCAATGCCAATGAAAGGAGCGCACATGGAAGGCCGACAACGCTGCTTCCAAGAGCGAGGCATTGGTGTTAAGGAAGTGCTGCCAGCTGGCGGGATCTCCAGGGAAAGAACTTTCTCCAGATCCACAAAAAAAGTTATTAGAAAATTGTATAAAGTGAGGAATGAGGCCAAACGCATTGAAGGATAGATAGATAGTGTGTGTGTGTGTGTGTGTGTGTGTGTGTGTGTGTGTGTGTGTGTGTGTGTGTGTATGTATATATATATATATATATATATATATATATATATATATATATATATATATATATATATATATATATATATATATATATATATATATATATATACATTCTTCACACTATATGCTGTGAAATAAAAAAATGTTTTATATATATAATTACATGTTTGTGCTGTGAAAAAAATATATACTGTATGTATAAATATTCACACACAGTATATTTTTTGATTTTTTTTTTTTCACAACATTCTATACTCGTATTCTAGAATGCTGTGAAAAAAACACAATTATACTATGTTTAAAGATAAATATATATCTCTAATTATAGTGATTGTGTATATTCTCTGTGGAAATGAAATACAAAATAGTGTTTATATAATATATCACACACAGCACTATTTGTATTTTATTTTCACAGAGAATATACACATTCATTATAATTGTAGATATATTTATTTATCTTTAAACACAGAATATTTTGTGTTTTGTTTTTTCACAGCATTCTATAGAATGTTGTGAAAAACAAATGGTGTGTGTGTGTGTATTTATTTAGACATACAGGGCCAGATTCACGTAGAATAGTGCAAAACTGCGGCGTAGCGTATGACATTTATGTTACGCCGCCGCAAGTTTTACAGGCAAGTGCTTTATTCTCGAAAACTTTCCTGTCAAGTTGCGGCGGCGTATCGTAAACCCCCCGGCGCAAGCCCGCGTAATTCAAATGAGCCGGGTAGGGGGCGTAGAACATTTAAATTAGGCGCGTTCCCACGCTGAACGTACTGCGCATGCGCCGTCCCTAAAATTTCCCGGCGTGCATTGCGCAAAATGACGTCATTGGTTTCGACGTGAACGTAAAATGGCTTCCAGCCCCATTCACGGACGAGTTACGCAAACGACGTAAAATTTTCAAATTGCGACGCGGGAACGACGGCCATACTTGACATTGGATACGCCACCTAGGGGGCATGTTTATCTTTACGCCGCGTATCTCTTACGGAAACGGCGTAAATTTACTGCGACGGGCAAGCGTACGTTTCGTGAATCGGCGTAACGACTCATTTGGATATTCTACGCCGACCTCTATGGAAGCGCCACCTAGCGCCCAGCGTAAATATTGCACCCTAAGATACGACGGCGCAGGCCGTCGTATCTTAGGCATGTTTAACCTCCCTAGCGGTATGATTCTGTCTGGAATTTTGTTCCAAAAGCGGTACCATTTTTGTAGAATAATCTGAGGTGAAATCTGAGGTGATACAGTGAAATCCTGTCAGATTACACTGTATCATGTAACTTTATGTGTGTGTTTTACTTTTTTACATTGTAACTTTTTTGAATCTCCCGCCCACTTCCGCCACTGTGAGGCGCTGCGGTTCACAGAGACGGAAGAGAGAGGAGACATCAGAGAAGACATCAGCGGGGCTCTCACCGGGATTAGGTAAGAACACCGCTGCGCTCACTCTGCAATACATTCTGCCGGGGCTCTCACCGGCGATCACAGCGGGAAACCCCGCTGGATCGCCGGGATGTCACCACACCACCGCTGCGCTCACTCTGCATTTCCCCTGACTCATCTGACCGGCGATCCAGCGGGAAACCCCGCTGGATCGCCGGGATGTTTAGCCACCGCTGCGCTCACTCTGCATCCCCCCCAGCGGGACTAGTCTGACCGGCGATCCAGTGGGAAACCCCCGCCGGATCGCCAGGAATTTTTGGGGGAAAAAAAAAATGCACCCCGAGCGTGACTCGGGGTTACCGCTTCTGGCACTGAATGTTAACCCCGAGTCACGCTCGGGAATACCGCCAGGGAGGTTAAGTGTATCTCAGTTTGAGAAAACATTTAAACATACGACGGGCTTAGATTCCGAGTTACATCGGCGTATCTGCTGATATGCCGGCGTAACTCTTTGTGAATCTGGCCCACAGTATCTATTTTACAGCACAAAAATGTAATATATATATTATTGTATTTATCGCGGTATAACGCGCTCCCGCGTATACCGCGCACCCCTAAAGTGGCCCCCAATCCTGTGGGAAAAAAAGTTTTTTTGTACTTAGTTTTGGTGTCTTGCGCGGCATCCATCGACGGCCTCGTCGGGTCCGGCGTCCTTCTGCGGCTTCGGGTGTCCTCTTCGGCGGGTCCGGCGTCCTTCTGCAGGGGGTCTGGTGTCCCCCTCGGCGGGTCCGGCGTCCTGCGGCGGGTCTGGTGTCCCCCTCGGCGGGTCCGGCGCCCTTCCCGCCACGAGTTTGAATACTGCGCCGGCATATACCGAGCGCAGTACACGTGTATCTTCGGGCAGGCTCGGCAACTGTCGCGCTGACGTCCTGTACGTACAGGATGTCAGTGCGAGAGGCGCCGAGACTGCTCGAAGATTCACGAGTGTACTGCGCTTGGTATATGCTGGCGCAGTATTCAAACTCGTGGCGGGAAAGCGGGTATCGGCGTATATCGCACACCCACGATTTTGCCCTGATTTTCAGGGCAAAATAGTGCGCGGTATACGCCGATAAATACTGTATGTGTGTGTGTGTGTGTGTGTGTGTGAGATATATATATATATATATATATATACGTGCTGTGAAATATAAAAATATATATATTATATTTTTTCACAGCATTCTATACTTGTATTATAGAATGCTGTGAAAAAAAAACACAATGTCTGTGTATGCAATGTAAATATAATTTTATATTGTATATTATTTATTTATACACACAGTATATATTTTTTTTTTTTTCCACAGCATTCTATAATACGAGTATAGAATGCTGTGAAAAAAAAACACAAAATAAATATACTGTGTGTTTAATAATAAATATATAATATAAAATTATATTTATATTGCATACCCAGACACAATTTTTTTCACAGTACTAATATATATAATGTGCTGTGGAAAATAAAAATATATATATATATAAATATATTGCACAGAACATTGAGGCCCCGGAATTTCTGTAGGGAGAGATATAGACATCTCTGTGAAAAAATACATATATAATTTACAGCATTCTATAATAATAATTTTTAATTTTTATTTAACAGCATTCTATAATATGCATTTTTTTCCCCAGCACTAGATGCATTTGTATTTTTTTTTTATTCACAGAGATGTGTATATCTTATTTCCCGGGCCTTGGTGTTGTAAGGTGTGGCGCATCCCCTTCGGCTCGAAGGCTGAGACCTCATATATAAGATGGGGGAAGGGATGTGACTGGCACTCGATTCTATTCAGAATGTGAATGGAGGAGATGTGAATGGACCCTTTGCCCTCTGATGATAATTGTCCCCCCCCCATCCTCGTGTCCCTGCACTGTGCAGCTGGAGAGGTGTGTGCGGTCTCCTACAGGCGGCAGGTTATGTAAGGTCTATTTATATCGGCTGGATGGAGGCAGGAGGTTTAATGAGCTGCTGGCCTCATTCCCCTCTGTGCCAGGCTGTGCTGCGTGCGTCACTGCGCTCTGCTGAGCAAGACCAGCAGTTTCCATGGCTGCGCCGCCCCCCCCCCCCCCCCCGGAGACTCTTCTCTCTCCCAGATAAAGGGCTTTGCTGGATTCGCTCTCTGCAGCACTGCGCACCTCCAACAATACGGATCGATGCGCTGTGCCTGCGGGGGGGGGGGGGGGGGTTTGTATTGAAGTCCGCAAACACAAATATAAAGACAAACGCATGCAGAGCGCCCACTCAATGTGCGTTTTTATTATCCGGCGGACCCGCTGCACAAGAAAGGAGCCGGCGAGCGTGCAGCGAATCACAAACTCGCTATAGAGTCGCTGGTGAGGGAAAAAGCACAGTGGTGTAGAAGAGATCCCCCGCCCTCCTCAGACCGGGGCCCCCGCCCTCCTCAGACCGGGGCCCCCGCCCTCCTCAGACCGGGGCCCCCGCCCTCCTCAGACCGGGGCCCCCGCCCTCCTCAGACCGGGGCCCCCGCCCTCCTCAGACCGGGGCCCCCGCCCTCCTCAGACCGGGGCCCCCGCCCTCCTCAGACCGGGGCCCCCGCCCTCCTCAGACCGGGGCGCCGCCCATTCCTCCAAAACCTTTCATGTCCCAACCGTAAAAAAAAATAGATTGATACAACAGAAGTATAATAGTTGGTGCCAGTGGGGCAGTGGACCCCAGAGGTCCCTCAAATGGTTAATGTCTGTGGTATAGGGGCCACCAGGGAACCATGGTCCCCGAATAATGGGGATAGTGGGCATATCCCCTCAATTCATTGGTATAGTGCCCCCCCCCCCTAGAAGTTAATGGCCCCCATACTTTGTTGGTGTCATTGGCATAGTGACCTCTCCTAATGACGTCTTTCTGAGGTCGGAGGAGCAACAGAACCATTTCAGGTCCGTCAGGTGCAGATAATAAAAATACCCCATGGAGATGTCAGCCAGGAGCCCTTCATTCATGAATCGGAGGGGTGATGAGCTGAAGTTGCACCCTGCAGAAGCTCAGTGAGAGCTGATTGGAACAGAGCTGAGGTTGTCAATCACAGGCTGTGTGTTGAAGCTCCCTCCCCTGTCACCTTTCATCTCTTGGTGTCAGGAAAACTTGTCAAAAGTGACTCATGCAGAGGAAGGAGGCAGCAGACAGAAATGGCACTCGGTGCTCTGTAATGAGACAAGTACACACTATAGGGGGATGTGCTTTGTTCAGATTTCATGTCTGAAGTTTACAACTTCTTTAATGGCTGATATACAAATAGTGCTCCTCAGTCATCCCATCCGGACCTTCCCATTGCACCTCCTATCTGGACCTTCCCCCATCCCGCCTCCCATCTGGACCTTCCCATCCCCCACCTCCCCCCATATCCCCATCTGGACCCTTCCCATCCCTGCCTCCCCCCCCCCCCCCCCATCTGGACCCTTCCCATCCCCGCCCCCCCCCATCCCCACCTCCCATCTGGACCTTCCCATCCCCCACCTCCCCCCATATCCCCATCTGGACCCTTCCCATCCCCGCCCCCCCCCCCATCTGGACCTTCCCATCCCCGCCCCCCCCCATCTGGACCTTCCCATCCCCGCCCCCCCCATCTGGACCTTCCCCTCCCCGCCTCCCATCTGGACCTTCCCATCCCCGCCTCCCATCTGGACCTTCCCATCCCCGCCCCCTCCCATCCCGCCACCCTATCAGAACCATGTGACAACGCTGTTCCCTCCTCTCCGCAGCATTCCTTCTTCTGCCGCCTCACCGAGGACAAGAAGTCGGAGAAGTTCTTTAAAGTTTTCTTCGATCGGATAAAAGTCGCCCATCAGGAAATCAAAGCCACCGTGACGGTGAACACCAGCGACCTCGGCAGCAAGAAGCGCGATGAGGAGCAATCTGAGAGGGAGACCCCGCACCGCAAGAGAGGTGGGGAGGGGCTAATGAAGGGGGAGGGGCTAATGAAGGGAAGTCCAGCCCAATGGGAGGCAATATTCTGAATGGGTTAAATTTGGTTTGCAGTTGTGGGCGGTAATAACATGTAGTCCCCGCCCCCATTTCATTAGAAAGGGGTCACTCCCTCTGGTAAATCTTAAGCTGCGCCCCCCCCCCCCCCCCCGCCACGGCATCTTCTAACCTTGTGAATTTCTATGTTGAGGTCTGCTCATTGATGGGGGGGGGGCGGGGGAGAGACTGAGGAAATGCTTGCTTTTATCTGCAGCAGACTGGTGACATCTCAAGCTAGGCAAAGTTACAATGTACAGTCTGATCATTGGGGGAGGGGAGACCTAGTCACTGATTGGAGGAGGTTTTTGTAACGTGTGGGGAATTTTCTCTCTCCAGTCCTGGAGGCCGGTTTGCAGATCACGGAAGAGGCGAAGGATCAGCTGATGGAGGCCACTGTCGCCACCAAGAAGGCGTTCAACTCTTTCCGCCGGGAAGCCGACCCCGACGATCATTTCTCCGCCAACGAGGGGGGATTGGCCGAGAAAGGGCGGGACGAGCTGGAAATGAGCCCCATCATCGCCATCATGCAGCCAATCCTGCGCTTCCTACAGCTGCTCTGCGAGAACCACAACAGGGACCTGCAGGTAAGTTGTGATTGGAGGGGGTGGGGCAAGTCTCCCCATTGTGGGAGGGGCAGAGACACAAACTACTGCAGGGAATCTCCCCATTGTGGGAGGGGCAGAGACACAAACTACTGGGGGAAATCTCCCCATTGTGGGAGGGGCAGAGACACAAACTACTGCAGGAAATCTCCCCATTGTGGGAGGGGCAGAGACACAAACTACTGCAGGAAATCTCATCATTGTGGGAGGGGCAGAGACACAAACTACTGGGGGAAATCTCCCCATTGTGGGAGGGGCAGAGACACAAACTACTGCAGGAAATCTCCCCATTGTGGGAGGGGCAGAGACACAAACTACTGCAGGAAATCTCACCATTGTGGGTGGGGCAGAGACACAAACTACTGCAGGGAAATCTCCCCATTGTGGGAGGGGCAGAGACACAAACTACTGCAGGGAAATCTCCCTATTGTGGGAGGGGCAGAGACACAAACTACTGCAGGAAATCTCCCCATTGTGGGAGGGGCAGAGACACAAACTACTGCAGGAAATCTCCCCATTGTGGGAGGGGCAGAGACACAAACTACTGCAGGAAATCTCCCCATTGTGGGAGGGGCAGAGACACAAACTACTGCAGGAAATCTCACCACTGTGGGAGGGGCAGAGACACAAACTACTGCAGGAAATCTCACCATTGTGGGAGGGGCAGAGACACAAACTACTGCGGGAAATCTCCTCATTGTGGGAGGGGCAGAGACACAAACTACTGCAGGAAATCCCCATTGTGGGAGGGGCAGAGACACAGACTACTGCAGGAAATCTCCTCATTGTGGGAGGGGCAGAGACACAAACTACTGCAGGGAAATCTCCCTATTGTGGGAGGGGCAGAGACACAAACTACTGCAGGAAATCTCACCATTGTGGGAGGGGCAGAGACACAAACTACTGCAGGAAATCTCCCCATTGTGGGAGGGGCAGAGACACAAACTACTGCAGGAAATCTCCTCATTGTGGGAGGAGCAGAGACACAAACTACTGCAGGAAATCTCCCCATTGTGGGAGGGGCAGTGACACAAACTACTGCAGGAAATCTCCTCATTGTGGGAGGGGCAGAGACACAAACTACTGCAGGAAATCTCCCCATTGTGGGAGGGGCAGAGACACAAACTACTGCAGGAAATCTCCCCATTGTGGGAGGGGCAGAGACACAAACTACTGCAGGGAAATCTCCCTATTGTGGGAGGGGCAGAGACACAAACTACTGCAGGAAATCTCCCCATTGTGGGAGGGGCAGAGACACAAACTACTGCAGGAAATCTCCCCATTGTGGGAGGGGCAGAGACACAAACTACTGCAGGAAATCTCACCATTGTGGGAGGGGCAGAGACACAAACTACTGCAGGGAAATCTCCCTATTGTGGGAGGGGCAGAGACACAAACTACTGCAGGAAATCTCCCCATGGTGGGAGGAGCAGAGACACAAACTACTGCAGGAAACCTCCCCATTGTGGGAGGGGCAGAGACACAAACTACTGCAGGAAATCTCCCCATTGTGGGAGGGGCAGAGACACAAACTACTGCAGGAAATCTCCCCATTGTGGGAGGAGCAGAGACACAAACTACTGCAGGAGATCTCCCCATTGTGGGAGGGGCAGAGACACAAACTACTGCAGGAAACCTCCCCATTGTGGGAGGGGCAGAGACACAAACTACTGCAGGGAAATCTCCCTATTGTGGGAGGGGCAGAGACACAAACTACTGCAGGAAATCTCCCCATTGTGGGAGGGGCAGAGACACAAACTACTGCAGGAAACCTCCCCATTGTGGGAGGGGCAGAGACACAAACTACTGCAGGAAATCTCATCATTGTGGGAGGGGCAGAGACACAAACTACTGCAGGAAATCTCCCCATTGTGGGAGGGGCAGAGACACAAACTACTGCAGGGAAATCTCCCTATTGTGGGAGGGGCAGAGACACAAACTACTGCAGGAAATCTCCCCATTGTGGGAGGGGCAGAGACACAAACTACTGCAGGAAATCTCCCCATTGTGGGAGGGGCAGAGACACAAACTACTGCAGGAAATCTCCTCATTGTGGGAGGGGCAGAGACACAAACTACTGCAGGAAATCTCACCATTGTGGGAGGGGCAGAGACACAAACTACTGCAGGGAATCTCCCCATTGTGGGAGGGGCAGAGACACAAACTACTGCAGGAAATCTCCCCATTGTGGGAGGGGCAGAGACCCAAACTACTGCAGGGAAATCTCCCCATTGTGGGAGGGGCAGAGACACCAACTACTGCAGGAAATCTCCCCATTGTGGGAGGGGCAGAGACACAAACTACTGCAGGAAATCTCCCCATTGTGGGAGGGGCAGAGACACAAACTACTGCAGGAAATCCCCATTGTGGGAGGGGCAGAGACACAAACTACTGCAGGAAATCCCCATTGTGGGAGGGGCAGAGACACAAACTACTGGGGGAATATCTCCATTGTGGGAGGGGCAGAGACGCAAACCAATTTCCAGTCACATTTATTGCGTTTTTTTATTTCTCCAGAACTTCCTGCGCTGCCAGAACAACAAGACCAACTACAACCTGGTGTGCGAGACGCTGCAGTTCCTGGACTGTATCTGCGGCAGCACCACGGGGGGCCTGGGCCTGCTGGGCCTCTATATCAACGAGAAGAACGTGGCCCTCATTAACCAGACGCTGGAGAGCCTGACGGAGTACTGCCAGGGCCCGTGCCATGAGAACCAGGTGTGTATTCCTGGGGCCCCGCTCTCTGATTGGGCCCATGTCTACACATTACATAAGGGCCCCACTATCCAATTGTGCCCGTCTCTGTACACATAAGGGCCCCGCTCTCTGATTGGCCCGTCTCTGTACACATTACATAAGGGCCCCGCTCTCTGGCCCGTCTCTGTACACATTACATAAGGGCCCCACTATCCAATTGGGTCCGTCTCTGTACACATTAGGGCCCCGCTCTCCAATTGGGTCCGTCTCTGTACACATAAGGGCCCCGCTCTCTGATTGGCCCGTCTCTGTACACATAAGGGCCCCGCTCTCTGATTGGCCCGTCTCTGTACACATAAGGGCCCCGCTCTGTGATTGGCCCGTCTCTGTACACATTACATAAGGGCCCCGCGCACATGTTGGGTGATTCCTGGAACGCTCTGTGACTTGTTATGTAATGTGCAGCTCTGGGGCCACGCCTCGGGATGCCATCCTGTACACGGCATGCTTCGAAAGCTGCGGCACAACGGGCGTGCCTGGCACACAGACCGCCGTCCCTCACCGCGCCGAGTCTGAACAAAGCGTGAAAGTTCTGAGGTCTGATAGTCGCCCGGCCGGTTTGGGTAGACGGGATCCTGCCAAGGACAAAGACTTGGCTCAGGGATGGGAGATTTATGGTACCAACAAGAACACGGGGACAACCAGACCACAGACTTCCTATAATAAGATCGGTGTGAGAGAACGATCGTCTGTAGACTTGTCTTCCTATAAGATCGGTGTGAGAGAACGATCGTCTGCAGACTTCCTATAATAAGATCGGTGCGAGAGAACGATCGTCTGCAGACTTCCTATAATAAGATCGGTGCGAGAGAACGATCGTCTGTAGACTTCCTATAATAAGATCGGTGTGAGAGAACGATCGTCTGTAGACTTCCTATAATAAGATCGGTGTGAGAGAACGATCGTCTGCAGACTTCCTATAATAAGATCGGTGTGAGAGAACGATCGTCTGTAGACTTCCTATAATAAGATCGGTGTGAGAGAACGATCGTCTGTAGACTTCCTATAATAAGATCGGTGCGAGAGAACGATCGTCTGCAGACTTCCTATAATAAGATCGGTAGTGAGAGATCGATCGTCTGTAGACTTCCTATAATAAGATCGGTGCGAGAGAACGATCGTCTGCAGACTTCCTATAATAAGATCGGTGTGAGAGAACGATCGTCTGCAGACTTGTCTTCCTATAATAAGATCGGTGTGAGAGAACGATCGTCTGTAGACTTCCTATAATAAGATCGGTGTGAGAGAACGATCGTCTGCAGACTTCCTATAATAAGATCGGTGTGAGAGAACGATCGTCTGTAGACTTCCTATAATAAGATCGGTGCGAGAGAACGATCGTCTGTAGACTTCCTATAATAAGATCGGTGTGAGAGAACGATCGTCTGTAGACTTCCTATAATAAGATCGGTGTGAGAGAACGATCGTCTGCAGACTTCCTATAATAAGATCGGTGTGAGAGAACGATCGTCTAGACTTCCTATAATAAGATCGGTGTGAGAGAACGATCGTCTGTAGACTTCCTATAATAAGATCGGTGCGAGAGAACGATCGTCTGCAGACTTCCTCTGATAAGATCGGTGCGAGAGAACGATCGTCTGCAGACTTCCTATAATAAGATCGGTGTGAGAGAACGATCGTCTGCAGACTTCCTATAATAAGATCGGTGTGAGAGAACGATCGTCTGCAGACTTCCTATAATAAGATCGGTGCGAGAGAACGATCGTCTGTAGACTTGTCTTCCTATAATAAGATCGGTGTGAGAGAACGATCGTCTGCAGACTTCCTATAATAAGATCGGTGCGAGAGAACGATCGTCTGTAGACTTCCTATAATAAGATCGGTGCGAGAGAACGATCGTCTGTAGACTTCCTATAATAAGATCGGTGTGAGAGAACGATCGTCTGTAGACTTCCTATAATAAGATCGGTGTGAGAGAACGATCGTCTGCAGACTTCCTATAATAAGATCGGTGCGAGAGAACGATCGTCTGCAGACTTCCTATAATAAGATCGGTGTGAGAGAACGATCGTCTGCAGACTTGTCTTCCTATAATAAGATCGGTGTGAGAGAACGATCGTCTGTAGACTTCCTATAATAAGATCGGTGTGAGAGAACGATCGTCTGCAGACTTCCTATAATAAGATCGGTGTGAGAGAACGATCGTCTGTAGACTTCCTATAATAAGATCGGTGCGAGAGAACGATCGTCTGTAGACTTCCTATAATAAGATCGGTGTGAGAGAACGATCGTCTGTAGACTTGTCTTCCTATAAGATCGGTGTGAGAGAACGATCGTCTGCAGACTTCCTATAATAAGATCGGTGCGAGAGAACGATCGTCTGCAGACTTCCTATAATAAGATCGGTGCGAGAGAACGATCGTCTGTAGACTTCCTATAATAAGATCGGTGTGAGAGAACGATCGTCTGTAGACTTCCTATAATAAGATCGGTGTGAGAGAACGATCGTCTGCAGACTTCCTATAATAAGATCGGTGTGAGAGAACGATCGTCTGTAGACTTCCTATAATAAGATCGGTGTGAGAGAACGATCGTCTGTAGACTTCCTATAATAAGATCGGTGCGAGAGAACGATCGTCTGCAGACTTCCTATAATAAGATCGGTAGTGAGAGATCGATCGTCTGTAGACTTCCTATAATAAGATCGGTGCGAGAGAACGATCGTCTGCAGACTTCCTATAATAAGATCGGTGTGAGAGAACGATCGTCTGCAGACTTGTCTTCCTATAATAAGATCGGTGTGAGAGAACGATCGTCTGTAGACTTCCTATAATAAGATCGGTGTGAGAGAACGATCGTCTGCAGACTTCCTATAATAAGATCGGTGTGAGAGAACGATCGTCTGTAGACTTCCTATAATAAGATCGGTGCGAGAGAACGATCGTCTGTAGACTTCCTATAATAAGATCGGTGTGAGAGAACGATCGTCTGTAGACTTCCTATAATAAGATCGGTGTGAGAGAACGATCGTCTGCAGACTTCCTATAATAAGATCGGTGTGAGAGAACGATCGTCTAGACTTCCTATAATAAGATCGGTGTGAGAGAACGATCGTCTGTAGACTTCCTATAATAAGATCGGTGCGAGAGAACGATCGTCTGCAGACTTCCTCTGATAAGATCGGTGCGAGAGAACGATCGTCTGCAGACTTCCTATAATAAGATCGGTGTGAGAGAACGATCGTCTGCAGACTTCCTATAATAAGATCGGTGTGAGAGAACGATCGTCTGCAGACTTCCTATAATAAGATCGGTGCGAGAGAACGATCGTCTGTAGACTTGTCTTCCTATAATAAGATCGGTGTGAGAGAACGATCGTCTGCAGACTTCCTATAATAAGATCGGTGCGAGAGAACGATCGTCTGTAGACTTCCTATAATAAGATCGGTGCGAGAGAACGATCGTCTGTAGACTTCCTATAATAAGATCGGTGTGAGAGAACGATCGTCTGTAGACTTCCTATAATAAGATCGGTGTGAGAGAACGATCGTCTGCAGACTTCCTATAATAAGATCGGTGCGAGAGAACGATCGTCTGCAGACTTCCTATAATAAGATCGGTGTGAGAGAACGATCGTCTGCAGACTTCCTATAATAAGATCGGTGTGAGAGAACGATCGTCTGCAGACTTGTCTTCCTATAATAAGATCGGTGTGAGAGAACGATCGTCTGTAGACTTCCTATAATAAGATCGGTGTGAGAGAACGATCGTCTGCAGACTTCCTATAATAAGATCGGTGTGAGAGAACGATCGTCTGTAGACTTCCTATAATAAGATCGGTGCGAGAGAACGATCGTCTGTAGACTTCCTATAATAAGATCGGTGTGAGAGAACGATCGTCTGTAGACTTCCTATAATAAGATCGGTGTGAGAGAACGATCGTCTGCAGACTTCCTATAATAAGATCGGTGTGAGAGAACGATCGTCTAGACTTCCTATAATAAGATCGGTGTGAGAGAACGATCGTCTGTAGACTTCCTATAATAAGATCGGTGCGAGAGAACGATCGTCTGCAGACTTCCTCTGATAAGATCGGTGCGAGAGAACGATCGTCTGCAGACTTCCTATAATAAGATCGGTGTGAGAGAACGATCGTCTGCAGACTTCCTATAATAAGATCGGTGTGAGAGAACGATCGTCTGCAGACTTCCTATAATAAGATCGGTGCGAGAGAACGATCGTCTGTAGACTTGTCTTCCTATAATAAGATCGGTGTGAGAGAACGATCGTCTGCAGACTTCCTATAATAAGATCGGTGCGAGAGAACGATCGTCTGTAGACTTCCTATAATAAGATCGGTGCGAGAGAACGATCGTCTGTAGACTTCCTATAATAAGATCGGTGTGAGAGAACGATCGTCTGTAGACTTCCTATAATAAGATCGGTGTGAGAGAACGATCGTCTGCAGACTTCCTATAATAAGATCGGTGTGAGAGAACGATCGTCTAGACTTCCTATAATAAGATCGGTGTGAGAGAACGATCGTCTGTAGACTTCCTATAATAAGATCGGTGCGAGAGAACGATCGTCTGTAGACTTCCTATAATAAGATCGGTGTGAGAGAACGATCGTCTGCAGACTTCCTCTGATAAGATCGGTGCGAGAGAACGATCGTCTGCAGACTTCCTATAATAAGATCGGTGTGAGAGAACGATCGTCTGCAGACTTCCTATAATAAGATCGGTGCGAGAGAACGATCGTCTGCAGACTTCCTATAATAAGATCGGTGTGAGAGAACGATCGTCTGCAGACTTCCTATAATAAGATCGGTGCGAGAGAACGATCGTCTGTAGACTTGTCTTCCTATAATAAGATCGGTGTGAGAGAACGATCGTCTGCAGACTTCCTATAATAAGATCGGTGCGAGAGAACGATCGTCTGTAGACTTCCTATAGTAAGATCGGTGTGAGAGAACGATCGTCTGCAGACTTCCTATAATAAGATCGGTGTGAGAGAACGATCGTCTGCAGACTTCCTATAATAAGATCGGTGCGAGAGAACGATCGTCTGTAGACTTCCTATAATAAGATCGGTGTGAGAGAACGATCGTCTGTAGACTTCCTATAATAAGATCGGTGTGAGAGAACGATCGTCTGCAGACTTCCTATAATAAGATCGGTGCGAGAGAACGATCGTCTGCAGACTTCCTATAATAAGATCGGTGTGAGAGAACGATCGTCTGCAGACTTCCTATAATAAGATCGGTGCGAGAGAACGATCGTCTGTAGACTTCCTATAATAAGATCGGTGTGAGAGAACGATCGTCTGCAGACTTCCTATAATAAGATCGGTGTGAGAGAACGATCGTCTGTAGACTTCCTATAATAAGATCGGTGTGAGAGAACGATCGTCTGTAGACTTCCTATAATAAGATCGGTGTGAGAGAACGATCGTCTGCAGACTTCCTATAATAAGATCGGTGCGAGAGAACGATCGTCTGCAGACTTCCTATAATAAGATCGGTGTGAGAGAACGATCGTCTGTAGACTTCCTATAATAAGATCGGTGTGAGAGAACGATCGTCTGTAGACTTCCTATAATAAGATCGGTGTGAGAGAACGATCGTCTGCAGTCTTCCTATAATAAGATCGGTGCGAGAGAACGATCGTCTGTAGACTTGTCTTCCTATAATAAGATCGGTGTGAGAGAACGATCGTCTGCAGACTTCCTATAATAAGATCGGTGCGAGAGAACGATCGTCTGCAGACTTCCTATAATAAGATCGGTGCGAGAGAACGATCGTCTGCAGACTTCCTATAATAAGATCGGTGTGAGAGAACGATCGTCTGCAGACTTCCTATAATAAGATCGGTGCGAGAGAACGATCGTCTGTAGACTTCCTATAATAAGATCGGTGTGAGAGAACGATCGTCTGTAGACTTCCTATAATAAGATCGGTGCGAGAGAACGATCGTCTGCAGTCTTCCTATAATAAGATCGGTGCGAGAGAACGATCGTCTGTAGACTTGTCTTCCTATAATAAGATCGGTGCGAGAGAACGATCGTCTGCAGACTTCCTATAATAAGATCGGTGCGAGAGAACGATCGTCTGCAGACTTCCTATAATAAGATCGGTGCGAGAGAACGATCGTCTGCAGACTTCCTATAATAAGATCGGTGTGAGAGAACGATCGTCTGCAGACTTCCTATAATAAGATCGGTGTGAGAGAACGATCGTCTGTAGACTTCCTATAATAAGATCGGTGTGAGAGAACGATCGTCTGTAGACTTGTCTTCCTATAATAAGATCGGTGTGAGAGAACGATCGTCTGCAGACTTCCTATAATAAGATCGGTGTGAGAGAACGATCGTCTGTAGACTTCCTATAATAAGATCGGTGTGAGAGAACGATCGTCTGTAGACTTGTCTTCCTATAATAAGATCGGTGTGAGAGAACGATCGTCTGCAGACTTCCTATAATAAGATCGGTGTGAGAGAACGATCGTCTGTAGACTTCCTATAATAAGATCGGTGTGAGAGAACGATCGTCTGTAGACTTCCTATAATAAGATCGGTGCGAGAGAACGATCGTCTGCAGTCTTCCTCTGATAAGATCGGTGCGAGAGAACGATCGTCTGTAGACTTCCTATAATAAGATCGGTGTGAGAGAACGATCGTCTGCAGACTTCCTATAATAAGATCGGTGCGAGAGAACGATCGTCTGTAGACTTGTCTTCCTATAATAAGATCGGTGTGAGAGAACGATCGTCTGCAGACTTCCTATAATAAGATCGGTGCGAGAGAACGATCGTCTGCAGACTTCCTATAATAAGATCGGTGTGAGAGAACGATCGTCTGTAGACTTCCTATAATAAGATCGGTGCGAGAGAACGATCGTCTGCAGTCTTCCTCTGATAAGATCGGTGCGAGAGAACGATCGTCTGTAGACTTCCTATAGTAAGATCGGTGTGAGAGAACGATCGTCTGTAGACTTCCTATAATAAGATCGGTGTGAGAGAACGATCGTCTGTAGACTTCCTATAATAAGATCGGTGCGAGAGAACGATCGTCTGCAGTCTTCCTCTGATAAGATCGGTGCGAGAGAACGATCGTCTGTAGACTTCCTATAATAAGATCGGTGTGAGAGAACGATCGTCTGCAGACTTCCTATAATAAGATCGGTGCGAGAGAACGATCGTCTGTAGACTTGTCTTCCTATAATAAGATCGGTGTGAGAGAACGATCGTCTGCAGACTTCCTATAATAAGATCGGTGTGAGAGAACGATCGTCTGCAGACTTCCTATAATAAGATCGGTAGTGAGAGAACGATCGTCTGTAGACTTCCTATAATAAGATCGGTGTGAGAGAACGATCGTCTGCAGACTTCCTATAATAAGATCGGTGCGAGAGAACGATCGTCTGTAGACTTCCTATAATAAGATCGGTGTGAGAGAACGATCGTCTGTAGACTTCCTATAATAAGATCGGTGTGAGAGAACGATCGTCTGTAGACTTCCTATAATAAGATCGGTGCGAGAGAACGATCGTCTGCAGTCTTCCTATAATAAGATCGGTGCGAGAGAACGATCGTCTGTAGACTTGTCTTCCTATAATAAGATCGGTGCGAGAGAACGATCGTCTGCAGACTTCCTATAATAAGATCGGTGCGAGAGAACGATCGTCTGCAGACTTCCTATAATAAGATCGGTGTGAGAGAACGATCGTCTGCAGACTTCCTATAATAAGATCGGTGTGAGAGAACGATCGTCTGTAGACTTCCTATAATAAGATCGGTGTGAGAGAACGATCGTCTGTAGACTTGTCTTCCTATAATAAGATCGGTGTGAGAGAACGATCGTCTGCAGACTTCCTATAATAAGATCGGTGTGAGAGAACGATCGTCTGTAGACTTCCTATAATAAGATCGGTGTGAGAGAACGATCGTCTGTAGACTTGTCTTCCTATAATAAGATCGGTGTGAGAGAACGATCGTCTGCAGACTTCCTATAATAAGATCGGTGTGAGAGAACGATCGTCTGTAGACTTCCTATAATAAGATCGGTGTGAGAGAACGATCGTCTGTAGACTTCCTATAATAAGATCGGTGCGAGAGAACGATCGTCTGCAGTCTTCCTCTGATAAGATCGGTGCGAGAGAACGATCGTCTGTAGACTTCCTATAATAAGATCGGTGTGAGAGAACGATCGTCTGCAGACTTCCTATAATAAGATCGGTGCGAGAGAACGATCGTCTGTAGACTTGTCTTCCTATAATAAGATCGGTGTGAGAGAACGATCGTCTGCAGACTTCCTATAATAAGATCGGTGCGAGAGAACGATCGTCTGCAGACTTCCTATAATAAGATCGGTGTGAGAGAACGATCGTCTGCAGACTTCCTATAATAAGATCGGTGTGAGAGAACGATCGTCTGTAGACTTCCTATAATAAGATCGGTGTGAGAGAACGATCGTCTGTAGACTTGTCTTCCTATAATAAGATCGGTGTGAGAGAACGATCGTCTGTAGACTTCCTATAATAAGATCGGTGTGAGAGAACGATCGTCTGTAGACTTGTCTTCCTATAATAAGATCGGTGTGAGAGAACGATCGTCTGCAGACTTCCTATAATAAGATCGGTGTGAGAGAACGATCGTCTGTAGACTTCCTATAATAAGATCGGTGTGAGAGAACGATCGTCTGCAGACTTCCTATAATAAGATCGGTGTGAGAGAACGATCGTCTGCAGACTTCCTATAATAAGATCGGTGTGAGAGAACGATCGTCTGCAGACTTCCTATAATAAGATCGGTGCGAGAGAACGATCGTCTGCAGACTTCCTATAATAAGATCGGTGCGAGAGAACGATCGTCTGTAGACTTCCTATAATAAGATCGGTGTGAGAGAACGATCGTCTGTAGACTTGTCTTCCTATAATAAGATCGGTGTGAGAGAACGATCGTCTGCAGACTTCCTATAATAAGATCGGTGTGAGAGAACGATCGTCTGTAGACTTGTCTTCCTATAATAAGATCGGTGTGAGAGAACGATCGTCTGCAGACTTCCTATAATAAGATCGGTGCGAGAGAACGATCGTCTGCAGACTTCCTATAATAAGATCGGTGTGAGAGAACGATCGTCTGTAGACTTCCTATAATAAGATCGGTGTGAGAGAACGATCGTCTGTAGACTTCCTATAATAAGATCGGTGCGAGAGAACGATCGTCTGCAGTCTTCCTCTGATAAGATCGGTGCGAGAGAACGATCGTCTGTAGACTTCCTATAATAAGATCGGTGTGAGAGAACGATCGTCTGCAGACTTCCTATAATAAGATCGGTGCGAGAGAACGATCGTCTGTAGACTTGTCTTCCTATAATAAGATCGGTGTGAGAGAACGATCGTCTGCAGACTTCCTATAATAAGATCGGTGTGAGAGAACGATCGTCTGCAGACTTCCTATAATAAGATCGGTGCGAGAGAACGATCGTCTGCAGACTTGTCTTCCTATAATAAGATCGGTGCGAGAGAACGATCGTCTGGAGACTTGTCTTCCTATAATAAGATCGGTGTGAGAGAACGATCGTCTGTAGACTTCCTATAATAAGATCGGTGCGAGAGAACGATCGTCTGCAGATTCTTGGCCCAGGATTACATTTTCACCTCTGATAGAATTCTCGGGGACCCCTCTGGGTATGAATTCTATTGGGGGGGGACGGGGGCTCTTCACCACCTCTCACCCAAACTAAAAGCTGGTCAGCTGGTAGGAAGGGTGACAAGGCTTCATCCCCCTTACAAGAGGAAGTTGGGATGGGGGGGGGGGGGCTTGTAGTAATCAAATCCTCCCTTATTTTAATGGGGGACGCCCACAAAAGTTTAGAGAAAAAGGGGGGGGGAGAAACACCTTACTGCTCCAAATTCAGGCGCAGTAAGGTGTTCACTACCCCCCAAAAAAAGTGAAAAAACTGTACCCTAGACGCTAGGACCAGTCATGGGTGCTCAACCTGTGGCTCTCCAGCTGTTGCGGAACTACAATTCCCATGAGGCATTGCAAGCCGCTGACAGGTACAAGCATGTCTCCCAAAGGCTGAGGCATTATGGGAATTGTAGTTTTGCAACAGCTGGAGAGCCACAGGTTGAGCACCCATGCGCTAGGTGGTGGGATCTGATGTCACCCTGCACAGCATGGAGCTGAGTGTAATCTGAGACCTGAGTCCAGGGAATGAACAACCTAGCACGCGCTCTCGCTCGCTCTCCTTCTCGCTCTCTTAGGGAAACATACGCACCTACGACTATCACCTGCTGTGTGATAAAGGGGGGGGGGGGGGGGTCATCTCCCGGGATTGTCAGGTGTCCCCATAGGCTGTGTCCCCATAGGTTGAGTCAAATACACACCATAGAGGGATATGCCTTGTTCATTTTTAAACCTTAAAGCGGTTGTAAACCCGCATATACATTTTTTTACACCTGCAAGGCAAAAGCCATGATGAGCTAGTATGCACCGCATATTAGCTCATTATGAAATACTCACCTCGGAACGAGGTAGGGAACTTACCCGGCCCACGCCGAGCGTGTCTTCTGGGTATCACCGCTTCAGCGCTGTGATTGGCTGGAGCGGCGATGACGTCACTCCCGCGCATGCACGCGGGAGATTTCCTTTCCGGCATGGGTCGGCGGGGCCAGCCCTTCAGCCGAGGATCCCCCCCCCCCCTGCGAATGCGCCGCTGCAATCAGCGGCGCATTGCGAGGGAAATATCTCAACCGTACAGGTTTAGGAGATATTCTTTATACCTACAGGTAAGTCTTATTATAGGCTCACCTGTAGGAACAAGTCAAAGTGGGTTTACAATCACTTTAAGTGACCCGCTCCCTGCTGTGTTAGTTTTCTTCTTCTTTGTATTGGTCCATGTCCCCCTTGGCAGTGCCCAGCCCCCCATACCCTTAATTAAGTGGCGTAGAAAATGACCCGAAAAAAAAGGATTCATCTTCTATAGATCTTCATGGGCGGGGTTTGGTGGATTTTATTCTGGATTTGCTCCGCCTCCTGCAAAACACAACTGTGTGTGGCCCCGCCCTGCAGATGTATCAGAGCTGCAACTTTGTATCAGATTTGTGATGTCTGTTTTTGTCGCGGTTACATTGTTACATGGAATGTTCGGATTTCTATGTTGCCCAAACTGTATTAGTGTGACCCTCCCCCTTTCTGTACCCCTCAGAACTGCATCGCCACCCACGAGTCCAACGGCATCGACATCATCACCGCCCTGATCCTGAATGACATCAACCCGCTGGGCCGCAAGAGGATGGACCTGGTCCTGGAGCTGAAGGTGGGAACCCCCCCGCATGTCTTCTGTCCCCGTCCTCTGTGTGCCCACCCTCCGAGTGTTCCACCCACCCCTCCGAGTGTTCCACCCACCCCTCCGAGTGTTACACCCACCCCCCCGAGTGTTACACCCACCCCCCGAGTGTTACACCCACCCCCCGAGTGTTACACCCACCCCTCCGAGTGTTACACCCACCCCCCCGAGTGTTACACCCACCCCCCCCAGTGTTACACCCACCCCCCCCGAGTGTTACACCCACCCCTCCGAGTGTTACACCCACCCCCCCGAGTGTTACACCCACCCCCCCGAGTGTTACACCCACCCCCCGAGTGTTACACCCACCCCCCGAGTGTTACACCCACCCCTCCGAGTGTTACACCCACCCCCCCGAGTGTTACACCCACCCCCCCGAGTGTTCCACCCACCCCTCCGAGTGTTCCACCCACCCCTCCGAGTGTTCCACCCACCCCTCCGAGTGTTCCACCCACCCCTCCGAGTGTTCCACCCACCCCTCCGAGTGTTCCACCCACCCCTCCGAATGTTCCACCCACCCCTCCGAGTGTTCCACCCACCCCCTCCGAGTGTTCCACCCACCCCCTCCGAGTGTTCCACCCACCCCCTCCGAGTGTTCCACCCACCCCCTCCGAGTGTTCCACCCACCCCCTCCGAGTGTTACACCCACCCCCTCCGAGTGTTACACCCACCCCCTCCGAGTGTTACACCCACCCCCTCCGAGTGTTACACCCACCCCCTCCGAGTGTTCCACCCACCGACCTATCAGATTAGAGCTGAAATGTCAGCTTACTAATTCTTTATTTTTATTTTATAACCTGATGATGTCATTGCTTTGTCTCTATGCAATGCAGGCAGATCATGGCTGGTGGGAGGGGCCAGCAGGGGGCTGTACACAGCCTCCTGATCCCCGCCCCCTGCCTCAGTACTCCTCTCCAGAGCCCTCAGCCCTGATGCAATCAGTGGGAGGAGTTATGCAAATATTGAAATGCCTTGGTGGGTGGGTGTCAGTCGGGAGGAGTGGGTGTTCCTAGGTATTTGAAGTTGGGGGTAACGCCCACATGTGATGCTGAGCCTCTGATTGAAAGTACTGAAATCCGATGAATGAAAGGGGCGGGGCTACTTAAAGGCTGGGGAGGCAAGTACTAAATGATATCGGATGTCCTCCAGCCAGGAAATGGGGCGGGGCTCTATCTGACTTGCTGCAGCTTCTAATGCACATGGTGAGAAGCTCACGGTGTGCGGTGATATCGGAGGAAGACATTTCCGTCCAGGAGAGGAGCCGCTACACCTGTGCAAGACTAAAGGGGGGGGGAGCCTGTACACCTGTGCAAGCCTGAAGGGGGGGGAGCCTGTACACCTGTGCAAGCCTGAAGGGGGGGGGGGGGGGCGCTACACCTGTGCAAGCCTGAAGGGGAGCCGCTACACCTGTGCAAGCCTGAAGGGTGGGGGGGAGCCTGTACACCTGTGCAAGCCTGAAGGGTGGGGGGGGGCCTGTACACCTGTGCAAGCCTGAGGGGGAGCCGCTACACCTGTGCAAGCCTGAAGGGGGGGGAGCCGCTACACCTGTGCAAGCCTGAAGGGGGGGGGAGCCGCTACACCTGTGCAAGCCTGAAGGGGGGGGGAGCCGCTACACCTGTGCAAGCCTGAAGGGGGGGAGCCGCTACACCTGTGCAAGCCTGAAGGGGGGGGAGCCTGTACACCTGTGCAAGCCTGAAGGGGGGAGCCTGTACACCTGTGCAAGCCTGAAGGGGGGGGCCTGTACACCTGTGCAAGCCTGAAGGGGGGAGCCGGTACACCTGTGCAAGCCTGAAGGGGGGAGCCTGTACACCTGTGCAAGCCTGAAGGGGGGGGAGCCGCTACACCTGTGCAAGCCTGAAGGGGGAGGAGCCTGTACACCTGTGCAAGCCTGAAGGGGGAGGAGCCGCTACACCTGTTCAAGCCTGAAGGGGGAGGAGACGCTACACCTGTGCAAGCCTGAAGGGGGGGCCTGTACACCTGTGCAAGCCTGAAGGGGGAGGAGCCTGTACACCTGTGCAAGCCTGAAGGGGGGGGGGGGCCTGTACACCTGTGCAAGCCTGAAGGGGGGGGGGGGCCTGTACACCTGTGCAAGCCTGAAGGGGGGGGGGCCTGTACACCTGTGCAAGCCTGAAGGGGGGGGGGAGCCTGTACACCTGTGCAAGCCTGAAGGGGGGGGGGCCTGTACACCTGTGCAAGCCTGAAGGGGGGGGGGGAGCCTGTACACCTGTGCAAGCCTGAAGGGGGAGGAGCCTGTGCAAGCCTGAAGGGGGAGGAGCCTGTGCAAGCCTGAAGGGGGCGCTATCTGTGTAGTAGCGTCACTAATTTTTTGATAATTTTCCGACTCTTTTCTTTCTCAATTCTTGTTTTCTAGAAGAGGAGGCAGAATAACTTTCCAGGAACACTTCTATTTACAGGGGGGCTACGCTGCCTTGCAGAATTCCTTGGGGGGGGCCCCAGTGTAGCCACCCTGACCTGCATGCTGGGACCAGTAAAAAGTCTGTAGAAGTGGAGCATGTGTGAGCTGTACAGGACGCTGCAAGGGATCATGGGACATGTAGTCTGTACACATGGTCAGGTGATGTGTGGCGTGCACAATGCGCGCTCCTTCCTTGGAAATATGGGGGCTTGGCGAGTGATGCGGCGCGCAATGCGGAGAGAGGCGAGTGGTGCGCGATGCGGAGAGAGGCGAGTGGTGCGCGATGCGGAGAGAGGCGAGTGGTGCGCGATGCGGAGAGAGGCGAGTGGCGCGATGCGGAGAGAGGCGAGTGATGCGGAGAGAGGCGAGTGGTGCGGCGCGCGATGCGGAGAGAGGCGAGTGATGCAGCGACATGTGGCGCGGAGTTGTTCCACGTTGGTCTTGTGCTAAAATGGTAAAATCCGTGTTTGGGCGCAAAATAGTACTAAATACTTTTAAAAGTGCAACACTGAAAAATGACTCCTTTTTCCCTCCTGATTGATTTTGGCATTTTGTGTAAATAGAAAAACTTTCCCAAAATCTTCAGATTTTTCTTCCAAGTTTCAGAGAAATGAACTCTTAATTCTGCCTGGTGAGGAGGCGGGGGATGGACGGGGGATGGACACCTCCGGCCTCGCTCACTAATCTTGTTTCCTGATGATCGGTCCTGGTGGTTTCGGGTGACGGCGGTGTTTTGTGTTCCGCAGATTTGTTATGTAATTCTCACGTAAGTGAAATCCATCTTCTTGGCTTCGGCCGTCTCTCTCCTGCGTCATCCGCCGGCCGGCATGAAATGTGATTTGCTGCAGTCTGGATTCCTGCTGGGGGTGGGGTTAGAGATCGGCCTGTTATATCACCGGACCCCGCCGGTACAATGTTACCTCACTGGACCCCCGCCGGTACAATGTTACCTCACCGGACCCCCGCCGGTACAATGTTACCTCACCGGACCCCCGCCGGTACAATGTTACCTCACCGGACCCCCGCCGGTACAATGTTACCTCACTGGACCCCCGCCGGTACAATGTTACCTCACCGGACCCCCGCCGGTACAATGTTACCTCACCGGACCCCCGCTGGTACAATGTTACCTCACCGGACCCCCGCCGGTACAATGTTACCTCACCGGACCCCCGCCGGTACAATGTTACCTCACCGGACCCCCGCCGGTACAATGTTACCTCACTGGACCCCCGCCGGTACAATGTTACCTCACCGGACCCCCGCCGGTACAATGTTACCTCACCGGACCCCCGCTGGTACAATGTTACCTCACCGGACCCCCGCTGGTACAATGTTACCTCACCGGACCCCCGCCGGTACAATGTTACCTCACCGGACCCCCGCCGGTACAATGTTACCTCACCGGACCCCCGCCGGTACAATGTTACCTCACCGGACCCCCGCCGGTACAATGTTACCTCACCGGACCCCCGCCGGTACAATGTTACCTCACCGGACCCCCGCTGGTACAATGTTACCTCACCGGACCCCCGCCGGTACAATGTTACCTCACCGGACCCCCGCCGGTACAATGTTACCTCACCGGACCCCCGCTGGTACAATGTTACCTCAGCAGACCCCCGCCGGTACAATGTTGCTAATTGACTAAATTCACTCATAAAATTCCTGGGATGAAATGTTACATTCCATTGAAATTGTTCTGTATAGCCACATGGAGCTCTTCACATAATATACCCATCCCCCCCCCCACATAATATACCCATCACCCCCCCCCCCCCCCCACATAATATACCCATCCCCCCCCCCCACATAATATACCCATCACCCACCCCCCCCCCCCCCACATAATATACCCATCACCCACCCCCCCACACATAATATACCCATCACCCCCCCCCCCCCCCCACATAATGTACCCATCATCCCCTCCACGTAATGCCTATCAATCACTGCCTTCACCAATCCCCTCTGCCCCCTCTCATTGTGCAGGGGGACTGGTCTGGTCTCCACCCCTTCTCTAGTTTTCTGTAGTGGGTGGAGCCTGCTTGGCTCCTCCCTGCAATGTACAGCCCAGTGATGTCACAGCTATTTTTTACATGGCAATATCTAGGTTTGTCATCTCACGGAGCTTCTGTTCACTCCATCGGAAAATGGAAAGAGTATGGCACAACCGCAAACCTACCGAGACATAGCCGTCCTCCTAAACTGACCGGGCCGGGCAAGGAGAGCCTTCATCAGAGAAGCAGCCAGAGCTACAATGGAAGGGTTTAGATCAAAGTCTATTCATGTGTTAGAATGGCCCAGTCACAGTCCAGACCTAAATCCCATTGAGAATCTGTGGCAAGACTTGAAAATTGCTGATCACAGACGCTCTCCATCCAATCTGACAGAGCGTGAGATATTTTACAGAGAAGAAGAATGGAGGAGAAATGTCCCTCTCTAGATGTGCAAAGCTGGTAGAGACCCCCCCAAAATACTTGTAGAGAAAGGGGGTTCTACAAAGGATTGACTCCGGGGGGCGCCATACAAAGTATTGACTCCGGGGGGCGCCATACAAAGTATTGACTCCGGGGGGGCGCCATACAAAGTATTGACTCCGGGGGGGCGCCATACAAAGTATTGACTCCGGGGGGGCGCCATACAAATGCCCCTCCCCCCCCACACTTTTCACATATTTATTTGTATCATTTTCCTTCCACTTCACAATCATGTGACACTTTGTGTCTCTCACATAAAATCCCAATAAAATACATTTATGTTTTTGGTTGTAACATGAGAAATTGTGGGGAATTTCAAGGGGTATGAATACTTTTTCCAGGGTGTGTGTGTGTGTGTGTATGTATATGTATGTATGTGTGTATATATATATATATATATACACACATACATACACACATACACACACACACACACACCCTGGAAAAAGTATTCATACCCCTCTATATACAATGCCTGGAAAAAGTATTCACATCCCTCTAAATTTCCAACATTTGGTCATATGTGATACAATGTATTGATATGTGTGATACTGGTAATACAATATATAAAATGCAGACATTGTATTACAGTATCACACATATCAATACATTGTATCACATATGACCAAATGTTGGAAATTTTAGAGGGATGTGAATACTTTTTCCAGGCATTGTATATAGAGGGGTATGAATACTTTTTCCAGGCATTGTATATAGAGGGGTATTAATACTTTTTCCAGGCATTGTATATAGAGGGGTATGAATACTTTTTCCAGGCATTACCGGACACCAAACTGGGAACTTTCAGCGAAGCTGCCAAAGATTTGTTACTGAACAGGAAGTGCGGCTCCTGGCACACTGCATCGGTTATGTAACCACAACACTACCTGTCAATAAAGAGACGTTTGTTCAATTCTCCGAGGACGCGATGAGCCCTCCGGGGGGGGCGGAGCCCCAGATTGTCACTGTAAATTCTTTGCTGGAGGGACTTACAGGAAAATCGTGTCTGAGAAGCCGCAGGCAGGTCACATGACCGGTATTTCATCTTCATTCCAACCAGCGGCTTTCACTCGTTCTTAGAGAGGACCTGTCCTCCCCGCCGCCTTCTGATCTCCTCTCCAGGAGGACGGCACCATCTTTGTTCAGGCATCGTCCAGGGGGGGGGGTCACATCTACTTCTGGACTGAGATGCCACCCGGGGGGTGATCGGCTTCATGGATTGGTTGGATTTGGTCAGCTTAGGGGGCTTGAGGAGGAACTCTGTATTTCTAGTCTTCGGTTCCTTATTGCGTTGGGGAGGTCCGTACGGATTTATTGGCCTTCCCTGAAAGTAACCGGATTTTATTCATATTCCGGTGAAAACAATCCTCACCACATGAAGCTTCCCAATCCCCCCCCCCCCCCGAAATGCGTCCAGGTGGGGGCCAAAGTCCAGGGAGCCGCTTCACCCTCCATGCAGTACAAAGGAAGGGGCCGCACTGTGATGTCACAAAGGTTCCAGCACACACTATATCCCTCCATGCTAGGCCTGCCAGGAACGCGTTTCACCTCCTTCATGCTATGAACTACACACAGGAAAACCTCGGATTGCGAGGATAATTCATTCCGGAAACATGCTTGTAATCCAAAGCACTTGTATATCAAAGCGAATTTCCCCATAAGAAATAATGGAAACTCAGATGATTCGTTCCACAACCATTTATTCAGAAGTCCTTCAGTTTATAGTCCATATAGAAAGATTCTAGCGATGTGATTGGTTGTGTGACCAAAAAATGTCCACCAATGGAAGCCTCCACAAGGGGATCAGAAGGAAAATCCAGCAGGAGCTCCAGAGTATAAAAGAGAAGAGAGGCGCCTCTAAGTGTAGCAATACGTTTCTAAATGTTGTCCCTTCATTATATGTAACCATATTGCTCCACTTAGAGGAGGAGCCTCTCTTCTCTTTTATACTCAGTGGTGACATGACGCTGCTCTTATATCAAGACATCGCTTGTATATCAAGACATCGCTTGTATATCAAGACAACGCTTGTATATCAAGACATCGCTTGTATATCGAGACATCGCTTGTATATCGAGACATCGCTTGTATATCGAGACATCGCTTGTATATCGAGACATCGCTTGTATATCGAGACATCGCTTGTATATCAAGACATTCCTTGTATATCAAGACATCGCTTGTATATCAAGACATCGCTTGTATATCAAGACATTCCTTGTATATCAAGACATCGCTTGTATATCAAGACATCGCTTGTATATCAAGACATTCCTTGTATATCAAGACATCGCTTGTATATCGAGACATCGCTTGTATATCGAGACATCGCTTGTATATCAAGACATCACTTGTATATCAAGACATCGCTTGTATATCAAGACATCGCTTGTATATCGAGACATCGCTTGTATATCGAGACATTCCTTGTATATCAAGACATCGCTTGTATATCGAGACGTCGCTTGTATATCAAGACATTCAGTGTCCTCCACCCTCTCTACCAATCCCTCCACTGGCCTCCATTCAGTGTCCTCCACCCCTCTCTACCAATCCCTCCACTGACCTCCATTCAGTGTCCTCCACCCCTCTCTACCAATCCCTCCACTGACCTCCATTCAGTGTCCTCCACTCCTCTCTACCAATCCCTCCACTGACCTCCATTCAGCGTCCTCCACCCCTCTCTACCAATCCCTCCACTGACCTCCATTCAGTGTCCTCCACCCTCTCTACCAATCCCTCCACTGACCTCCATTCAGTGTCCTCCACCCCTCTCTACCAATCCCTCCACTGGTCTCCATTCAGTGTCCTCCACCCCTCTCTACCAATCCCTCCACTGACCTCCATTCAGTGTCCTCCACCCCTCTCTACCAATCCCTCCACTGACCTCCATTCAGTGTCCTCCACCCCTCTCTACCAATCCCTCCACTGACCTCCATTCAGCGTCCTCCACCCCTCTCCACCAATCCCTCCACTGGTCTCCATTTAGTGTCCTCCACCCCTCTCTACCAATCCCTCCACTGACCTCCATTCAGTGTCCTACACCCCTCTCTACCAATCCCTCCACTGACCTCCATTCAGTGTCCTCCACCCCTCTCTACCAATCCCTCCATTCAGTGTCCTCCACCCCTCTCTACCAAACCCTCCACCGACCTCCATTCAGTGTCCTCCACCCCTCTCTACCAATCCCTCCACTAATCTCCATTCAGTGTCCTCCACCCCTCTCTACCAATCCCTCCACTGACCTCCATTCAGCGTCCTCCACCCCTCTCCACCAATCCCTCCACTGGTCTCCATTCAGTGTCCTCCACCCCTCTCTACCAATCCCTCCACTGGTCTCCATTCAGTGTCCTCCACCCCTCTCTACCAATCCCTCCACTGACCTCCATTCAGTGTCCTCCACTCCTCTCTACCAATCCCTCCCCTGACCTCCATTCAGTGTCCTCCACCCCTCTCTACCAATCCCTCCACTGACCTCCATTCATTGTCCTCCACCCCTCTCTACCAATCCCTCCACTGACCTCCATTCAGTGTCCTCCACCCCTCTCTACCAATCCACTCCACTCCGCTGGCCTCCATTCAGTGTCCTCCACCCCTCTCTACCAATCCCTCCACTGACCTCCATTCAGTGTCCTCCACCCCTCTCTGCCAATCCCTCCACTGACCTCCATTCAGTGTCCTCCACCCCTCTCTACCAATCCCTCCACTGACCTCCATTCAGTGTCCTCCACCCCTCTCTACCAATCCCTCCACTGACCTCCATTCAGTGTCCTCCACCCCTCTCTACCAATCCCTCCACTGACCTCCATTCAGTGTCCTCCACCCCTCTCTACCAATCCCTCCACTGACCTCCATTCAGTGTCCTCCACCCCTCTCCACCAATCCCTCCACTGACCTCCATTCAGTGTCCTCCACCCCTCTCTACCAATCCCTCCATTCAGTGTCCTCCACCCCTCTCTACCAATCCCTCCACTGACCTCCATTCAGTGTCCTCCACCCCTCTCTACCAATCCCTCCACTGACCTCCATTCAGTGTCCTCCACCCCTCTCCACCAATCCCTCCACTGGTCTCCATTCAGTGTCCTCCACCCCTCTCTACCAATCCCTCCACTGACCTCCATTCAGTGTCCTCCACCCCTCTCTACCAATCCCTCCACTGACCTCCATTCTGTGTCCTCCACCCCTCTCCACCAATCCCTCCACTGACCTCCACTCAGTGTCCTCCACCCCTCTCTACCAATCCCTCCACTGACCTCCATTCAGTGTCCTCCACCCCTCTCTACCAATCCCTCCACTGACCTCCATTCAGTGTCCTCCACCCCTCTCTAGTCTCTACCAATCCCTCCACTGACCTCCATTCAGTGTCCTCCACCCCTCTCCACCAATCCCTCCACTGACCTCCATTCAGTGTCCTCCACCCCTCTCTACCAATCCCTCCACTGACCTCCATTCAGTGTCCTCCACCCCTCTCTACCAATCCCTCCACTGACCTCCATTCAGTGTCCTCCACCCCTCTCTACCAATCCCTCCACTGGTCTCCATTCAGTGTCCTCCACCCCTCTCTACCAATCCCTCCACTGGTCTCCATTCAGTGTCCTCCACCCCTCTCTACCAATCCCTCCACTGACCTCCATTCAGTGTCCTCCACCCCTCTCTACCAATCCCTCCACTGACCTCCATTCAGTGTCCTCCACCCCTCTCTACCAATCCCTCCACTGACCTCCATTCAGTGTCCTCCACCCCTCTCTACCAATCCCTCCACTGACCTCCATTCAGTGTCCTCCACCCCTCTCTACCAATCCCTCCACTGGCCTCCATTCAGTGTCCTCCACCCCTCTCTACCAATCCCACCACTGACCTCCATTCAGTGTCCTCCCCCCCTCTCTACCAATCCCTCCACTGACCTCCATTCAGTGTCCTCCACCCCTCTCCACCAATCCCTCCACTGGTCTCCATTCAGTGTCCTCCACCCCTCTCTACCAATCCCTCCACTGACCTCCATTCACTGTCCTCCACCAATTCCTCCACTGACCTCCATTCAGTGTCCTCCACCCCTCTCTACCAATCCCACCACTGACCTCCATTCAGTGTCCTCCACCCCTCTCTACCAATCCCTCCACTGACCTCCATTCAGTGTCCTCCACCCCTCTCCACCAATCCCTCCACTGACCTCCATTCAGTGTCCTCCACCCCTCTCTACCAATCCCTCCACTGACCTCCATTCAGTGTCCTCCACCCCTCTCCACCAATCCCTCCACTGACCTCCATTCAGTGTCCTCCACCCCTCTCTACCAATCCCTCCACTGACCTCCATTCAGTGTCCTCCACCCCTCTCTACCAATCCCTCCACTGGTCTCCATTCAGTGTCCTCCACCCCTCTCTACCAATCCCTCCACTGGTCTCCATTCAGTGTCCTCCACCCCTCTCTACCAATCCCTCCACTGACCTCCATTCAGTGTCCTCCACCCGGCCACCCCTCTCTACCAATCCCTCCACTGGCCTCCATTCAGTGTCCTCCACCCCTCTCTACCAATCCCTCCACTGACCTCCATTCAGTGTCCTCCACCCCTCTCCACCAATCCCTCCACTGGTCTCCATTCAGTGTCCTCCACCCCTCTCCACCAATCCCTCCACTGGTCTCCATTCAGTGTCCTCCACCCCTCTCTACCAATCCCTCCACTGGCCTCCATTCAGTGTCCTCCACCCCTCTCTACCAATCCCTCCACTGGCCTCCATTCAGTGTCCTCCACCCCTCTCTACCAATCCCTCCACTGGCCTCCATTCAGTGTCCTCCACCCCTCTCCACCAATCCCTCCACTGACCTCCATTCAGTGTCCTCCACCCCTCTCTACCAATCCCTCCACTGACCTCCATTCAGTGTCCTCCACCCCTCTCTACCAATCCCTCCACTGGCCTCCATTCAGTGTCCTCCACCCCTCTCTACCAATCCCTCCACTGACCTCCATTCAGTGTCCTCCACCCCTCTCTACCAATCCCTCCACTGGCCTCCATTCAGTGTCCTCCACCCCTCTCTACCAATCCCTCCACTGACCTCCATTCAGTGTCCTCCACCCCTCTCTACCAATCCCTCCACTGACCTCCATTCAGTGTCCTCCACTCCTCTCTACCAATCCCTCCACTGGTCTCCATTCAGTGTCCTCCACCCCTCTCTACCAATCCCTCCACTGACCTCCATTCAGTGTCCTCCACCCCTCTCTACCAATCCCTCCACTGACCTCCATTCAGTGTCCTCCACCCCTCTCTACCAATCCCTCCACTGACCTCCATTCAGTGTCCTCCACTCCTCTCTACCAATCCCTCCACTGACCTCCATTCAGTGTCCTCCTCTGACCCATTGGTAGGGATAATACCCCCCCCCCCCTCACACTCCTATCTCTATTATGCTTTTGTTTATTTTTTTGCAGAAGCGACGCACTTCAGTCGTTTTGTAGATTTTAATAGGAATGCGTTTCCTTGTCTCTCTGGAAATCACCTGAAAGTCGCTGGGGGCGGAGCTGCATTCCTCTTGCGGGGTGGAGGGACGCATTCTGAGTCCCTTCCCAGCCTCGGAGGGGCAGTTTACCAGATGGCGGGGGTGACATGAGGTTTTTCTTTGCCCCAAGGAGCCGTGAAGTGACAATTGTGTACATTGGGCCGGGCGGAAAATATCTGCTCAGGGCGACGCGCTCGTAAAATGACAAATGGAGATCTGTCGGGGGGGTATAATACTGCTGAGTCACACCCCCCCCCCCATTGTGATGACTTTTGTAGAGCGTGGCATGAAGTGGGAATGGGGTGCTTGGCATCATGACCATGGGTATTACTAGGGCCAAGACAAGGGGTGGGCAGGAGGGATAGGCGCCCTGGGTTTAGTGGTTTAGGGTACAATACTGCTTATAGTTCCTTACTGTAATGAGACTTTATACAGCGTGGCATGAAGTGGGCATGGGGTGCTTGGTATCACAATGTTGGCTATTGCCAGGACAAGGGGTGGGCAGAAGGGAGGGCGCCCTGGGTGTAGTGGTTAAGAGTTGGGGGGGGGGGGGGGGGGTAATAACACTACTGAGCCATAGTCCCTTATTGTAATGACTTTGTCCATGGCATAAAGTGGGAATGGGGTGCTTGGCATCATAACAATGGGTATTACTGGGGCCAAGACAAGGGGTGGGCAGGAAGGGCAGGTGCCCTCGGTGTAGTGGTTTAGGGTATAATACTGCTCATAGTCCCTTATGGTGATGAGACTTTGTACAGCGTTGCATGACGTGGGAATGGGGGGGCTTGGTATCATGAGGATGGCTATTGCCAGGACAAAGGGTGGGCAGGAGGGGCAAGGTGCCCGGCGAGTTGGTGCTTAAGGGTTGGGGGTATAACTCTACTGAGCCATAGTTCCCTATTGTGATGGGACTATGTACAGCATGGCATGAAGTAAAAATGGGGTGCTTGGCATCAGGACAATGGCTTCTTGCCAGGGCTGAGACAAGGGTTGGCAGGAGGGGGAAGGCCCCCCCCCCCCGGGTGCAGCAATGGGAGGCACCCCCATCACGTGCTCCATTGGCAGGCAACAAAGCAAGCAATTGGCTGCGCATGTGTGCGTTGCACATTCCATGCCGACTGTGGGCAGATGGAGCAAGTGGGGAGAAAATGGGCACAGGGGGCGGGTGACCCGTTCTATGACGTGCTTTAGGAGTGGACTGCAGATCCTTGTCCTGGGCATTGGGGGCGCCTGTCCTGGTAAAGGCCGATCGATACTTTTTTTCTCTTTTCTTCATTGTGAATAAGAGGAATTTACTGTATTTATTAACACTTCAGGACCAACGACTTTACCGCTACATTGGTGGACTTTTGGTGGTTATACCGCGATGATCTGCAGCTGCAGGCGTCACCCCGCTATTGATTAAACCCGGGAGTTGGCTCTTGTAAAAGCAATCCTAGCGGCAAACGAGCTACTGGATTGCTTTTTCAAGCAATTGGAGGTAACGCCTCCCCCTTTCAGTCTTGCACAGGTGTACCGGCTCCTCCCCCTTTTCATTGGATTTCAGTCCTTTCCGATCACTGAGGCTCCGTGTCACATGTCCGTGGCCTCCTGAGGCAGGTTCTCTTTATTTTGATCTCGAGCCCCCCGATTTAATGTTGTGTTTCTCCGCAGAATAACGCTTCCAAGCTTCTTCTCGCTATCATGGAAAGCCGACACGACAGCGAGAACGCCGAGCGCATTCTGTACAATATGAGGCCGAAGGAGCTGGTGAGTTTTGGGAATGGGGGGGAGAGGGGGTTGGGGAGCAACTTCTTCCCAGGAAGAATATTTCTGTACAGTAATTGGTCTGTATATTTGGGGGCGGGGCATCGTTTCCCTTTTCTCAGATCTTTTGATTTTAGAAGATCATCTTTCCACGCCAAAGACTTTTTCCTAGGAAGTCCCTATTTTTTTTTGGTGGATTACTGATAACCGGTAACTGGCGGCAGCTCCGTTCATCCAATGCTGACACGGCGTGTTGTGCAATAGAAGCGCATTCACCAAAAAATTCCCCCACAGGAGCTCTACAAAGAGGACCTGTCTAACTGGTTTCTACTTTCAAATTTAGAGGTTTTTATTTGCCTTTGGTTGGCTGTCATCGTGCCTGGCGTTCAATGTTGTCGTCATAAACCAGCAGGTGGGGGGGGGGGGGAAATTAGGGATTCTACAGACCCATAGCAACGTTTAAATTCTCCCAGACTCATTCTCCCAGTTCATTTAAACTTATGTAAGACAAGAAGTTGGCGTTTCTCAATGCAAAAGTTTGATGTGTAATGCTTTATTGAAAATGCTTGTACACTAATATTTTGAAAAATTCAATAAACATAATTTAAAAAAAAAAAAAATTCTCCCAGACTCATACGGGGGGCTGTAGTCTGGGGACCCCCCTATTGTTAAAAGGTGCTTCAATCTTCAGATAAGACCCCGCCTACTAACCGCAGGTTTTAGTAACGAGGCCCTTGTCATGTGTCATGGGGTTTCCCCTAACAAGATACCCCTCCATGTGTATGGAACATGTGGCCCACTATGGTTCAGGAGGGGCCCACCCCCCCCCCTTTTTTTTTTCTTTATACTGTATACTTATTATGATTTGTTTGTTTTTTACCATGGACATATAGCAGAATACATTTTATGAAGAAATTTGATTTTTTTTATTTTTAGATTCGTTTTTTCTTTCTGCTATAAAACCTATCCAATAACTAAATCTTCATAAATTTAGTCCATAATGTTAATGTATTCTGTTACATTGTCCATGGTAAAAAATAACAATGTATATAGTGGGGGAAAAAAAATAGATAGAGGGAGAGATAGAGATTATCTATCTATTTCAAAATTTTCATTATTTTTTTTCATTTATAGCGCAATAATAAAACCCCAGAGGCGATCAAATCCTACTAGAAGAAAGCTCTATTTGTGTGTAGCCAAATTATATTTTATATTTTATATTTGATATATATATATATATATATATATATATATATATATATATATATATATATATATTTCTTTCCAAACACGAGTTTGACCTGGAGCCCAAAAAAAATTTAAATAAAAAAAAAAAAAATATATATATATATATATATATATAATCTCTTTCTAAATATGAGTATGACTGAACATTTAACAACTGGAGCCAAAAAAGAAAACTGAACATTTTGAAAAAAATTATATATATATAAAAAAATTCCATTTATAGCGCAAAAATAAAACCCCAGAGGTGATCAATTCCCACTAAAAGCTCTATTTCTACCCAAATAAAATTGTGTATAATTTTTTTTTTCAGGTGTTGAATGACCACGCAATTACCAGTTGGTGGCGCAGTGCTGAATAGCAAATGTCCGGGTCATGAAGGGGGGTAAAGTTTATCCGGACCTGAAGGGGTTAATCATGATTTTTGGCTTCAGTTGTCAGTCATACTCGTGTTCGGACCGAACCGTCGGCTCGTCCTGCTTGTTAAGCCACAAAAAAAACAAAAAAAAAACGAACCTGAGTGTTAATCAACCCCTCCCAATTTTTTTATTCTGGTTATAAATAGATTTTAATGAATTGAATGTACAGACAGGAGAGGATACATTGTAACGATTGTTATGTAACAATTGTATGGAGTGTAGGGGATGAGATCTCTTATGTGACGATTGTATGGAGTGTAAGAGATGAGATCTCTTATGTGATGATTGTATGGAGTGTAAGAGATGAGATCTCTTAGGTGATGATTGTATGGAGTGTAGGAGATGAGATCTCTTATGTGACGATTGTATGGAGTGTAGGAGATGAGATCTCTTATGTGACGATTGTATGGAGTGTAGGAGATGAGATCTCTTATGTGACGATTGTATGGAGTGTAGGAGATGAGATCTCTTATGTGACGATTGTATGGAGTGTAGGAGATGAGATCTCTTATGTGACGATTGTATGGAGTGTAGGAGATGAGATCTCTTATGTGACGATTGTATGGAGTGTAGGAGATGAGATCTCTTAGGTGACGATTGTATGGGGTGTAGGAGATGAGATCTCTTATGTAGCGATTGTATGGAGTGTAGGAGATGTGATCTCTTAGGTGACGATTGTATGGAGTGTAGGAGATGTGATCTCTTAGGTGACGATTGTATGGGGTGTAGGAGATGAGATCTCTTATGTGACGATTGTATGGAGTGTAGGAGATGAGATCTCTTATGTAGCGATTGTATGGAGTGTAGGAGATGAGATCTCTTATGTAGCGATTGTATGGAGTGTAGGAGATGAGATCTTATGTAATGTACAGAATGTTCCTCAGAGGAAGTTCTGTCGGCGGGATGATCTCTCCGGTGACAGATGATCTCTCCGGTGACAGATGATCTCTCCGGTGACAGATGATCTCTCCGGTGACAGATGATCGGACGATCGATGTGTTTTTTTTCTCTCCCCCAGGTGGAGGTGATAAAGAAGGCTTATCTGCAGGGTGAGGTGGAGTTCGAAGAGGCGGAGGGCTGTGAGGATCACGCCGCCTCTCCCCGCAACGTGGGGCACAACATCTACATCCTGGCCCATCAGGTGGGTTCTTTACATAAGGACATGTGGCGCGGGCGGCGGCGTGTTATGTAACGTTCGCACAGCGTGAGGCTGTCCTCGCCATGGACACGGTGTTCCTCCTAGGGGCGTGCCCAGGTCTCGGCACATGTGCCCGCTGCACGCCTCGGAGTGCCAGGGTTTGGTTTCCAGGCTGGGCACGGCGCCAGGCCGCCTGGGATAACAGGAACTGCGCTACGCTGAGGGAGAACTAAAAGTCATTCAGAAGGTTTTATTTTCAGTCGATGACAAAAATCCCCTTTCAGTGGCGTGTGTGCGTGATTTTCACCGCTTCCATGTTCTGCGCCCCCGGCCTTAAAGGGGACTTCTGATAAGATCTGTGGGGGAGGGGGGGTGTTCTCTCTGGAAATGCTGCCTTTTGGTTTCAGTGATTTGCGGTGCTGACCCCGAACCAGAGCAGAGCGTTCACCGACAACTGCGTGCGTCTCCTTGGAACGCAAAGTACGAAGTTTCTGGAGGACAGCCAGGCAGAATGTTCAGGCCCCATTCACATGTCCGCGCCCCCCCCCCCCCCCCCCCCAGAAGTTTTCACACCTTAACGCACGTTCCACATTGGGCAGCCCCATGCGCCCTAAAGAAGCACTTTTTGGTGTGTGGGGTAGAGTGTTTGGGGCGGGGTTTGAATTGGAGGAGGAGCTTACTCCTGTGATGGGGGAGGTGAGCAGGAACAGCTGGGGGCCATCTCTGGGAGTTTTATGGCCAGGCTTTGGGAGGTACACAAATGGGCGGGGCTGCTGTTGGTTTTTCATCTCCAGGCACGCCCCTTTACCTGCATTGGCAGTTTTCTGGGGAAAGGTGGACTAACCCTGCAAGAGCTCATTCACCCCACAGCACACCTGTAATGAGGGCGGCGCCTTGGGCCGGTAGAAAAAGGCGGCTGAGATTCTCCCTGACCACCGAAATGAATGTTAATGTGGCCAGCTGACATGGTGGGCACATACTGGTGCACAGTAAAGCTTATACAATAGTTGGCATTCGGCAGGCAGTGCCACCACCATACATGACCTATCCAAGGAAATGGGGCCAAACCGCGAATGTTCGCCAGACACTGGGCTCCTGGTTGCGGCGTGGCGTTCCCATTCAGAAATCCCTATTTAGCTGCAAAAAATGGCGTTCAGCAGTACCCCTTCCTGACTGCCTGGCAACCGCGGCTCTGCCACCCTCTAGTCAAGAAGACCAGTTGCCCTATATTGGGCAATGCTGCTGGTGTGAACAATCTCTGATCGCCTGCGATCGATCGCTACACACAGTTGCATGTAATTTGGATCCATCCCATAAATTTGGGGCATTGGTGATTAATCAATACTTTACAATACACTCTGTATAGATTGCTGATCGATGGAGATTGCTCATGAGTGGTTTAGTAGCATGGTCCTGCCAGGGAAAAAAACACCTGTGTGTGCTCAGCCCTATGAGAGTCCATACTGTCATTACTGTCACATCAGAAATCCAGGGGAACCCCCCACACCCCCAGCTCCCTGACAGCCATTGCCGAATGTAAGTCTCTAGAGTGACCTCTGGATCCGCCCAGCTGGGAAGGAGTGATGCATACCGGCAGGTAAGTGTTCTTGCTCCCCGCTGGGTCCTCCCATAGCGTCTATAGATGAGTTCTTACCAATGGCAGATCACAAATAAGACTCCAGCCGAAGCGGTGAAGGTGTCGCCAATAAAGTTGTGCAGTACAATGTTATCCTAAATCTGTACAATTTCATTTGATTGACCAGTATCATTGATATTGATGTATCCTGAACACTTTCTTGACTGAGACAATGTTGATTGGTGCTTTTTTTTCTCTTAGCTTGCACGGCACAACAAAGAGCTCCAGCATATGCTGAAACCAGGTGTGCAGACGGGGGATGGAGATGAGGCTCTGGAGTTCTATGCCAAGCATACGGCCCAGATAGAGGTGAGGGTGGAGGACTGGGGGCATTGGGTTGGATCGGACTGGGGGCGTTGGGTTGAGGGGACTGGGGGTGATGTGGTTGGGTGTGAGGGGACTGTTGGCAATGTTTTTTGGCTGTGAGGGGACTGGGGGGTCATGGGTTGGGGGGGACCGTGGGCGATGGCTTGGGGGGGGGTGGACTGTAGGCGATGGGTTGGAGGGGACTGGGGGCGATGGGTTGGAGGGGACTGGGGGCAATGTGGTTGGGTGTGAGGGGACTGGGGGCGATGTGGTTGGGTGTGAGGGGACTGGGGGCGATGTGTGAGGGGACTGGGGGCGATGTGGTTGGGTGTGAGGGGACTGGGGGCGATGTGGTTGGGTGTGAGGGGACTGGGGGCGATGTGGTTGGGTGTGAGGGGACTGGGGGCGATGTGGTTGGGTGTGAGGGGACTGGGGGCGATGTGGTTGGGTGTGAGGGGACTGGGGGCGATGTGGTTGGGTGTGAGGGGACTGGGGGCGATGTGGTTGGGTGTGAGGGGTCTGGGGGCGATGTGGTTGGGTGTGAGGGGACTGGGGGCGATGTGGTTGGGTGTGAGGGGACTGGGGGCGATGTGGTTGGGTGTGAGGGGACTGGGGGCGATGGGTTGGGGGGGGGGACTGGGTTGGAGGGGACTGGGGGCGATGTGGTTGGGTGTGAGGGGACTGGGGGCGATGGCTTGGGTTGGGGGGGACTATGGGCGATGGGTTGGAGGGGACTGGGGGCGATTTTGGTTGGGTGTGAGGGGACTGGGGGCGATGGGTTGGGGGGGGGGGGGGGACTGGGTTGGAGGGGACTGGGGGCGATGGGCTTGGGTTGGAGGAAACTGGGGGTGTTGGGTTGGAGGGGGGGGGGGGGGAGAGACTGTAGGCGATGGGTGTGAGGGGGCTGGGGGCGATGGGTTGGGGGGGACTGGGGGCGATGGGCTCGGGTTGGAGGGGACTGGGGGCGATTGTGTTTGGGTTGGAAGGGACTGGGGCGGAAGGTCTGGGATAATGGATCTCATCATGTCTTGCTCTGTCTCAGATTGTCCGTCTAGACCGCACCATGGAGCAGATTGTGTTTGGGTGTGAGGGGACTGGGGGCGATGGGTTGGGGGGGCGATGGGTGTGAGGGGACTGGGGGTGATGTTGTTGGTTTGTAGGGGACTGGGGGCGATGGGCTTGGGTTGGAGGGGACTGGGGCGGAAGGTCTGGGATAATGGATCTCATCATGTCTTGCGCTCTCTAAGATTGTCCGTCTAGACCGCACCATGGAGCAGATTGTGTTTGGGTGTAAGGGGACTGGGGGCAATGTGGTTGGGTGTGAGGGGACTGGGGGCGATGGGTTGGGTTGGAGGGCACTGGGGGCGATGTGGTTGGGTTGGAGGGGACTGGGGGCGATGTGGTTGGGTTGGGGACTGGGGGCGATGTGGTTGGGTGTGAGGGGACTGGGGGCGATGTGTTTGGGTTGGGGGGGGTGGGGACTGGGGCGGAAAGGTCTGGGATAATGGATCTCATCATGTCTTGCTCTCTCTCAGATTGTCCGTCTAGACCGCACCATGGAACAGATTGTGTTCCCTGTGCCCAGTATCTGTGAATTTCTGACCAAGGAGTCCAAACTGCGAATTTATTACACAACGGAGCGGGATGAACAGGGGAGTAAGATCCACGACTTCTTCCAGCGCTCAGAGGACCTCTTTAATGAGATGAACTGGCAGAAGAAGCTGAGAGGTGAGCAGATGGGGGTCTAGAAGTGGTGGATGGGGGAGGGGTTGCTGGGCCGTGGTTCTGATTCTCCAGTTTGCCGGCAATGGGGCTCTTTGGGTCTTTGTAGAACTGATATTTGTTGAGGGCCTTTATCTAGAAGAGATTCTTCTTTTTGAATATAAAGCTCCATGTTGTGTTGTGTCTTGCAGCTCAGCAAGTCCTCTACTGGTGCTCTCGGAACATGACCTTCTGGAGCAGCATCTCCTTCAACCTGGCCGTCCTCATGAACCTCCTGGTCGCTTTCTTCTACCCCTTTGTTGGTGTCCGAGGAGGTCAGTGATGTACAATTCTGTGACGCACATTTCTGATTGAACCCAATCTTTATTAGACCACGCCCTTTTTCTCTGTAGGCACCCTGGACGCCCGCCTCTCTGGTCTACTCTGGACAGCCATGTTGGTTTCTTTAGCCATAGTTATTGTACTACCCAAGCCTCACGGGATCCGAGCGCTGATCGCCTCCACCATCCTGCGGCTAATCTTCTCTATAGGACTTCAGCCTACGTTGTTTCTGCTGGGTGCTTTTAATGTGAGTGGCGGGGTCTGAGGTCCGTTTTCATTGCGTACCTTCACAGATAAGCCGGATCTTGTCTAGGTGGACCCAGAGCTTAATCAGAGAATAGGTGCAGGTACCCCCCCCCCTCCCCCCCTTCAAGTCACCCCTTGTCTCCGCCCCTATCCGCCTTTGTGCACATCCCTTGGCACCACCCCCTAACCAACTCCCAGTCCGCCCCTTTTAGAAAATGCAGAACCAAGTATCTTTTCTGTATGGAATGTGTTTAATTATAACAAGAAAAGCAGTAAAATAGATATCTCCAGCAATTACAGACCCCAACACCAACAGTAGATCCCTCCAGCAACAATAGACCCCCTCCAGCAAAAAATATCTCCTAGCAGCCAACAATAGACCCTTCCAACAGTCGATCCATCACAACAACAATGACCCTTCCCTCAACAGTAGATCACCCCCCTCCCCCCCAAGCAGCAATAGACACCTCCCTTAGCAATAGACCCCCCCCCCCCCACCAGCAATAACAGACCCTCCCAACTATAGTCTCCTTCCAGCAGCAATAGATCCTCCAGTATATCCCAGCACCCCTTGCCATTACATATATCCAGTGTTAGAGGTGCCGGCCCCCGCATTCCTGCAAAAAAAGCCCTGGGTGGACCTAATTGGCCAATACTCTTCACATTAGATTAGAAGCACACTCTCATGCCTGCCGTCTAGGGCAGGGGTAGGCAACCTGGGGCCCTCCAGCTGTTGTGGAACTACATTTCCCATGAGGCATTGCAAGGCTGGCAGTTGCAATTACTCCCAGAGGCATGATGGGACTTGTAGTTCTGCAACAGCTGGAGGGCCCCAGGTTGCCTCCCCCTGGTCTAGGGTGTCCAAGCAGTAGATTTTATGGTGCTTCCTTCTCCCAGACGGCTCAGGCCGTGTATTGAGGGACGTTTTATGAGGTCTTGTACGGTAATCTTCTCGCAACCGTCGCACTTTGTTGGTGTTCCTCATAGTTTTGGTTTTGCCTTCAGGTGTGCAATAAGGTAATCTTCCTGACCAGCTTTGTTGGGAATCGCGGAACGTTCACAAGAGGTTATGGAGCAATGATCCTGGATGTGGAGTTTCTTTATCATCTCTTGTACCTTCTTATCTGTGCCATGGGTGTCTTTGTACACGAGTTCTTCTACAGCCTGCTGGTGAGTCTCCCTCGTCCTCCCCAAGTCCAGGCATTGGGTTTTTATGCGTTTTCACAAGTCTTATCGTCCTGGTTGCTCTTCTGCCTCCTCAGCTCTTTGACCTGGTCTATCGGGAGGAGACCCTACTGAACGTAATAAAGAGCGTGACGCGGAACGGGCGCTCCATCATCCTCACCGCTGTTCTGGCGCTGATCCTGGTCTACCTGTTCTCCATCGTTGGGTATCTCTTCTTCAAAGATGACTTTATACTGGAAGTGGACCGGCTGCCAAACGAGACCAACTTTCCGGGTGAGCTGCTGTATCTCTGGGTAGAGCCGCACAATTAATCGTTAAATCGTGATCTCGATCAATCCCCCCCCCCCCCCCCCCCCGAAAATCTCCAATGCTGAGTTTGCCGATTCTTTCATAGAACAAGTGGAGAGACTTTATCTGATCTCTCGGCTGTCAAAAGAAAATATCCGGCAGTCTGCCAAGTTTAGATCAAAGGGATAAACTTCTGTGTGTAAAGAAAATATCCCGGCAGTCTGCCAAGTTTATAACATGAAACATTGTAACCAACTTCCTTCTTAGATGAAACTTCTGTGTAAATGAGGGAAGTTTAACCACTTAAAGTCCAAATCTTCTTCTGACACTTGTTTGTTAACCGCTTAAGCCCCAGGCCTGTTTTTCAGACTCTGTGTTTACAAGTTAAAAACCATTTTTTTTGCTAGAAAATTACTTGGAACCCCCAAAAATTATATATATATTTTTTTCTACCACCCGAAAGAATAAAATAGCGGTCATTGCAATACTTTGTCACACCGTATTTGCGCAGTGCTCTTACAAGCGCACTTTTTTGGGGAAAAAATTCACTTTTTTGAATGAAAAAATAAAACGGTAAAGTTAGCCCAATTTTTTTTTTTCAAGACGATGTTACGCCAAGTAAATTGATGCCCAATATGTCACGCTTCAAAATTGCGCTCGCTCGTGGAATGGCGTCAAACCTTTACCCTCCATAGGTAACGCTTAAAAAATTCTACAGGTTGCATGTTTTGAGTTACAGAGGAGGTCTAGCGCTAGAATTATTGCTCTCGCTCCAACGATCGCGGCGATACCTCACTGGTGTGGTTTGAACACCGTTTTCATATGCGGGCGCTGCTCACGTATGCGTTCGCTTCTGCGCGTGGACTCTACGGGACGGGGCGATTTGAAAAAAAATTTTCTTACCGGTATTTATTATACTTGATTTTATTTATTTTTACACTGTTTTTGGGTTGGAGGGGACTGGGGGCGATGGGTTGGAGGGGACTGGGGGCGATGGGTTAGAGGGGACTGGGGGCGATGGGTTAGAGGGGACTGGGGGCGATGGGTTAGAGGGGACTGGGGGCGATGGGTTAGAGGGGACTGGGGGCGATGGGTTAGAGGGGACTGGGGGCGATGGGTTAGAGGGGACTGGGGGCGATGGGTTAGAGGGGACTGGGGGCGATGGGTTAGAGGGGACTGGGGGCGATGGGTTAGAGGGGACTGGGGGCGATGGGTTAGAGGGGACTGGGGGCGATGGGTTAGAGGGGACTGGGGGCGATGGGTTAGAGGGGACTGGGGGCGATGGGTTAGAGGGGACTGGGGGCAATGGGTTGCAGGGGACTGGGGGCGTTTTGATGCCGCTTTCACCCTGCTATGCTATGGAGACAGGTGGGAGCCATCTTGCCCTCTCGATACATGGCAAGCAGGGAGAAGGACCTGATCGCCTCCGCCGCGGCTCCAGTAATCGGCGGTGGGAGGGGGGCCTCTCCCTCTGCCGATAACTGTGATCTTGCGGCGAATCCGCGGTAGAGACCACCATTATCGTTCACAGCACCGCCACCTGAAGAGATGGATATCTTGGTTGTGGCGGCAGCTGCTGCCATTACCGATATATCCCTCTTCAAAAAGAGGACGTATATAGCCGTGCGGGCGGGGCTTAAGTGGTTAAGTTAACCACTTCAATACCGGCCATTTTCACCCCCTTCCTTCCCAGGCCAATTTTTCAGCTTTCAGCGCTGTCACGCTTTGAATGACAATTGCGCGGTCGTGCGACGTGGCTCCCAAACAAAATTGACGTCCTTTTTTCCCTACAAAAAGAACTTTCTTTTGGTGGTATTTGATCACCTCGGCGGTTATTATTTTTTGCGTTATAAACAAAAGTAGAGTGACAATTTTGAAAAAAACAATATTTTTTTTGCTATAATATCCCAATTTTTTTTTTTTAAGAAAAACGTGATTTTTAGTTTAGGGCGATGCGTATTCTTCTACATATTTATGTTAAAAAAATCGCAATAACCGTATAGTGATTGGTTTGCGCAAAAGTTATAGCGCCTACAAAATAGGGGATAATTTATGACTTTTTTTTTTTTTCTTTTTTTTTCTAGTAATGGCGGTTATCAGCGTTTTCTTGTCAGAACTGTGACATTACGGCGGACACATCGGACACTTTTAACACTATTTTGGGACCATTAAGATTTATACAGCGATCAGTGCTATTTAATATGCACTGATTCCTGTATAAAAGTGACTGTCAGGGAAGGGGTTAACACTAGGGGGCGATCCATAGGTTAAATGTGTTCCCTGGGAGTGATTCTTACTGTGGGGGGAGGGGACCGATCGGCGTTCCAATGTACAAGGGACACACATTGGTCTCCTCTCCCTGACAGTACGTGGAGCTCTGTGTTTACACCTCATCATTACACACAGAGCTCCACATCCCTGCTCTGTCATTGCCGATCGCGGGTACGTATCGGACATTGCGGCCGCCAGGCACGCGCATTGGCACCCACGTGACGCAGCGGGCACAGATTTACCCTGATGCGCGGCGGCGCGCAGGGAACTAGTAAATAGGACGCCCTCCTGGCAACTGAGCGCCGCGCTGTAGTGGTTAAAATCAATATTTTGGGAACCCCCAAGCATTATGTATATTTTAGCAGAGACCCTGGGGAATAAAATGGCAGTTGCTGCAATATGTTATTGATTTGCAACTTGCTGATGCCTTAAAACTGGTTGATTGTCACAAAGCATTTAAGTCCCGGAGTATCAGGAAAGCAATACAATGGCTGCTACCGCTGTCCTGAAAATGCTAGTTTTCCTGGCTATCTTAGAACATGTAGTGTTGGAACCCTTGCATGCGTCTTCCAGTCCCGGGTCTCATAAAGTACTGAAGCCCAGAAGATCGCTGTGACGGTCCACCAGTATTTTCCGGGAATGGCGGTCTGCGTTTCCTTCATTGCGTCCCGTAAATCCTCTCCGTCGTTATTCTTTGTGGTCTTCCGTTGCAGAGACGGGGAGCACGATGGCCAGGGAGCTTCTGTACCCCGAAGTGTGCCGGTTGGGGTCGGGAGGGAACTGCACCCACGGTAGGTACACAGGTGGGTGGAGATTTTCTTCTTGCGGGGGAGGGGAATGAATGGCGGGGGATGTAAAATGGATCCTCCCATCTTTTTCCATAGAGGAGCCGCCTCCGGAAGGGGGGGAGGAGGAGGAGGAGAAGGAGCACACCTGTGAGACCCTCCTGATGTGTATCGTGACGGTGCTGAGCCACGGGCTGAGGAGCGGCGGGGGAGTCGGCGATGTTCTGCGCAAGCCATCTAAAGAGGTAACCAATCCGCCGCTCTGATTTCAGAGGACACAATATATTAGATTGCAGATAGACGAGGAGGATTATTGGGATTTTTTAGGTGCAAATAAAATATATTTAAAAGTAATTTTTTTTATTTTGACAAACAAAATATATATATATTTTTTTTAAATATCAGATACAGTAAATCAGTGGTATCAAAACAGCGCTGTATGATGGATTTCCCAACATGTTTCGCCCATATGTTGGGCTTCTTCAGGGGAGGGCTGTCCAGCTGTGAAGTACAAGCCTTCTGTATCAATATTAGATTGCAGTTTTTAATTTTGAGAAGAAATATCTTCAGTACAAAGGGATAGAAAATGCCGAGTGATCCACTATTGACAGAATGTTTCCATCCATCTGCACTGGAGGAAGGCCGAGAACAGGAGATCCTCTGTGTATTCCTCATACAGGATTGGCTGAGCTCTCTCACTTTCACCTGTAGCCCCTCCCACTCTCCCCTTGTGCTTCTGTTACATTGCATCATTCTTGTTATGTGTTTGAGAAAAAAAATGTCCCTCCTTGCATCTCATTGGCTGTCCTCTGTCACTTACCTGCTCCGTGCAGGATCCTCCCCCTTTCTGTACAGTTTAAAGCTGAACTCCGGACACACAAAAAATCCATACATGTGAGCTGCCTTACCTGTCCAAGGATTTGCATGTCCATCCAGTCCTGTAATTTACACAGCTCTGGCAGGAGAAGAGGCCTTTCAATCTGTTTCAGTTCAGGAACACTTTACAAGACTTGTCCCTCCCCCTATCCTTTGATTGGACCGTGAGAAGAGAAGCGGCAGCCTGATGAGCTCATCTGTTACTCTGCTCTCTCCTCCTATCAGAAAAACAAACAAGGCGCCTCTAAGTGCAGAAATATAAAACTTTTAATATCCCCTAAAGGGGTTAAAAACACTTACAAGATGGTGGATGAAGCAGGTATGTAGCAGGTAAGTGTGTCCAGAAGATGTTCCAGTGGCAGGGCAGTCCCAGTCTGATGATAAAGCTTCCAGGGAAGTCCACAAGATAACAGCCAATTTGTGCTGTGAGTGTTTAGAGAACATGGTGATGGAGCCTGGGGATGATGTCAGAGGAAGCGAGACAAAAACCAGCATGGAACACAACCAGGAAGAGGGCAGGAAGTGTGTCATAGAGGCAGGACGCGTTTCAGAACAGCTCATTGGTTCCTTCTTCAGCCAGTGACCTCCATCACCATTGTGTTCTCTAAACACTCACAGCACAAATTGGCTGTTATCTTGTGGACTTCCCTGGAAGCTTTATCATCAGACTGGGACTGCCCTGCTACTGGAACATCTTCTGGACACACTTACCTGCTACATACCTGCTGTGTTTTTAACCCCTTTAAGGGATATTAAAAGTTTTATATTTCTGCACTTAGAGGCGCCTTGTTTTTTTTTCTGTTCCCATTAGAGAGCGCTCGTCTCCCTGAGTGCTGCCTAAGGTGTGTGAAGATCTGCTACCCTCTCCAACACAGACTTTATCTGTCAGGATTCAAATTCTTGGAGCACCCTGGATATACACATTTTTCTCTCCTCCTACCTGGCAGGGGAGACACCATGATCATGAAGGTGGTTCTCCCAGGGCGAGGCACGGCTATTGCACATTCTAGGCGGTGCTGATCGTGGTTGTCTTCCCTGCCGCTTCTCGGCCTTTTGGCTGGGACTGGGTGTGGTATCTGTCCTTATCAGTTGTCAGCGGAGCGCTGAAGCACCTCCTACATGGGGAGGGTGGATGCAATCCAATGATGTCATTGCACCTGGAAGGATGGTTTCAGCAGGGACTACGCCGTGCTGCCCGACAGAATACTGGGGGCCGGCCCATGGTTGAGTCTGAGCCATCTGGAAGGGTGCTCCTGGTGAGGATGGGTGCTGTGCTTGGTCTTGGTCTTTTTGCCGAGTTCTAGTCTGGCCTTCTGGCTGGCTGGTGTAAGTGCTATCTCTGTCGGCGATCCGGTTGGAGGAGCTGGTAATGCCCTGTGGTAGGACAGGGCAGAGCCATGCAAATCCGCTGGGTTGACGGATGGTCTGGAGGGGCTAGTATAGGTGGAGGCTGCTAACTGGAGCGGCAGTTCTCCCCAAGAAAACCTTGAAGGGCTCTCTAGCTGACAGGGGTGGAGGGCTGCACTGGCCAGTCGGGGGGTCGGATATGGAACGAAAAGCCTACGGTGCATGTGCCCCTGGAGTGGCAGTCCAGGGGTATCTGAAGATCACTGTGTGTGAGGGACACATTGATTGAAGGATACCACGGTCACTGCACCAGATACACGCTTTTTTTAGCACCTGCCTCCTGGGCCGGGCCTTTTGGCTAGGACCGGAGGAATTTTTTATTCCTGGCCGGAGGGCCTGGTCATTGTTTCACCACAATGGCCACTTCTTTCACTCTCCTCTCCACTATCCCTTCCCCCACTTTATTTTATTTAAGCCTGTGTTTGTCACTTTTTTGTCTTTTTTTGTTGTGCACGTTTTGTCTCACTGTGTGATTAGTAGGGTGCGGGTCCTCGGGCCAGCCCTGAACGTCTTGGGAGTGGGTGGACATGGCCTTCTGGCTTAGTTCGCCTGCTCTCATGGGGTCTCCCTTCGGGGGAGCCCCACCTAGTACTGGGAGGGTTCTGTTTCGGCAGTCCCTCCGAGGAAGTTGGGTCCGTGTCGGCTTCGGTTGCTCGGACCACAGTACCTCAGTCCCCGTCTGGAGCCTAACGCCCCGGGGGATCAGGGTTATGGGTCCCTCTTCACAGGAGGACCACTTGACGTTGCACCCGTCTGCACGTTTTTGTGAACACTCTTTATGTGTGTGCACATTTTTTCTGCACCGGGTGGAGTTTTTTGGGTGTGTTCACACGCCATAGGCTTTTCAAAAAAAAAAAAATTTTTCTCTCCTCCTATCAGCACATCCCTTGTTGGCACATGAGAACTTCAGCACAACTTATTGGCGATTTGTGCTGCTTCTCCCTCTCCCTGTCTGAGCTCTGCTGGACATCAACTGCAAAAGGCTGATAAGTCAAATTACAGTACTTGCATTCATCAATACAAAGAAAGATGATGAATGCAGATCGGTAATCATTTGGTGTCCTTGTAGCTCTGGAGTTCATCTTTAAAGCAGAATGCGAGCCTAAAAATGTTCCCTCCCCGCCCCCTTTGCCCCCTCTCCTGCGTAAGTGTTTAAAATAACTAAAAAAAAAGTGTACTTGCCTTTTAAGTCAAGTGATCCTGTAGCTTCGGCTCCCCTATGTCGGTAAGCGGCGGCTGCAGGGGAGAAGAGGGAGCAGCGACAATGGCTGGAACACGGGAGCCTATTGGTGACATCACAGCTATTGTCACATGCTCCATGCCATTGGGGGGCCGGAGCTGCAGGATCATGTGACTGGACCAAGAAAAAAAGTCTTGCTGTGTTGCGATTGGCTCTGCCATGGAGAATTTACTTTTTCCATCACCTCTGCTCGTGTGAACATTCCCAGCAGTACAATGGTCAGAACCAAATCCTGACCCTCCAGTCATACCTCCCAGGTCACATGTGAGGGGGGGGGGGTCCCAGAAAATCCCATAGAAGCACCGGGAGGTTTTCATGTTGTGCCCCACATGACTGTTATCCCCCCACAATGAAGTGATTACCGGAGACTTTCTTCCCTCTTTGCAGGAGCCGCTGTTTGCCGCTCGCGTCATTTACGACCTGCTCTTCTTCTTCATGGTCATCATCATCGTCCTGAATTTAATCTTCGGGGTCATCATTGACACGTTCGCTGATCTGAGGAGTGAGAAGCAAAAGAAGGAAGAAGTTCTGAAGACCACGTGTTTCATTTGTGGTGGGTTCTTTCAGGGCGTCTGGTTTTCTGATGATAGGGCCACTTAGGCAATGCAGTAAGATACAAGGTCCGCCTACAATGCCCGGGCCCCTCCCCTTTTATAAATCTCCTATTATTGGGTGTAAAATGTACCGGAAAAGCAAATCTCCTGAGAAGACGCTCTTCCAATGGAGTCCTCAAGAATCTTCCTGTAAGGAGGGTGACCTTGCACCGAGCAATGCCGGCGGTGAGGTAAGTAGGGGGAAGCTGGACAATGATATTTACTTAAGGAGATGCAATTTAAGGTAGTTTGATTTCTTTTGGCATCTGTCAAAAGATCCCTAAAACTGTTAAGCCCTGAAGATGGATCCTCTTGTAGGCCATGGAAGGAGGGTAGATCCTCTTGTAGGCCACGGAAGGAGGGTGGCTGTCCTTGCGGGTGGCGGAAGGAGGGTGGCTGCCCTTGCGGGTGGCGGAAGGAGGGTGGCTGCCCTAAGGTGGGTGGCGGAAGGAGGGTAGTTTCCCTTGCGGAAGGAGGGTGGCTGCCCTTGTGGGTGGCGGAAGGAGGGTGGCTGCCCTTGCGGGTGGCGGAAGGAGGGTGGCTGCCCTTGCGGGTGGCGGAAGGAGGGTGGCTGCCCTTGCGGGTGGCGGAAGGAGGGTGGCTGCCCTTGCGGGTGGCGGAAGGAGGGGGGTGGCGGAAGGAGGGCGGCTGCCCTTGTGGGTGGCGGAAGGAGGGCGGCTGCCCTTGTGGGTGGCGGAAGGAGGGCGTCTGCCCTTGTGGGTGGCGGAAGGAGGGTGGCTGCCCTTGCGGGTGGCGGAAGGAGGGTGTCTGCCCTTGCGGGTGGCGGAAGGAGGGTGGCTGCCCTTGCGGGTGGCGGAAGGAGGGTGGCTGCCCTTGCGGGTGGCGGAAGGAGGGTGGCTGCCCTTGCGGGTGGCGGAAGGAGGGTGGCTGCCCTTGCGGGTGGCGGAAGGAGGGTGGCTGCCCTTGCGGGTGGCGGAAGGAGGGTGAAAAGAAGAAATGAGAGATCGGTCACTGATGACGACCTTGTCTGTCACTCCTAGGTCTGGAACGGGACAAGTTTGACAATAAAACGGTGACGTTTGAAGAGCACATTAAGGAGGAACACAACATGTGGCATTATTTGTTCTTTATTGTTCTGGTGAAAGTGAAAGATTCTACGGAGTATACTGGACCCGAGAGCTACGTGGCGGAGATGATAAAGGTGAGATCAGCTGGGGATCCACCATGTTGCTCTGAATGTCGCATTGTACAAAGAATAAGGAAAGATATGAAAGCCAATCTTTGTGATCCTTTGAATTAAACCCCCCCCCCCCCCCATCAATGGTGGACAGTGTACAGGTAGCAGCTGATTGGGTGGCTCTGTCCAAGCAGTTTCCACACACCACTTTGCTAGGAATGTCAAAATACAGGATAAGAACCGGTTACCTGTATACTATCTGACCAAACGTTGGCGAACACTTGGCCATCACACCTTGTTAGGACCTGCAGTGGTTCTGGTCCTGCGGCCTTCTTTCCGTCCACCAATCGCTGAGCATAAGTGATTATCGCTACCATAGGAGGTAGAGGGATAGGGGAGATAAATGCAGTTTCCAGGATGATTCTTCCCAATGGTTAGAAAATTCCCCCAAACATGAGCCAAGACTTCATGAAGGGGGTACCAGGCATAGAACATCTTTATTGAGAAGGCAGGCTCTTATATACACCAAAAAGAATACTTGCAGTAATCAGATGGACAATGACACACTCCACCCACAACATCATACAATGACACAATCCACCCCCAACAGCATACAATGGGTACTAACGAGCCTCCAATACACATTTATCAATAGAAATTCACACAATACAGTGTCTTGAGAGTCTAAAGTTCATTTACATGACGGTAGCAGACGACATTACCACAGCAAGCTTTTATAGTACACCCGCCCTCTCTCTGCCTGGGAGATATTGAGATCAGTTAAGGAATAAACCAAATATCTCCAGGCAGAGAGCATACAATTTTCCCAAAAGTTGGAACACCCCTTTCCACACAAGGTATCCCTACAATTAACATATCCCCTGATAGCCCCAATCTGGGGGACCAACATATCCAAATTTCGCCCAGATCGGTCCAGGGGTTCTTTAAAAGAAAACCAAACCTATGAGAAAATACTGAATAAAGTCTATTTTCTTCACACACCTAATATGAACTTGTTGGGTGTCCCATTCCAAAACCTTGGCCTTTATTTTGTAGCTAAAACGCCGTTCGCTCTTTTTGGAAGGCTTTGAAATGTGCCTGTAGGAATTGGTGTCCAATCGGCCAAAAGAACGTTTTCTTGGTCCAATCCATCCCAGGGGTAGTCGTTAGGGGGTGAGGTCGGGGTGGTCGTTGGGGGGTGAGGTCGGGGTGGTCGTTGGGGGGTGAGGTCGGGGTGGTCGTTGGGGGGTGAGGTCGGGGTGGTCGTTGGGGGGTGAGGTCGGGGTGGTCGTTGGGGGTGAGGTCGGGGTGGTCGTTGGGGGTGAGGTCGGGGTGGTCGTTGGGGGTGAGGTCGGGGTGGTCGTTGGGGGTGAGGTCGGGGTGGTCGTTGGGGGTGAGGTCGGGGTGGTCGTTGGGGGTGAGGTCGGGGTGGTCGTTGGGGGTGAGGTCGGGGTGGTCGTTGGGGGTGAGGTCGGGGTGGTCGTTGGGGGTGAGGTCGGGGTGGTCGTTGGGGGTGAGGTCGGGGGGGTGAGGTCGGGGTGGTCGTTGGGGGGTGAGGTCGGGGTGGTCGTTGGGGGGTGAGGTCGGGGTGGTCGTTGGGGGGGGTGAGGTCGGGGTGGTCGTTGGGGGGGTGAGGTCGGGGTGGTCGTTGGGGGGGTGAGGTCGGGGTGGTCGTTGGGGGGGGGGGGGGGGTGAGGTCGGGGTGGTCGTTGGGGGGGGGGGGGGGTGAGGTTGGGGGGGGTATGGTCAGTGGTGGTCGTTGGGGGTATGGTCGGTGGTGGTCGTTGGGGGTGAGGTCGGGGTGGTCGTTGGGGGGTGAGGTCGGGGTGGTCGTTGGGGGGGGTGAGGTCAGGGTGGTCGGGGGGGGGGGGGAGGTTGGGGGGGTGAGGTTGGGGTGGTCGTTGGGGGTGAGGTTGGGGTGGTCGTTGGGGGTGAGGTCGGGGTGGTCGTTGGGGGTGAGGTTGGGGGGGTATGGTCGGTGGTGGTCGTTGGGGGGTGAGGTTGGGGTGGTCGTTGGGGGGTGAGGTCGGGGTGGTCGTTGGGGGGGGGGGGGGGGGGGGGTCGAGGTGGTCGTTGGGGGTTGTGGTCGTTGGGGGTGAGGTTGGGGGGGGGGGGGGGGGGGGGGGGTGTGAGGTCGGGGTGGTCGTTGGGGGTTGTGGTCGTTGGGGGTGAAGTCAGGGTGGTCGTTGGGGGTTGTGGTCGTTGGGGGTGAAGTCAGGGTGGTCGTTGGGGGTGAGGTCGGGGTGGTCGTTGGGGGTGAGGTCGGGGTGGTTGTTGGTGGGTGAGGTCGTGGTGGTCGTTAGGGGGGGACGTGAGGTCGGGGTGGTCGTTGGGAGTGAGGTTCGGGGTGGTTGTTGGGGGGTGAGGTCGGGGTGGTCGTTGGGGGTGAGGTCGGGGTGGTTGTTAGGGGGTGAGGTCGGGGTGGTCGTTGGGGGGTGAGGTCGGGGTGGTCGTTAGGGGGGGGGGACGTGAGGTCGGGGTGGTCGTTGGGGGTGAGAGGTCAGGGCTCTGTACAGGACACTTGAGTTCCTCCACACCAAACTGGTCACACCGTGTCTCTATAGACTTGGACTCCTTTTGTGGATTTAAATTTATTCTCCACTTTTCTGGAATGGATTTCCAGATAATTTTGGAGGAGGTCTGTGGAAATTTGTGCAGATTTGTGTAGTCAGGGACGAATGTTGGATGAGAAGACTTGGCCCCTCAACTTGGGCATCAAGAAAAAGACCTGGTTTTCAGTCAACCTACTGGTCCATCACAAAGGTGATCAGTAGTGGATGAGGTCGGGTGATTGGTGGGGGATGAGGTTGGGTGGTCGCTGGGGGTTGAGGTTGGGTGGTCGCTGGGGGTTGAGGTTGGGTGGTCGCTGGGGGTTGAGGTTGGGTGGTCGCTGGGGGTTGAGGTTGGGTGGTCGCTGGGGGTTGAGGTTGGGTGGTCGCTGGGGGTTGAGGTTGGGTGGTCGGTCGCTGGGGGTTGAGGTTGGGTGGGTGGTCGCTGGGGGTTGAGGTTGGGTGGGTGGTCGCTGGGGGTTGAGGTTGGGTGGGTGGTCGCTGGGGGTTGAGGTTGGGTGGGTGGTCGCTGGGGGTTGAGGTTGGGTGGGTGGTCGCTGGGGGTTGAGGTTGGGTGGGTGGTCGCTGGGGGTTGAGGTTGGGTGGGTGGTCGCTGGGGGTTGAGGTTGGGTGGGTGGTCGCTGGGGGTTGAGGTTGGGTGGGTGGTCGCTGGGGGTTGAGGTTGGGTGGGTGGTCGCTGGGGGTTGAGGTTGGGTGGGTGGTCTCTGGGGGTTGAGGTTGGGTGGGTGGTCGCTGGGGGTTGAGGTTGGGTGGGTGGTCGCTGGGGGTTGAGGTTGGGTGGGTGGTCGCTGGGGGTTGAGGTTGGGTGGTCGCTGGGGGTTGAGGTTGGGTGGTCGCTGGGGGTTGAGGGTGGGTGGTCGCTGGGGGTTGAGGTTGGGTGGTCGCTGGAGGTTGAGGTTGGGTGGTCGCTGGGGGTGAGGTCGGGGCTCTGTACAGGACACGCACCGTGTCTCTATAGACTTGGACTCCTTTTGTGGATTTAAATTTATTCTCCACTTTCTGTCATGGATTTCCAGATAATTTTGGAGGATGTCTGTGGAAATTTGTACAGATTTGTGTAGTCAGGGACGAATGTTGGATGGGTAGGGTGGTCGGTGGGGGATGAGGAGGTCGGTTGATCGGTTGGTACCACACGGTTGGAGGAGCACCAATTGTCTCCAATGTGTTTGTATGATGGAGGATCCCCAGACCCCCACTGGAGACCCCCATCACATGGAGAGTTGCGCACGTTGATATAACGGGGTGTTCTGATTCGCTGTCCGTACTTTGTAGTCATTCAGTCGGCAGGGAAATTTGCCGGGACTTTGTGACGCACCCAAATGTCCGAATGCAAATCCTGGAACTTGTATTGGAATATAATTATTATAAAATAAAAACGCCAGTAGCTTCGAGTTTTTCAATATTTTTGCAATAGCGTTTTTCCACGTTGGCGCTCTTTACCAATTTTTTTTTTTTTAAGAATTTATTTTTTATTTTTCAATAGATCAAAAATGTTAAACGCTGGTGAGCGACTTTTTTGAGCATTTTATTGGCGTTTATCAGCGTTGGAGCGTTTTTACAGCTAAAACCCGTCTCTCAGAACCCGCTAGTTTTTGTTTTAGTTTTTTACTGCCCAAAAATGCCGATAACGGCCTGTGTGTGTGTGGAGAGTAAAAATGGCAACAGCCAAAATCAGCCGCTGTAAAAACGCCCCGCGTGCGGCGAGGCCGGCTGAGCTTTAGAAAGGACTTTTCAGGAAATGTATAAAACTCGGGGGGCAGATCTCCTCCTCCTCCTGCGTCTTTCCTGCACTTCTCCTTCAAAGTGGCAAATTCTTTTTGCCTTTGTCAGATTTCTGTGGAAGTTCTGCAATCCGGCATGCCATTGAGAGGCTCGTCTGTATGTGGGGGGGGGGCAGGGGGGGCACCTCGGGGTCACAGGGAGGAAACCTCAGACTCTCTGCAGACTCCGCCAACTTCTTCCTTGTTACCAAGAATTGAATCATCAGTGGGCGGATCACCTGACCGGATTATTCTGCGAATTCTCAGCAGCTCGAGCCAAGAGGAATCCACTTCCTGCACGGGACGTGACCCCCCACAGACTGAGAAAACAGAGGGGGGGGGGGGGCGACAGACCATTCCTTGTAATGGGATGACGACAGAGGGAGACCCTTCCTGCAATCGGATTGCATGGCTGATATGATTTTCACTTCTTCTCATTTCATTTCTTTCTCAGTATTATGATTGCACAGGAAAAGTTCCCTCTGCCCACACAGTGCAACCAACCCTCTGCCCCGCGCCACCCTCTGCCCCGTGCCACCCTCTGCCCCCACAGTGCAACCAACCCTCTGTGCCCCGCGCCACCCTCTGCCCCCACAGTGCAACCAACCCTCTGTGCCCCACGCCACCCTCTGCCCACACAGTGCAACCAACCCTCCGCCCCGCGCCACCCTCCGCCCACGTAGTGCAACCAACCATCTGTGCACCACGCAACCCTCTGCGCCACGCCACCATCTGCCCCCACAGTGCAACCAACCCTCTGCCCCGCGCCACCCTCTGCCCCGCACCACCCTCCACCAACACAGTGCAACCAACCCTCTGTTCCCTGCGCCAACCTCTGCCCCCACAGTGCAACCATCTGCCCTGCGCCACACCCTCTGCCCCGCGCCACCCTCCCTCTGCGCTGCGCCACCCTCTGCCCCCACAGTGCAACCATCTGCCCTGCGCCACCCTCTGCCCCGCGCCACCCTCCCTCTGCCCCGCGCCACCCTCCGCCCACACAGTGCAACCAACCCTCTGTCCCCCGCGCCACCCTCCGCCCACACAGTGCAACCAACCCTCTGCCCCGCGCCACCCTCTGCCCCCACAGTGCAACCAACCCTCTGCCCCGCGCCACCCTCTGCCCCCACAGTGCTACCAACCCTCTGCCCCGCGCAACCCTCTGCCCCCACAGTGCAACCAACCCTCTGTGCCCCGTGCCACCCTCTGCCCCCACAGTGCAACCAACCCTCTGGCCCGCGCCACCCTCTGCCCCCACATTGCAACCAACCCTCTGTGCACCACGCCACCCTCTGCCCCCACATTGCAACCAACCCTCTGTGCACCACGCCACCCTCTGCCCCCACAGTGCAACCAACCCTCTGTGCACCACGCCACCCTCTGCCCCCACAGTGCAACCAACCCTCTGCCCCACGCCACCCTCTGCCCACACAGTGCAACCAACCCTCTGCCCCGCGCCACCCTCTGCCCACACAGTGCAACCAACCCTCTGTGCACCACGCCACCCTCTGCCCCCACAGGGCAACCAACCCTCTGTGCCCCGCGCCACCCTCCCTCTGCCCCGCGCAAACCCTCTGCCCCCACAGTGCAACCCTCTGCCCCCACAGAGTAACCCACCCTCTGCCCATAACTCTCCTCTCCTGATATACTCTGCTGGAGGACTCTGCTCCTTCCTCTATAACTCTCCTCTCCTGATATACTCTGCTGGAGGACTCTGCTCCTTCCTCCAGAACTCTCCTCTCCTGATATACTCTGCTGGAGGACTCTGCTCCTTCCTCTATAACTCTCCTCTCCTGATATACTCTGCTGGAGGACTCTGCTCCTTCCTCTATAACTCTCCTCTCCTGATATACTCTGCTGGAGGACTCTGCTCCTTCCTCTATAACTCTCCTCTCCTGATATACTCTGCATGGTTTAGAATGGGGTGTCACTGCGGCTTGGATGGGGTGACAGTGATGAGTACATTTAGACCCATGAACTCTCCTCTGATAAGCGAGCGGAGCTCTTCCTTGGCTCGGATCTCTCTTCTCCCGGGTGGGTGGGGGAGGAGCCCTGTGAGGCTCAGATCCGGGGCGCTCGGTGTGAACGAGGGCGCTGGGCTTATCACCCGTCCCTCCTGACACCAATGCGGTCACCGCGGCTTGCAGCACGCCCCCCCCCCCTCGAGTTTCCGGAGCTGTCCGCCCCCATGTCTGCGCTCTTTGTCCGGGGGACTTTTCCATCCCTTTACTGAGAAGAGACTTGTTGTGTGGTTTGGACACATCTGCTGGAGGAAGCGGGGGGGGGGGGGGGGGTATTCACAGAGAAGTGCTGACAGGGGGGGGGGGGGGACGTGTCGGCAGAGTGAGGGGGAGGTTTCTGGGAATTGCTGGGAGAAGGCCAGGAAACCGAGATCTGCTCCTGTATATCATGGGCCCCCCCCCTGGTATCGGGTTCTTGTAAGTCCCTGGGAAGCGCCCCCCCCCCCAATCCTAAAAGCCCCAAATTTGTTATAAAGATTCAGAATATAAGGGACATTCTTCTCACTGATCACCAATGTAAGGGACATTCTTCTCACTGATCACCAATGTAAGGGACATTCTTCTCACTGATCACCAATGTAAGGGACATTCTTCTCACCGATCACCAATGTAAGGGACATTCTTCTCACTGATCACCAATGTAAGGGACATTCTTCTCACGGATCACCAATGTAAGGGACATTCTTCTCACTGATCACCAATGTAAGGAACATTCTTCCCACTGATCACCAATGTAAGGGACATTCTTCTCACTGATCACCAATGTAAGGGACATTCTTCCCACTGATCACCAATGTAAGGGACATTCTTCTCACTGATCACCAATGTAAGGGACATTCTTCTCACTGATCACCAATGTAAGGAACATTCTTCTCACTGATCACCAATGTAAGGGACATTCTTCCCACTGATCACCAATGTAAGGGACATTCTTCTCACTGATCACCAATGTAAGGGACATTCTTCTCACTGATCACCAATGTAAGGAACATTCTTCTCACTGATCACCAATGTAAGGGACATTCTTCTCACTGATCACCAATGTAAGGGACATTCTTCTCGCTGATCACCAATGTAAGGGACATTCTTCTCACTGATCACCAATGTAAGGAACATTCTTCTCACTGATCACCAATGTAAGGAACATTCTTCTCACTGATCACCAATGTAAGGGACATTCTTCTCACTGATCACCAATGTAAGGAACATTCTTCTCACTGATCACCAATGTAAGGGACATTCTTCCCACTGATCACCAATGTAAGGGACATTCTTCTCACTGATCACCAATGTAAGGGACATTCTTCTCACTGATCACCAATGTAAGGAACATTCTTCTCACTGATCACCAATGTAAGGGACATTCTTCTCACTGATCACCAATGTAAGGGACATTCTTCTCGCTGATCACCAATGTAAGGGACATTCTTCTCACTGATCACCAATGTAAGGGACATTCTTCTCACTGATCACCAATGTAAGGGACATTCTTCTCACTGATCACCAATGTAAGGGACATTCTTCTCACTGATCACCAATGTAAGGAACATTCTTCTCACTGATCACCAATGTAAGGAACATTCTTCCCACTGATCACCAATGTAAGTGACATTCTTCCCACTGATCACCAATGTAAGGGACATTCTTCTCACTGATCACCAATGTAAGGGACATTCTTCCCACTGATCACCAATGTAAGGGACATTCTTCTCACTGATCACCAATGTAAGGGACATTCTTCTCACTGATCACCAATGTAAGGAACATTCTTCTCACTGATCACCAATGTAAGGACATTCTTCTCACTGATCACCAATGTAAGGGACATTCTTCCCACTGATCACCAATGTAAGGAACATTCTTCTCACTGATCACCAATGTAAGGGACATTCTTCCCACTGATCACCAATGTAAGGGACATTCTTCCCACTGACCACCAATGTAAGGGACATTCTTCTCACTAATCACCAATGTAAGGGACATTCTTCCCACTGATCACCAATGTAAGGAACATTCTTCACACTGATCACCAATGTAAGGGACATTCTTCCCACTGATCACCAATGTAAGGAACATTCTTCCCACTGATCACCAATGTAAGGGACATTCTTCTCACTGATCACCAATGTAAGGAACATTCTTCTCACTGATCACCAATGTAAGGGACATTCTTCCCACTGATCACCAATGTAAGGAACATTCTTCCCACTGATCACCAATGTAAGGAACATTCTTCTCACTGATCACCAATGTAAGGAACATTCTTCTCACTGATCACCAATGTAAGGGACATTCTTCCCACTGATCACCAATGTAAGGGACATTGTTCTCACTGATCACCAATGTAAGGGACATTGTTCTCACTGATCACCAATGTAAGGGACATTCTTCTCACTGATCACCAATGTAAGGAACATTCTTCCCACTGATCCCCAATGTAAGGGACATTCTTCCCACTGATCACCAATGTAAGGGACATTCTTCCCACTGATCACCAATGTAAGGGACATTCTTCTCACTGATCACCAATGTAAGGAACATTCTTCTCACTGATCACCAATGTAAGGGACATTCTTCCCACTGATCACCAATGTAAGGAACATTCTTCCCACTGATCACCAATGTAAGGGACATTCTTCTCACTGATCACCAATGTAAAGGACATTCTTCTCACTGATCACCAATGTAAGGGACATTCTTCCCACTGATCACCAATGTAAGGAACATTCTTCCCACTGATCACCAATGTAAGGGACATTCTTCTCACTGATCACCAATGTAAGGGACATTCTTCTCACTGATCACCAATGTAAGGAACATTCTTCCCACTGATCACCAATGTAAGGGACATTCTTCTCACTGATCACCAATGTAAGGGACATTCTTCCCACTGATCACCAATGTAAGGGACATTCTTCCCACTGATCACCAATGTAAGGGACATTCTTCCCACTGATCACCAATGTAAGGGACATTCTTCCCACTGATCACCAATGTAAGGGACATTCTTCTCACTGATCACCAATGTAAGGGACATTCTTCTCACTGATCACCAATGTAAGGAACATTCTTCTCACTGATCACCAATGTAAGGGACATTCTTCCCACTGATCACCAATGTAAGGAACATTCTTCTCACTGATCACCAATGTAAGGGACATTCTTCTCACTGATCACCAATGTAAGGGACATTCTTCTCACTGATCACCAATGTAAGGAACATTCTTCTCACTGATCACCAATGTAAGGAACATTCTTCTCACTGATCACCAATGTAAGGGACATTCTTCTCACTGATCACCAATGTAAGGGACATTCTTCTCACTGATCACCAATGTAAGGAACATTCTTCTCACTGATCACCAATGTAAGGGACATTCTTCCCACTGATCACCAATGTAAGGGACATTCTTCTCACTGATCACCAATGTAAGGGACATTCTTCTCACTGATCACCAATGTAAGGGACATTCTTCCCACTGATCACCAATGTAAGGGACATTCTTCCCACTGATCACCAATGTAAGGGACATTCTTCTCACTGATCACCAATGTAAGGGACATTCTTCTCACTGATCACCAATGTAAGGGACATTCTTCCCACTGATCACCAATGTAAGAGACATTCTTCTCACTGATCACCAATGTAAGGGACATTCTTCTCACTGATCACCAATGTAAGGGACATTCTTCCCACTGATCACCAATGTAAGGGACATTCTTCCCACTGATCACCAATGTAAGGGACATTCTTCTCACTGATCACCAATGTAAGGGACATTCTTCCCACTGATCACCAATGTAAGGGACATTCTTCCCACTGATCACCAATGTAAGGGACATTCTTCTCACTGATCACCAATGTAAGGGACATTCTTCTCACTGATCACCAATGTAAGGAGCATTCTTCTCACTGATCACCAATGTAAGGGACATTCTTCCCTCTGATCACCAATGTAAGGAACATTCTTCTCACTGATCACCAATGTAAGGGACATTCTTCTCACTGATCACCAATGTAAGGGACATTCTTCTCACTGATCACCAATGTAAGGGACATTCTTCTCACTGATCACCAATGTAAGGGACATTCTTCCCTCTGATCACCATGCTGATGTACGGTAACCTGTAATTATTAGAATGGTTGAGAGGCGCTGCCCTTGGATCCCCGCGGTTGTTGCGGCCGATTCTTTGGCCGGACTTGTATTGGGCCCTCCAAGCAGAGGTGACCTGATGTTGGTCTTCTCGGCCGATCAGTCTGTATGTTGAGTCTCTGATCGGCTTTGTTCTTCCCCCTAGGAGAGGAACCTGGACTGGTTTCCGAGGATGAGGGCCATGTCCCTGGTGAGCAGCGACTCAGAAGGTGAACAGAATGAACTTCGGAACCTGCAGGAGAAGTTGGAGTCCACCATGCGGCTCGTCACCAACTTGTCCGGCCAGCTCACCGAACTCAAAGACCAGGTAAGTGTCAGGAAATTTCATGGGACCCCTAGGGGGACGTTCTTCCCACTGACCTCCCAATGGAAGGGGACGTTCTTCCCACTGACCTCCCCAATGGAAGGGGACGTTCTTCCCACTGACCTCCCAATGGGAGGGGGAAGTTCTTCCCACTGACCTCCCAATGGAAGGGGACGTTCTTCCCACTGGCCCCCCAATGGGAAGGGGACGTTCTTCCCACTGGCCCCCCAATGGGAAGGGGACGTTCTTCCCACTGACCTCCCAATGGAAGGGGACGTTCTTCCCACTGACCTCCCAATGGAAGGGGACGTTCTTCCCACTGACCTCCCAATGGGAAGGGGACGTTCTTCCCACTGACCTCCCAATGGGAAGGGGACGTTCTTCCCACTGACCTCTCAATGGGAAGGGGATGTTCTTCCCACTGACCTCCCAATGGGAAGGGGACCTTCTTCCCACTGACCTCCCAATGGAAGGGGACGTTCTTCCCACTGACCTCCCAATGGAAGGGGACGTTCTTTCCCACTGACCTCCCAATGGAAGGGGACGTTCTTCCCACTGACCTCCCAATAGAAGGGAACGTTCTTCCCACTGACCTCCCAATGGGAAGGGAACGTTCTTCCCACTGACCTCCCAATGGGAAGGGGACGTTCTTCCCACTGACCTCCCAATGGAAGGGGACGTTCTTCCCACTGACCTCCCAATGGAAGGGGACGTTCTTCCCACTGACCTCCCAATGGAAGGGGACGTTCTTCCCACTGACCTCCCAATGGAAGGGGACGTTCTTCCCACTGACCTCCCAATGGAAGGGGACGTTCTTCCCACTGACCTCCCAATGGAAGGGGACGTTCTTCCCACTGACCTCCCAATGGAAGGGAACGTTCTTCCCACTGACCTCCCAATGGGAAGGGGACGTTCTTCCCACTGACCTCCCAATGGGAAGGGGACGTTCTTCCCACTGACCTCCCAATGGGAAGGGGACGTTCTTCCCACTGACCTCCCCAATGGGGAGGGGACGTTCTTCCCACTGGCCCCCCCCAATGGGGAGGGGACGTTCTTCCCACTGGCCCCCCCAATGGGGAGGGGGACGTTCTTCCCACTGGCCCCCCCAATGGGGAGGGGGACGTTCTTTCCACTGGCCCCCCCAATGGGGAGGGGGACGTTCTTTCCACTGGCCCCCCCAATGGGGAGGGGGACGTTCTTTCCACTGGCCCCCCCAATGGGGAGGGGGACGTTCTTTCCACTGGCCCCCCCCAATGGGGAGGGGACGTTCTTCCCACTGACCCCCCCAATGGGGAGGGGACGTTCTTCCCACTGACCCCCCCAATGGGGAGGGGACGTTCTTCCCACTGACCCCCCCCAATGGCAAGGGGACGTTCTTCCCACTGACCTCCCAATGGAAGGGGACGTTCTTCCCACTGACCTCCCCAATGGGAAGGGGACGTTCTTCCCACTGACCTCCCCAATGGGAAGGGGACGTTCTTCCCACTGGCCCCCCCAATGGGAAGGGGACCTTCTTCCCACTGGCCCCCCCAATGGGAAGGGGACCTTCTTCCCACTGGCCCCCCCAATTGGAAGGGGACCTTCTTCCCACTGGCCCCCCCAATTGGAAGGGGACCTTCTTCCCACTGGCCCCCCCAATTGGAAGGGGACCTTCTTCCCACTGGCCCCCCCAATTGGGAGGGGACCTTCTTCCCACTGGCCCCCCCAATGGGGAGGGATGTTCTTCCCACTGTCCCCCCCCCAATGGAAGGGGACCTTCTTCCCACTGGCCCCCCCAATGGGGAGGGGACGTTCTTCCCACTGGCCCCCCAATGGGGAGGGATGTTCTTCCCATGTTGGTGGTCAGTAGGAAATCTAGTTGAGATGGGCAGATCTATGGAACCAGATTGCCAGGAAGCCTGAATAATGTATAGAATTGTATCTACAGACAAACTTGAATTGCTTATAATACCAAACATGATAATTGTCTTTCTCGGCAGATGACGGAACAGCGGAAGCAGAAGCAGAGGATCGGTCTCCTGGGGCAGCCGGCTCACCTAAATCTCAACCCCCAGCAGCCAGCATAGATCCTCCCCCATCCTCCACACACCGCCGTGTCCCTTAGAGCCATCCATACGGATTCCAGCTGCTCTGCTTCAGACTTCGGCCCGCCACTTCCGCCGCCACCGATTTCTTTTCCATTCGCATCCAGCGTTGGAATATTTTTGTGCCAAATGAACCCCCCGATCGTCGGGCGCGAACGAACTTTGCACTGAGAGGAAATAATAAAAACTGAATTTCGAGAGTCCATTTTATATTTCAGATTGAAGAGATTATATTTATGAAACTTTTTTTTTTCCTATTTGTAACGTTTTGAGTGTAAGGACCACTGTGATGTATTGTGTGGGATGACACCCCTCCGCCGCCATCTTTGTTCTTCCGTTCATACTGTGCCCCTCCCCCTAGGATGACCAGGCCTGAAATATTTTTTGTCAGCGATTTGCTGAGAAGTTGACCTGATGACCAAACCCAGCTTGGCCCCCATCCCCCCCCTTCCCTCTGCCTCGTCCTCCATTAGAGTGAGTGGGACTGTGAAACGCGTCGGCTGAGATCAAGGTTTTGAATTTTTTTGAACTTTATTCCCTGCAGAATGATGAACGTTGCGCATTCAGACTCCTCCCCCCACCCCGATGGAAGGACCGGCTGTAATTTATACTTTTTTCCCGCTCTGTTTTTTTTGTACACACGTTCTTTGTTTCTTGATACACAGAAGCTGCTCCCTGACTTTGTAAATGTGCAAGTTTGAGATTAAAACTCTGAATATGCAGACGAGTCGCCTGATTGCTGCCGAGACGCAAAATTCTGTCTTGTGATTTGTTTAACCCCTGGGCCCGTGTAACTACACTGGGAGGCAGCGGCAGGCTCGGGGAAACATAGGGGGGGACCCGTGTTCCCTGGGGTGTGGGGGACCCGTGACCACTGTGTTCCCTGGGGGTGACCCGTGACCACTGTGTTCCCTGGGGGGGGTGTGGGGGCCCGTGACCACTGTGTTCCCTGGGGGTGACCCGTGACCACTGTGTTCCCTGGGGGGGGTGTGGGGGCCCGTGACCACTGTGTTCCCTGGGGTGTGGGGGCCCGTGACCACTGTGTTCCCTGGGGGGGGGGACCCGTGACCACTGTGTTCCCTGGGGGGGGGGACCAGTGACCACTGTGTTCCCTGGGGTGTGGGGGACCCGTGACCACTGTGTTCCCTGGGGTGTGGGGGACCCGTGACCACTGTGTTCCCTGGGGAGGGGGGGGCCGTGACCACTGTGTTCCCTGGGGGGGGGGGGGGGACCCGTGACCACTGTGTTCCCTGGGGGGGGGACCAGTGACCACTGTGTTCCCTGGGGTGTGGGGGACCCGTGACCACTGTGTTCCCTGGGGAGGGGGGACCCGTGACCACTGTGTTCCCTGGGGGGGGGGGGGGAGACCCGTGACCACTGTGTTCCCTGGGGGGGGGGGACCCGTGACCACTGTGTTCCCTGGGGGGGGGAGACCCGTGACCACTGTGTTCCCTGGGGAGGGGGAGACCCGTGACCACTGTGTTCCCTGGGGAGGGGGGGACCCGTGACCACTGTGTTCCCTGGGGAGGGGGGACCCGTGACCACTGTGTTCCCTGGGGAGGGGGGGGACCCGTGACCACTGTGTTCCCTGGGGAGGGGGGGACCCGTGACCACTGTGTTCCCTGGGAGGGGGGGACCCGTGACCACTGTGTTCCCTGGGGGGGGGGAGACCCGTGACCACTGTGTTCCCTAAGGGGGGGAGACCCGTGACCACTGTGTTCCCTGGGGAGGGGGGACCCGTGACCACTGTGTTCCCTGGGGGGGGGGGAGACCCGTGACCACTGTGTTCCCTGGGGAGGGGGATGACCCGTGACCACTGTGTTCCCTGGGGGGGGGGGGGGGGGCCCGTGACCACTGTGTGCCCTGGGGGGGATGACCCGTGACCACTGTGTTCCCTGGGGAGGGGGGGACCCGTGACCACTGTGTTCCCTGGGGAGGGGGGGACCCGTGACCACTGTGTTCCCTGGACGTATCGGATCGCGGTGATCGGCACCCGGCTGCTGTGAGTGGTCGGGGGGCATCATGTGATTGCTATGAAATTGTTTTCGATAATCACATGACTACAAAGTAAACACCGCCAGGAATGGCTTCCTGATCTATAAATAGAGGCGGCACTCATATTTATATCATGTCCCCCCCCCACCCCGAGGTCATTTCCACCATCACTTCTGAATGCTGCCCACCGGGGGGGGGGGGGGGGGGAAAGGGACGTGCTGCAAAGTTTTGCCTACAACTCTGATCATTAAGCTCATCATCAGCCTGTCCTGCAAAGGTGAGCGGATCGGAGGTGGAACCCGTCTACAAAAAACGCAACCGCCCCCCTGGATTTTGGTGCATGAGAATACCCACGTCTGCGTGAGGGGGAGGGGGGGTCATTAACAATTAATGGCACTTCTGTGTATCTTCTAAAGGGCAGCGTGTTCCTGTGGTGTCTTTGCATGTGTTCCCGACACACAAATGTGAAAGCAGGCTAAATGTTTCAGTTACATTGGTGGTCAGTGAAGTCACATTATACTTTCCAAAGATTTCCAGCTTTGCTCTACACAGGATTCTGTATATAGAGGGGTATGAATACTTTTTCCAGGCTCTGTATATAGAGGGGTATGAATACTTTTCCAGGCTCTGTATATAGAGGGGTATGAATACTTTTTCAGGCTCTGTGTATAGAGGGGTATGAATACTTTTTCCAGGCCCTGTATATAGAGGGGTATGAATACTTTTTCCAGGCTCTGTATATAGAGGGGTATGAATACTTTTTCCAGGCTCTGTATATAGAGGGGTGTGAATACTTTTTCCTGTCTCTGTGTATAGAGGGGTATGAATACTTTTCCAGGCTCTGTATATAGAGGGGTATGAATACTTTTTCCTGTCTGTATATAGAGGGGTATGAATACTTTTTCCAGGCTCTGTCTATAGAGGGGTATGAATACTTTTTCCTGTCTCTGTATATAGAGGGGTGTGAATACTTTATCCTGTCTCTGTATATAGAGGGGTATGAATACTTTTTCCTGTCTCTGTCTATAGAGGGGTATGAATACTTTTTCCAGGCTCTGTATATAGAGGGGTATGAATACTTTTTCAGGCTCTGTGTATAGAGGGGTATGAATACTTTTTCCAGGCCCTGTATATAGAGGGGTATGAATACTTTTTCCAGGCTCTGTATATAGAGGGGTATGAATACTTTTTCCAGGCTCTGTATATAGAGGGGTGTGAATACTTTTTCCTGTCTCTGTGTATAGAGGGGTATGAATACTTTTCCAGGCTCTGTATATAGAGGGGTATGAATACTTTTTCCTGTCTGTATATAGAGGGGTATGAATACTTTTTCCTGTCTGTGTATAGAGGGGTATGAATACTTTTTCCTGTCTCTGTCTATAGAGGGGTATGAATACTTTTTCCAGGCTCTGTCTATAGAGGGGTATGAATACTTTTTCCTGTCTCTGTATATAGAGGGGTGTGAATACTTTATCCTGTCTCTGTATATAGAGGGGTATGAATACTTTTTCCTGTCTGTCTATAGAGGGGTATGAATACTTTTACATGGAAAGTACCGTGCACCCCCCCCCCCCCCGGGTCACCCCCATAGACGAGCGATCGCTCGATCCCCCGGGGGGCGGAGAGTGGGCGGGGCGGTCGCGCTCTGGCGGTTCCTCGGCGTGTTTTTGAGGTTTGGAAATCCCCTCTTCCTTCCTTCCGCCGCCCCCGCCGCCGTCTCTCACGTTTTCTGGATGACATCAGCCGAGGTCCGAAGGTTATCTGGGGGGGGAGGGGGCGGCACATCTGTGAGACGATCGACTTCACCGAGGGGGAAAAAAAGAGAACCGATCTCCTCCGACATGCAACCCAAATCCTGAGAATGCGACGTCTGACTCCGCCTTCCTCGGATTTCTCTCATCAACACAATGACGTTTTTATAAATACAATGTTTCCATTTTTCTCACATTCTTCATTTTATACACTATGATGTCATCACCGTCTCTCTGTGCTTCTCTATGCAATGCAGGCAGATCGTGGCTGGTGGGAGGGGCCGGATTGTGGCTGGTGGGAGGGGCCGGATTGTGGCTGGGGGGAGGGGCCGGATCGTGGCTGGGGGGAGGGGCCGGATCGTGGCTGGTGGGAGGGGCCGGATCGTGGCTGGTGGGAGGGGCCGGATCGTGGCTGGTGGGAGGGGCCGGATCGTGGCTGGGGGGAGGGGGCGGATCGTGGCCGGTGGGAGGGGCCAGATCGTGGCCGGTGGGAGGGGGCAGATCGTGGCCGGTGGGAGGGGCCAGATCGTGGCCGGTGGGAGGGGCCGGACATAGAAAACATCCCAGCCCCCAGCCTCTTTCTCCTCTCAGGAGCCCTCTGCCTAGAATCGCACTGATGCGGCGCCACATGTGAAGCAGAGAAGAATCGCACCGCGTTCCTATTTACGCATGCGATTCCTTGTAGGGCGCTCTGAGCCCCTTCATTTCGTATGACGAATCGCACCGCATGAAAGGGGTGCACTTATTTATTCCGCACTGGTATTGTGAACATCCATGCGATCCGATTCCACCAATCGCACTGCGATTTGCCAACTGTTTTTGGGGGTGTGGTTAACCTCCACGCCCGCCGCGGTTGGCATGAGCGGCGTGCGATTGGTGGAAACGCTGCAAATCCCGCACCGCGTCAGCCTGATGTCCTCAGGCCTGATGCAAGCAGTGGGAGGAGTTATGCAAATATCACAATGCCTTGATGGGTGGGGGCGTCAGTCTGGAGGAGTGGGCGTTCCCAGGCAGGCTGCATTTGCATAGGTAACACCCACATGTGATGCTGAACCTCCATAATTGAAGGAACTGAGATCCAATGAATGAAAGGGGCGTGTCAGTCTGGAGGAGTGGGCGTTCCCAGGCAGGCTGCATTTGCATAGGTGACGCCCACATGTGTAGCCGACCCCCAAAAAATTAAGGATCTGAAATCGAATGAAAGGGGCGGACCAGCAAGCAGCGGGAGGAGTTATGCAAATATCACAAAGCCTTGGTAGGTGGGTGTCAGTCTGGAGGAGTGGGCGTTCCTAGGCAGGTTGCATTTGCATAGGGGACGCCCACATGTGATGCTGAACCCTAAAAAAATTAAGGATCTGAAATCAAATGAATGAAAGTGGTGGGCCAGCAAGCAGCGGGAGGAGTTAGTTATGCAAATATCACAAGGCCTTGATGGGTGGGGCGTCAGTCTGGAGGAGTGGGCGTTCCTAGGCAGGCTGCCAATGAAGTGTGTGGCTGAACCCCCAAAAAATTAAGGAGCTGAAATCCAATGAATGAAAGGGGCGGACCAGCAAGCAGCGGGAGGAGTTATACAAATATCACACTGCCTTGGTGGGTGGGCGTCAGTCTGGAGGAGTGGGCGTGCCCAGGCAGGCTGCATTTGCATAGGTAACGCCCACATGTGTAGCTGAACCCCCATAATTGAAGGAACTGAATTTCAATTAAAGGGGCGGACCAGCAAGCAGTGGGAGGAGTTATGCAAATATCACAAGGCCTTGATGGGTGGGGCGTCAGTCTGGAGGAGTGGGCGTTACTAGGCAGGCTGTATTTGCATAAGTAACGCCCACATGTGAGTCTAAACCCCCATAATTGAAGGAACTGAGATCCAATCAGTGAAAGGGGCGGGGCCAGGGACCGTCGGGCTGGGGGATTAATGGCGAAACGCATTGGTGATGGAGTACCGCGCATTTTTGTCAGGAACATTTTCTAATGCGTAGGACGGCCCACTGAAGTTGGCTTCCTGCGCACGTCACGCACTTTCCCAGCCACAGAAACGCGTTGCTCTTTAGCAGGAAACATAGTGGGCTGTCCTACCTGCACCCAGAGCCAGGATAAAGGGGTGGGCAGGAGGGACGGCTGGTTTGGAGGTTTGGGGGTGCTCTGTTACACGGCTGCCCCTGAGGGACGGGGGATGGGGGGGGCAGTTTGGCATCTTTGCCCCGAGTGTTGGATGAACTTCGCCCCGACGCTGCATGCCGGAAAAACGCACAGAAACGCGCTCGCTCACTGCCGCTCCCGTAGCCTGCCCTGCACACCGCCTGCGGGGAACGCCCTCCATTGCACCCGCAGAGCCCTCGGGGCCCCTCACACCCGGCGCCATGACGTGCGTTTCGATGCACTTTCTTTTGGCGCGCGTTTTACGTGCGTTTGCGCTGCGCCTTTCTTAGTGTTTTCACTTCCTCGGATCTCTTCCTTCTCTTGGCTTTCACGTGCTGCGCTGCGTTTTTATACCCGTGCAAGAAAAGCGCAGCTTGCTGGTGTGAAGGACGCCCCCCGCAGGATGACGGGCGGGAATGCGCCCCCCTTTATCTGGTGTGAAGGACGTCCCCCGCAGGATGACGGGCAGGAAGGCGCCCCCCTTTATCTGATGTGAAGGATGCACCCCCGCAGGATGACGGGCGGGAATGCGCCCCCCTTTATTTGGTGTGAAGGGCGCCCCCCGCAGGATGACGGGCAGGAAGGCGCCCCCCTTTATCTGATGTGAAGGATGCACCCCCGCAGGATGACGGGCGGGAATGCGCCCCCCTTTATTTGGTGTGAAGGGCGCCCCCCGCAGGATGACGGGCGGGAATGCGCCCCCTTTATTTGGTGTGAAGGACGCCCCCCGCAGGATGACGGGCCCCTTTATCTGGTGTGAAGGGGCCCCTCACCGCACACGGAGCTCTCGCTGACCAATGAGAGGGGTGCGTTGTCTGGTCCCGGGAAGAATTGTTGGCAGGCGAGGAGGAGAAGTCGGTCCTGATGTGACGGGCGGGGGGGGGGGGAGGGGGTTTCCTGCAGTCAGGTCACAGCCCAGCGGGTCTAATCCCCTCTCCATCAATGGGGCGGTTGTGCGTTAAGCCGGATTGGCGAGGTGCGGAGAGCCGGTTATATAATGTCGTCTCTCAGGAGGAGGCACATGCACGGCCTTGCCTGAGCTGCTGACGTTTCAGCGATTAACTCGCCGATTTACACAAACGCCGCGCCGAGGTCAGCCGCAAGAGGCCGCCATATTGGAGGGAAAATGTGACATTCTGGATGGGGGAGGGGCAGAATGAAAATATATCAATTGAATTTTATAGATTTTGTATTTATTGTTTTCTTTATTATTTATAAAATGTACAAATCTCCCGACAATATGAATCCCGGACCCCAAAACACGGCTAACCCCGCCCACCGGACACATCGGGTCCACCTACAAACCACACCCACTTTACAGGTTGGTCCCGCCCAGACTTTACCATCTCGAAATACTGTAGGTGGGGACCAGGGCCGTAATAAGGCACTAGAACCAGTACTGGGGCCAGGCCCCACCAACTAAAAAGGGGGGCCCAGTCCGCATCAACAATATCGGGGGCCCAGGCACCATCAACTAAAAAGGGGGGCCCAGGGCCCCTCAGCTAAACAGGGGGGCCCAGGAGGTGGGAGCGAAGGAGGGACTTTTTTTTTCACTTTCGGGACATAGGTGAATAAAGTCAGTGCCGCTGTTTCACTGCACCCCAATAATGGGGTCCAATTCCTCCCACTGACACCAATGATGGGGGTCCAATTCCTCCCAATGACACCAATAATAGGGTGCAACCACTCTCACCAAAACAATGGCGCATTATTTTTCTCCACTGACGTTGGGATCTTTTCTCCTCCCACTGGGTACAGGCCACGCCCCCTCCTAAAGCCCCCGCTATAGAGGGACATGCTGTGTTCAGATTTCATGTCTGAGGTTTACAATCACTTTGAAGGCAGAAGGTATTTTCTATGCATTAAGATAAAAAGCCTTCTGTATGCCCCTCCCCCCTCCCTCACCCACCTAATAACTTACCTGAGCCCCCTCTGGATCCAGCGATGTTGCAGGAGTGTCTCGGCTGCCCGGGACTCTCCCTCCTTATTGGCTGAGACAGCAGCACAGCGCCATTGGCTCCCACTGCTGTCAATCAAAGTCAGTCAGCCAATGAGGAGAGGAGAAAGGGGGGGGGGGCTGGGCTATGGCTCTGTGTCTGAATGGTCACAGGGAGCTGTTGGCAGGAGGGAGGGGCCTGGAGCACTGGCGAGGGACCCGAGAAGAGGAGGATCGGGGCTGCTCTGTGCAAATCCATTACAGAGAGGAGGTAAGTAGAACATGTTTGTTTTTTTAACAACAAAAAAAATGAGACTTTAACCACTTGAGACCCACGCTGTAGAGGAAAGACGTCCACAGCGCGGCTCTCAAGTGCCGGGTGGACGTCCTGCTACCTACATTCCCTGCGCGCGCCTCTGGGGGGCGCGCAGCGGGTAAACACTGTCGCTGGGGAGCCGATGCGTGTGCCTGGCGGCTGCGATGTCCACCGGATACCCACGATCGGCGGTGACAGCAGGGACGTGGAGCTCTGTGTAATGATGGTGTGTAAACACAGAGCTCCACGTCCTGTCAGGGAGAGAGGAGACTGATCTGTGTCCCTTGTACATAGGAACACCGATCCGTCACCTCCCCCAGTCACCCCCCTCCCCCCACACAGTTAGAACACACCCAGGATACACATTTAACCCCTTCCTCACCCCCTAGTGTTAACCCCTTCCCTGCCAGTCACATTTATACAGTAATTAGTGCATTTTTATAGCGCTGATCGCTGTATAAATGTGAATGGTGTCAAAAGTGTCCGATGTGTCCGCCGCAATATCGCAGTCCTGACAAAAAAATCGCAGATCACCGCCATTTGCAGTAAAAAATAAAAAAAAATCATAAATCTATCCCCTATTTTGTAGGCGCTATAACTTTTGCGCAAACCAATCGATAAACGCTTATTGTGATTTTTTTTACCAAAAATATGTAGAAGAATACGTATCGCCCTAAACCGAGGGAAATTTTTCATTTTTTTTTTAATTGGGATATTATTATAACAAAAAGTAAAAAATTGAGTTTTTTTTCGTTTAAAGCGCAGAAAATAAAAACCGCAGAGGTGATCAAATACCACCAAAAGAAAATCTCTATTTGTGGGAAAAAAATTATAAACATATAATTTGGGTACAGCGTTGTATGACCGCGCAATTGTCATTCAAATTGCGTCAGCGCTGAAAATGGGTCTGGGCAGGAAGGGGGTTTAAGTGCCCAGTAATGAAGGGGTTAAGTTTATATTTTTTTTTGGGGGGGGGAGGGGGGGGGTACAATACATTTTTATATTTTTTTGGAAACATTAAACATCCGCGAGGTTTTGTGTTCCATAAATTGTTACATTGTGTTCTTTTGTATTATTAGCCGCACATTTATTATGACACGCCGCGTTACATAAAGAGGATTTCATTTATTGTTTGTTCTTCTTTTTTATTGCTCTCTGGATTTTAATTATCGGTTTATTAATTGCTTGTGTTTATTGGCGGGTGTCGGGTGTACAGTATACTGTCAGGACATACAGTGCGATTCTTACATAATCACAATTGTTGGAAACCATCGACTTTCTTTGTGAACTTTTTATTTCCCTCCCATGCCCCTCCCCCCCCTGCGGGGCTCATGGTGTCCCCGTGACTCGGTGTCCCCGTGACTCGGTGTCTCCTGCCTCCTCCTGTCCTCTCCACACCCCAGTGCTGCTCTGAGCTGAGAACAGGCGGCTGCACTGAAGGGCACGTGAGCTTCATATGACAGGCACAGCATCTGGCTCACTTGGCATTGGGCGTGCGGCTGTCACAGGGAGGGACACACCACTCCCCCCCCCCTCACCCCCCCACCGGTGCAAAACATCCCCTCCCACCCATTTAACCAGAAGCTGGAGCTGCTAAAAGCATCAGAACTGGCTAAAGGCAGAGAGGAGCTGACAGACAGCAACTCCTGAGCCTGTGCACCCGGACCGCCACCCGGACACCCCAGTCTATGGACATTGCACCCTACCGGATACCCACATAGGACCCTACCGGATACCCACCTACCGGACACCCGCATACCGGACACCTACCTACCGGACACCCACATACCGGATACCCGCCAGGAACTAAAGTCTTATCGTCTTGGCATGGACAGAGTCTCCAGCAGCCAACCTCCACCACCCTGTCTGGACAGATCCCTGTCTGGGTAAGTTCCCTGCTTGTGTCTGGAATGCTAAAGAGCATCACCCTGAGAATAAAAGAATATCCCTGGATAGGTCTCCCCTGCAGCAGAACCCCAGGGGTGCCCATCCACATAGGTCTCACCTGAAGCAGAACCCCAGGGGTGCCCATCCAGATAGGTCTCCTATGAAGCAGAACCCCATCCAGATAGATCTCCCCTGCAGCAGAACCCCATCCAGATAGGTCTCACCTGCAGCAGAACCCCAGTGGTGCCCATCCAGATATGTCTCCCCTGCAGCAGAACCCCAGGGGTGCCCATCCAGATAGGTCTCACCTGCAGCAGAACCCCATCCAGATAGGTCTCACCTGCAGCAGAACCCCAGTGGTGCCCATCCAGATATGTCTCCCCTGCAGCAGAACCCCAGGGGTGCCCATCCAGATAGGTCTCACCTGCAGCAGAACCCCAGGGGTGCCCATCCAGATAGGTCTCACCTGAAGCAGAAACACAGGGGTGCCCATTTGTATAGATTTTCCCTGTAGCAGAACCCCAGGGGTGCCCATCCACATAGGTCTCACCTGAAGCAGAACCCCAGGGGTGCCCATCCAGATATGTCTCCCCTGCAGCAGAACCCCAGGGGTGCCCATCCAGATAGGTCTCACCTGAAGCAGAAACACAGGGGTGCCCATTTGTATAGATTTTCCCTGTAGCAGAACCCCAGGGGTGCCCATCCACATAGGTCTCACCTGAAGCAGAACCCCAGGGGTGCCCATTTAAATAGATCTCCCCTGCAGCAGAACCCCAGGGGTGCCCATCAATACAATACAACTGCCATGAAATCAGCGGGCAGCGCCAAAGGTGAGCAGACTCCCAAAGAATAGTCGCCATCTGCCCGCAATTCCCAGGAGCAGGTCGGGGAGATTTTATCCAAAAATTTTTTTTTTTTTAAGTGGCGCCATCGATATCCCTTCATTTCTGATAAAAAGTCTGATATTCATTTAAAAACAGAACTGGAAATGCAAACAGTTCTATTTTAAGTTTATTTGGGGTATTCGTATTACAAGATATAAATATTTTTTATTATTTGGGGTGTTAATATCAAAGATAAAAATGTAAATATTGTTAATATCGGGGTATTCATATTAAAGATATAAATGTAATTATTTTTATTATTGGGGTATTAATAGTAAAGATAAAAATAGGAATATTGTTATTATTGGGGGTATTAATATAAAAAATATCAATTTGAATATTTTTATTATTGGGGTTTTATTATTAAAGATTTAATTGTAAATATTTTTCTCGAAGTTCAGTTTGCTTATTAATATTATTATTGAGGATTTATTTAGCGCCAACAGTTTGCACGTCGCTTTGTATTAATATTAAAGAATTACAATGTAAATGTTTTTAATTTGAGAATATTATTCATTATATAATGATATAAAAGTACAATATCTGTGTAAATTGATGGCGCTATATAAATAATAATAAGATGTAAATATTTCTATTATTATTTTGGAGTCGCCTTGAGGAAATGTAAATCTTTGATGAGTTACTTTGTGTCATTAATATTTCTTTTACAAAGTAACATTTAATATGCAAATCCCTTTATAATACGACCCGATGACACGTCGGGATCGGCGCCGGATGATTGACAGGTGTGTGGGACGTTTGACACGCCGCCTTCCAGTCCCTGGAAATGATTTTGCGCCTGCGCAAGGATTTGCATACAAAATGTTGATAATAATCGCTCGCCGTGTGAATGTCGCGTCTCCCTCTGACCCGCTGTTGTCTCTCCTTTCAGGATGGAATTCTCCCACTTGTATCCGGTGTTCAAATCCCGCAAAGGAATGAAGAGGTGCGACGACGGCGGCGGAAAGGTACGCCGCGCTTTTCTGAACTGTGCCGGGAATCCATGTAGGGAAGCCAGTGTGGCATCTTAATTTAGAAAGTTCAGTGCAGACGGCCCTGCAAAACCTAATTCTGTCTCTGGAAGCGCCCCTCATCTTATCACACGCACCCCTCATCTTATCACACGCACCCCTCATCTTATCACAAGCACCCCTCATCCAATCACACGCACCCCTTATCTTATCACACGCACTACTCATCTTATCACAAGCACCCCTCATCTTATCACACGCACCCCTCATCTTATCACACGCACCCCTCATCTTATCACACGCACCCCTCATCTTATCACAAGCACCCCCATCTTATCACACGCACCCCTCATCTTATCACACGCACCCCTCATCTTATCACACGCACCCCTCATCTTATCACACGCACCCCCCATCTTATCACACGCACCCCTCATCTTATCACAAGCACCCCCTCATCTTATCACACGCACCCCCCATCTTATCACAAGCACCCCTCATCTTATCACATGCACCCCTCATCTTATCACACGCACCCCTCATCTTATCACACGCACCCCCCCATCTTATCACACGCACCCCTCATCTTATCACACGCACCCCTCATCTTATCACACGCACTACTCATCTTATCACACGCACCCCTCATCTTATCACACGCACCCCTCATCTTATCACACGCACCCCCCCATCTTATCACACGCAACCCTCATCTTATCACACGCACTCCCCATCTTGTCACACGCACCCCTCATCTTATCACAAGCACCCCTAATCTTATCACACGCACCCCTCATCTTATCACACTCACCCCTCATCTTATCACACGCACCCCTCATCTTATCACACGCACCCCTCATCTTATCACACGCACCCCTCATCTTATCACCCCTCATCTTATCACACGCACCCCTCATCTTATCACACGCACCCCTCATCTTATCACAAGCACCCCTCATCTTATCACACGCACCCCTCATCTTATCACACGCACCCCTCATCTTATCACACGCACCCCCCATCTTGTCACACGCACCCCCCATCTTATCACACAAGCACCCCCCATCTTATCACATGCACCCCTCATCTTATCACACGCACCCCCCATCTTATCACACGCACCCCCCCATCTTATCACACGCACCCCTCATCTTATCACACGCACCCCCCATCTTATCACACGCACCCCTCATCTTATCACACGCACCCCTCATCTTATCACACGCACCCCCCATCTTATCACACGCACCCCTCATCTTATCACACGCACCCCTCATCTTATCACACGCACCCCTCATCTTATCACACGCACCCCTCATCTTATCACATGCACCCCTCATCTTATCACAAGCACCCCCTCATCTTATCACACGCACCCCCCCATCTTATCACACGCACCCCCCATCTTATCACACGCACCCCTCATCTTATCACACGCACCCCTCATCCAATCACATTTAATTAATCCAGTCCCGGTGTGGAGACTGAGGGGTGTTTCAGTTTGTAGCGCTCTCTATTTTATTAATGATGGGAATTGTGATATTCGATCTTTTTCTTGTCTCTTCATTGATTGGTGGATATTTTGTGGCGCTCGGGGTGTAGAGTACATTGTGTACCTGTTTGGTGTGGCGTCTCGGCACGTTCCTCCGCACGCCCCCTCCGCTCTGTACAGATCAGACGGGCGCTCACGTGTACTCTCACATGTAGGCTGCGCGCAGAGCCGCCGACTGGCCCCCAGGGGGCAGCGTGTTCTTCCGACAGAAAACTCAACGCTCTTCTCTTTCTCCGCAGGAAACCTACAAACTGCCCCACCGACTTATCGAGAAGAAGCGCCGAGATCGCATCAACGAGTGCATAGCGCAGCTGAAGGACCTGCTGCCGGAGCACCTCAAACTCACGGTGAGTGAAAAGGGGCGCCGCCCCAAATGTCACCCCAATAATGTCCCCAAAATAATGTCCCCCCAATAATGTCCTCCCAATAATGTCCTCCCAATAATGTCCCCCCAATAATGTCACCTCAATAATGTCACCCCAATAATGTCCTCCCAATAATGTCCTCCCAATAATGTCCTCCCAATAATGTCCTCCCAATAATGTCCCCCCAATAATGTCCCCCCAATAATGTCCCCAAAATAATGTCCTCCCAATAATGTCCTCCCAATAATGTCCCCCCAATAATGTCCCCAAAATAATGTCACCTCAATAATGTCACCCCAATAATGTCCTCCCAATAATGTCCTCCCAATAATGTCCCCCCAATAATGTCACCTCAATAATGTCCCCCCAATAATGTCCTCCCAATAATGTCCTCCCAATAATGTCCCCCCAATAATGTCACCTCAATAATGTCCCCCCAATAATGTCCCCCCAATAATGTCCTCCCAATAATGTCCCCCCAATAATGTCCTCCCAATAATGTCCCCCCAATAATGTCCTCCCAATAATGTCACCTCAATAATGTCCTCCCAATAATGTCCCCCCAATAATGTCCCCAAAATAATGTCCCCCCAATAATGTCCCCAAAATAATGTCCTCCCAATAAAGTCCTCCCAATAATGTCCCCAAAATAATGTCCTCCCAATAATGTCCTCCCAATAATGTCCCCCCAATAATGTCCTCCCAATAATGTCCTCCCAATAATGTCCCCCCAATAATGTCACCTCAATAATGTCCCCCCAATAATGTCCTCCCAATAATGTCCTCCCAATAATGTCCCCCCAATAATGTCACCTCAATAATGTCCCCCCAATAATGTCCCCCCAATAATGTCCTCCCAATAATGTCCCCCCAATAATGTCCTCCCAATAATGTCCCCCCAATAATGTCCTCCCAATAATGTCACCTCAATAATGTCCTCCCAATAATGTCCCCCCAATAATGTCCCCAAAATAATGTCCCCCCAATAATGTCCCCCCAATAATGTCCTCCCAATAATGTCCTCCCAATAATGTCCTCCCAATAAAGTCCCCCCAATAATGTCCTCCCAATAAATGATTTTGTGACGCTGATCATTCGGAAGTTGTTTTCACAATAGTCGCATCACATGACTCTGCGCCGGCTTCATGTGACAGCCATGAGACGCTCTGCATGTGACAGCCATGAGACGCTCTGCATGTGACAGCCATGAGACGCTCTGCATGTGACAGCCATGAGACGCTCTGCATGTGACAGCCATGAGACGCTCTGCATGTGACAGCCATGAGACGCTCTGCATGTGACAGCCATGAGACGCTCTGCATGTGACATCCATGAGACGCTCTGCATGTGACAGCCATGAGACGCTCTGCATGTGACAGCCAAGAGACGCTCTGCATGTGACATCCATGAGACGCTCTGCATGTGACAGCCAAGAGACGCTCTGCATGTGACAGCCATGAGACGCTCTGCATGTGACAGCCATGAGACGCTCTGCATGTGACAGCCAAGAGACGCTCTGCATGTGACATCCATGAGACGCTCTGCATGTGACATCCATGAGACGCTCTGCATGTGACAGCCATGAGACGCTCTGCATGTGACAGCCATGAGACGCTCTGCATGTGACAGCCAAGAGACGCTCTGCATGTGACATCCAAGAGACGCTCTGCATGTGACAGCCATGAGACGCTCTGCATGTGACAGCCAAGAGACGCTCTGCATGTGACATCCATGAGACGCTCTGCATGTGACATCCATGAGACGCTCTGCATGTGACAGCCATGAGACGCTCTGCATGTGACAGCCATGAGACGCTCTGCATGTGACAGCCAAGAGACGCTCTGCATGTGACATCCAAGAGACGCTCTGCATGTGACATCCATGAGACGCTCTGCATGTGACATCCAAGAGACGCTCTGCATGTGACAGCCATGAGACGCTCTGCATGTGACATCCAAGAGACGCTCTGCATGTGACATCCAAGAGACGCTCTGCATGTGACATCCACGGGGGAAGCGAGGAAAACTCTGTAGGCGGATCTCGTTAGATGAATCTCTGTAGACGGATCTCTGTGGATCTCTGTAGACGGATCTCTGTAGGCGGATCTCTGTGGATGAATCTCTGTAGATCTCTGTAGACGGATCTCTGTAGATGGATCTCTTTAGATGGATCTCTGTAGATGAATCTCTGTGGATCTCTTTAGATGAATCTCTGTAGATGAATCTCTGTAGACGGATCTCTGTAGACGGATCTCTGTAGACAGATCTCTGTAGATGAATCTCTGTAGACGGATCTCTGTAGACGGATCTCTGTAGACAGATCTCTGTAGATGAATCTCTGTAGATCTCTGTAGGCGGATCTCTGTAGATGAATCTCTGTGGATCTCTTTAGATGAATCTCTGTGGATCTCTGTAGACGGATCTCTGTAGATGAATCTCTGTAGACGGATCTCTGTAGATGAATCTCTGTAGACGGATCTCTGTAGATGAATCTCTGTGGATCTCTGTAGATGAATCTCTGTGGATCTCTGTAGATTAATCTCTGTGGATCTCTGTAGATGAATCTCTGTGGATCTCTGTAGATTAATCTCTGTGGATCTCTGTAGATGAATCTCTGTGGATCTCTGTAGATTAATCTCTGTGGATCTCTGTAGATGAATCTCTGTAGATGAATCTCTGTGGATCTCTGTGGATCTCTGTAGATGAATCTCTGTAGACGGATCTCTGTAGATTAATCTCTGTGGATCTCTTTAGATGAATCTCTGTGAATCTCTGTGGACGAATCTCTGTGGATCTCTTTAGATGAATCTTTGTAGATGAATCTCTGTGGATCTTTAGATGGATCTCTGTAGATGGATCTCTGTGGATCTCTGTAGATGAATCTCTGTGGATCTCTGTAGATGAATCTCTGTGAATCTCTTTAGACGGATCTCTAACTCTTCCTCTCCTTCTTGCAGACTCTGGGACATCTGGAGAAAGCCGTGGTCCTGGAACTGACCCTCAAACACGTCCAGTCCTTGTCCAACCTGATAGAGCAGCAGCAGCAACAGATCCTGAGCCTCCAGGATGGTGAGTGGCCCCTCATCTTCTCATTATCGGGGGGACTGTGAGATTCTTTCCATTCTGCCCTCGTGCCGCCATTGCTGAGAAATCTGCAGGAGAAAATACATTTATTTTCAGGGGTCCTCTGTATGCCCTTTGCAGACATTTGCCCTCACTTCCTGTTCCAGAGACACAGCAGGAAGTGGGTGAAAATCTCTCCAAAGGGAGGAGAAATTCCCTCTAGAACTTCCATATCCAAAACCAGAAATACAAGATTTGCTCTCCATACATTGCCAGAGACGATGTTCTATGATACGGGAAGTCTCTTGGCTGCATTGACTTTGTATTTAGGTTGTAGAAGAGGGGTCTCCAAACCTTCTACACAGGGGCCACTTTACTATTCCTTGGGCTTTAGGGGGGGGCCCATTATTGGTGCCATTGGACCCAATTGTTGGTGTTATTGGGATGAATTGTGCTCCTTTGTTAATGTTGGGGGGGGGGGGAGTGTCCCATCATTGGTGTCAGTGGGAGGAATAGTGTCCCATCATTGGTGTCAGTGGGAGGAATAGTGTCCCATCATTGGTGTCAGTGGGAGGAATAGTGTCCCATCATTGGTGTCAGTGGGAGGAATAGTGTCCCATCATTGGTGTCAGTGGGAGGAATAGTGTCCTATCATTGGTGTCAGTGGGAGGAATAGTGTCCCATCATTGGTGTCAGTGGGAGGAATAGTGTCCCATCATTGGTGTCAGTGGGAGGAATAGTGTCCCATCATTGGTGTCAGTGGGAGGAACAGTGTCCCATCATTGGTGTCAGTGGGAGGAATAGTGTCCCATCATTGGTGTCAGTGGGAGGAATAGTGTCCCATCATTGGTGTCAGTGGGAGGAACAGTGTCCCATCATTGGTGTCAGTGGGAGGAATAGTGTCCCATCATTAGTGTCAGTGGGAGGAATAGTGTCCCATCATTGGTGTCAGTGGGAGGAATAGTGTCCCATCATTGGTGTCAGTGGGAGGAATAGTGTCCCATCATTGGTGTCAGTGGGAGGAATAGTGTCCCATCATTGGTGTCAGTGTGAGGAATAGTGTCCCATCATTGGTGTCAGTGGGGGGGAATAGTGTCCCATCATTGGTGTCAGTGGGAGGAATAGTGTCCCATCATTGGTATCAGTGGGAGGAATAGTGCCCCAATCATTGGTGTCAGTGGGAGGAATAGTGTCCCATCATTGGTGTCAGTGGGAGGAATAGTGTCCCATCATTGGTGTCAGTGGGAGGAATAGTGTCCCATCATTTGTGTCATTGGGGGGAAAGTATGCCCCTTCACTGGTCTCAGTGGGGGGGGGATTATGCCCCATTGTTGGTATCATGGAATAAGTAGTGCCCCAGGGGATAAAAGTAAGCAAAGGGCCCCGGGCCCCAGTTTGGAGCCCCTGTTGTATGTTGTAGAGGGTCTCACATTGCCTGTCAGGAGGTTGATGTTCTTTCGCTCTTCTTCCTCCAGGTTGCTCCTCTGATGGGAATCGATCTTCTGGGGAGGAAATGTTTCGGTCCGGGTTCCAGTTGTGTGCGGAGGAAGCTCTGAGGTTCCTCAAAGGCGGGGATAAACGTGAGCTTGTGGCACACCTGCACCGCGTGGCCTCTGATCTCAGCCACGGCACCCCTGAAACCACCAAAATCAGCGAGAAGCCCAGTCCTAAAGCCCAAGCCGCCAACTGCGTCCCGGTCATCTGCCGAGCCGCCCCCCTGAGCTGCGGGGAACAGAGCGGTACGGATACGGACACTGACAGCGGGTACGGAGGAGAGGCGGACAAGGGGGAGGGAGCTCAGGAACAGGGAGGAGCCCTGAAGGAAGGGAACACCACCCCCATGGCTCTGGATAGGCTTATAAAACAAGAACACGAAGAGAGTCCAAAAAAGAGGCCAAGGATGGAGGTGACGGAGGACGAAACGCGCTTCGACAACGGTGACCTGTCTGGGATGGGGCCTTACCCCAATCACCCACCTTTCTGCCTTCCCTTTTATTTTATACCCCCCTCTGCCTCAGCCTATTTGCCCATGCTGGAAAAATGCTGGTACCCCGGGTCTATGCCAATGCTGTACCCCAATTTGGCACAATCGGGTCTGCTGAACCAAGACCGGATGGCACTGGTGCACTCCCCAACATCCATACCCACCATGGACTCCTCGGCCCTCTTACAAGCCCTCAAACAGGTGCCAGCGGTAGGTGGGGACACCAAGGACTGACTGTAAGTGGTCACAGAAGCATCGGTGTGCAGAAAACCGATCCAAGGACTCCTAGGCCACCAAACAAGACTTGCCGCTTCGAGCGAGGCCGTTTCCGGTAGGTTCTAGGAGTCAGGCAGGTGTCGAGGTGCCACATCTTGTGGCCGTCGTCGCAGAGTCTGCCCACGTGGTAAAAGTTGGAGTCCTCAAAGATGTGGAGAGTTCCTTCAGAAGAGCAAAGGATGGTTGCCGCCACTTCCGAAACCAAAAGAAATGGTGGCAGCCGAGGACTAACCGGTGATACCCGACGGGCAGCCGAGGACTAACCAGTGATACCCGACGGGCAGCCGAGGACTAACCGGTGATACCCGACGGGCAGCCGGGACTCTTCATTGGTCTTTTTCTGCTGTAATTCTCTGAGATGGTTTGAGGTTCTAAAGGTCACCAAATCCAGCTTCATTCCCGGTAATCCAAGACCTTCATCCCAGGATTCCAAGACCTTTTTTCCGGGATTCCAAGACTTTCATTCCCGGGTATCATAGACCTTCATTCCTGGGATTCCAAAACCTTCATTCCCGGTAATCCAAGACCTTCATCCCGGGATTCCAAGACCTTCATTCCCGGGATTCCAAGACCTTCATCCCGGGATTCCAAGACCTTCATCCCGGGATTCCAAGACCTTCATTCCCGGGATTCCAAGACCTTCTCAACCTTGAAGGACCTTTCCTTCAGCACTGAACTTGAAGAGACTTTAAGAAAAAAAAACATTGAAAAGGGCCCCTGAGGGCAGCTGAGTGGCCCCTGGTGGTGGGGCTGGAGGTTCCATAAATTTATGATTGCACTTTAAACGTTTTCTCTCCTGGATTCCCCCCCCCTCCCCCTTCCACGGCTCCAGGAGAGCAGAGTCAGAAAATATTTTTCAGATAAATAAATCTATTTCTTGAATCGTTGTTTTGTTTTTATTTACCGCATAGAAATGCCGAAAATAATTCACCGGAAATCCCAGGATAGAAATGCCTTTACCTGCCAGGTATGTGTGGCCCCCAACTGTCATTCCTCTGGCCACTCAGGAACTGGCAGGTATGTGTGGCCCCAAATGTCATTCCTGTGGCCACTCAGGAACTGGCAGGTATGTGTGGCCCCAACTGTCATTCCTCTGGCCACTCAGGAACTGGCAGGTATGTGTGGCCCCAACTGTCATTCCAGTCAGCAACTGCCAAAAATGGCAGTTGGTTATGATACGCAGTGCTTTAGCAAAGTACTTCACGTTAAAGTTGAACTAAACTAAAACTTTATTTTTTTCATTAAGGGTGGAGTAATAAAGGGTTATAAACCCCCCCACACACAAATCTCCCCCCAATACAAATACCCCCCAAATCACCTCCCAGTACAAATACCCCCCAAATGTCTGGTGTGACATCATCCTATGACTGGTGTGACGTCATCCTATGACTGGTGTGACCTCATCCTATGACTGGTGTGACCTCATCCTATGTCTGGCGTGACGTCATCCTATGACTGGTGTGACGTCATCCTATGTCTGGTGTGACGTCATCCTATGTCTGGGGTGACGTCATCCTATGACTGGTGTGACGTCATCCTATGACTGGTGTGACGTCATCCTATGTCTGGTGTGACATCATCCTATGTCTGGTGTGACGTCATCCTATGACTGGTGTGACGTCATCCTATGTCTGGCGTGACGTCATCCTATGACTGGCGTGACGTCATCCTATGTCTGGCGTGACGTCATCCTATGACTGGCGTGACGTCATCCTATGTCTGGCGTGACCTCATCCTATGACTGGCGTGACGTCATCCTATGTCTGGCGTGACGTCATCCTATGTCTGGCGTGACGTCATCCTATGTCTGGCGTGACGTCATCCTATGTCTGGCGTGACGTCATCCTATGACTGGCGTGACGTCATCCTATGTCTGGCGTGACGTCATCCTATGACTGGTGTGACGTCATCCTATGTCTGGTGTGACCTCATCCTATGTCTGGCGTGATGTCATCCTGTGACTGGTGTGACATCATCCTATGTCTGGTGTGATGTCATCCTGTGACTGGTGTGACCTCATCCTATGACTGGTGTGACGTCATCCTGTGACTGGTGTGACCTCATCCTATGACTGGTGTTACGTCATCCTGTGACTGGTGTGATGTCATCCTGTGTCTGGTGTGACGTCATCCTGTGACTGGTGTGACCTCATCCTATGACTGGTGTTACGTCATCCTGTGACTGGTGTGATGTCATCCTGTGTCTGGTGTGACGTCATCCTGTGTCTGGTGTGACATCATCCTATGACTGGTGTGACGTCATCCTATGTCTGGTGTGACATCATCCTGTGACTGGCGTGATGTCATCCTATGACTGGCGTGATGTCATCCTATGACTGGCGTGACGTCATCCTATGACTGGTGTGACCTCATCCTATGACTGGTGTGACATCATCCTATGTCTGGTGTGACGTCATCCTATGTCTGGTGTGATGTCATCCTGTGACTGGCGTGATGTCATCCTATGTCTGGCGTGACGTCATCCTATGTCTGACGTGACGTCATCCTATGTCTGGCGTGACGTCATCCTGTGACTGGTGTGACGTCATCCTATGTCTGGAGTGACGTCATCCTATGTCTGGCGTGACGTCATCATATGTCTGGTGTGATGTCATCCTGTGACTGGCGTGATGTCATCCTATGTCTGGCGTGACGTCATCCTATGTCTGACGTGACGTCATCCTATGTCTGGCGTGACGTCATCCTGTGACTGGTGTGACGTCATCCTATGTCTGGAGTGACGTCATCCTATGTCTGGCGTGACGTCATCCTATGTCTGGTGTGACGTCATCCTATGTCTGGCGTGACGTCATCCTGTGACTGGCGTGACGTCATCCTGTGACTGGTGTGACCTCATCCTATGACTGGTGTGACATCATCCTATGTCTGGTGTGACGTCATCCTATGACTGGCGTGACCTCATCCTATGACTGGTGTGACGTCATCCTATGTCTGGTGTGACGTCATCCTATGACTGGTGTGACATCATCCTATGTCTGGTGTGACGTCATCCTATGACTGGTGTGACGTCATCCTGTGACTGGTGTGACGTCATCCTGTGACTGGTGTGACGTCATCCTATGACTGGCGTGACGTCATCCTATGACTGGCGTGACGTCATCCTATGACTGGCGTGACGTCATCCTATGACTGGCGTGACGTCATCCTATGACTGGTGTGACGTCATCCTATGACTGGCGTGACGTCATCCTATGTCTGGCGTGATGTCATCCTATGACTGGTGTGACATCATCCTATGACTGGTGTGACGTCATCCTATGACTGGTGTGACCTCATCCTATGTCTGGTGTGACGTCATCCTGTGACTGGTGTGACGTCATCCTGTGACTGGCGTGACGTCATCCTGTGACTGGTGTGATGTCATCCTATGACTGGCGTGACGTCATCCTATGTCTGGTGTGACCTCATCCTATGTCTGGTGTGACATCATCCTATGACTGGTGTGATGTCATCCTATGTCTGGCGTGATCTTATTTTTTACACACAGTGACCAGAGCAATACAATGTTTCCATGGTAACAATCTACTACTCTGGGGAGTTGATCAGGATTTATTTTTCTGTACACACGATTGGATATCTGATGGAATCTAATCCGATGGATTTTTTCTTCGGATATCCGACCAGCTGAGAAAAATGAAGTTCAATGCTTCCAAGCATGCGTCGACTTGATTCTGAGCATGCGTGGTTTCTGTGGTGGGTGGAGCCTGCTGGGCCCCTCCCACAGCTCTGCCCTGTGCACAGCATATGTACAGCCCAGTGATGATGTCACGGCTACTTTTACAAGGTAATATCTGGTTTTATTAGCATTTGGTGCTCAGGGAGCGGATTTCTGCCCTTATTATTTATTCCCGCAGCTTAAATATCGAAATCAATTTATAGCGACATTTTACACTCACATCCCGGAGGAAGAGAATGAAATAAACGGAATGGAATGGCGGCCGCCGATCGATATTATTATTAGAGGGAATGAGGAGATTTTACCCCCCTGGAAGGTTTTCTCTCTTCTTCTGCCGGAGGGTTAAACCCGGCGGCCTCGTGTCGCACGTTTCATCGCCCCCCTCCCCCGGTGTGAACGTGACACGTAGACAAGGTGAGTCACGCCGCCAGGTGTGTAACAATAAGTCCTTTCTCTGGAAGCCAGCGGGGGAGGGGATAAAGGGCGAGAGGGGGCGGGGCCGGCACTTTGATGTCAGGCAGACGGTTGTTTTGTCACCTCCTGGTCACCCTGCGCCTGTTGACACAGCCGGCCTTCCGCATGTCGCTTTCATGTGCAGCTAAATATCGCCTTTTCCTGGAATCAGACGTGACTGGCAGACGTTCAACAGCGACCAGCTGACACCGCGCTTCTCTCGCTCCTCGCTTCTCCCCCAGCACCTCACTCCTCGCCCAGCACCGCGCTCCTCGCCCTGCACCACGCTCCTCGCTTCTCCCCCAGCACCTCACTCCTCGCCCTGCACCACGCTCCTCGCTTCTCCCCCAGCACCTCGCTCCTCGCCCTGCACCGTTCTCCTCGCCCTGCACCACGCTCCTCGCTTCTCCCCCAGCACCTCACTCCTCGCCCTGCACCGCTCTCCTCGCCCTGCACCGCTCTCCTCGCTCCTCGCCCTGCACCGCTCTCCTCGCTCCTCGCCCTGCCCCGTTCTCCTCGCTCCTCGCCCTGCACCTCGCTCCTCGCCCTGCACCGCTCTCCTCGCTCCTCGCCCTGCACCGCTCTCCTCGCTTCTTGCCCTGCACCGCTCTCCTCGCCCTGCACCTCTCTCCTCGCTCCTCGCCCTGCACCGCTCTCCTCGCTCCTTGCCCTGCACCTCGCCCTACACCTCGCTCCTCGCCCTGCACCGCTCTCCTCGCCCTGCACCGCTCTCCTCGCTTCTCGCCCTGCACCGCTCTCCTCGCTTCACGCCCTGCACCGCGGTCCTCGCGCCCTGCACCACGCTACTCGCTTCACACCCTGCACCGCTCTCCTCGCTTCTTGCCCTGTACCGCTCTCCTCGCTCTTTGCCCTGCACCGCTCTCCTTGCTTCACACCCTGCACCGCGCTCCTCGCCCTGCACCGCTCTCCTCGCTCCTCGTCCTGCACCGCTCTCCTCGCCCTGCACCGTTCTCCTCGCTCCTCGCCCTTCACCTCGCTCCTCGCCCTGCACCACTCTCCTCGCTCCTCGTCCTGCACCGCTCTCCTCGCCCTGCACCGTTCTCCTCGCTCCTCGCCCTGCACCTCGCTCCTCGCCCTGCACCACGCTCCTCGCTTCACACCGTGCACCGCCCACACCACCAAACTTTCCCCCACTCTCCGCGACTGATAGGAACAAAAAAACTCTCTCCAAAAACAAAATGCAACAAACTACGTCCAAAAAATCGCAGGAGGTGGTTCGGAAAGGTTCTTGCTGCAAAATTGCACACTTTTCAGACGGGGTGACAACCCGTAGGGTGAGGTGGGGGGGTGACAGTAGAAGTGTAGCTGCACCGAGGACACAGCGGCTCCATAAAGAGTTAAGCAGCTGCGGTGTAAGCGATCCCCGGGGCCCCGTGCGTACGTGACTCGTAAACAGAGCCGAGGACCTCGGCTGCCCCCACGTGCCGGCGATTCTCCGGATCTCATGGACAGGTGGTGGGGGGGGCGTCTTCGGTAAACACCTCGCAGTTCTGGAAACACGCCGTTCCCTGTGTCATTCATGAAACGTGCAGATCCTGGACCCCGCCCCTTTCTGGGCACAGATGGCCCTCCTGGCACGGGGCCCATCAGCAGGGTGACCTCGCCCTCCCCCTCCCGGCTGAGACACTTCCTGCCCAGGAATGCCGGATGAATCAGCACCGGGGCTCCTGGCTGTGGGAATCCGCCGCGCCCCAAATGGCTATCGCTCCGCGCTCGCCAACGCTTTGACGCCAAAAAAAAACAAACAATCTCCAGCGCTGCGCCCGATGACGCCCGGCGTCTGACAGCGTTTAACCCTTTCCACCCAGGAAAGAGCACCGGGACACGCAGCAGTTCACTCCTTCAATAAAATACACAACAAAGTATTGTGTTCTACAATGTAACATTCCCTTCCAGGAAGAGATTGTAATACGTGTGACCCACAAACCATACAATCATCCCATATATAAATCTACTCGGGACTTCTCATCGACTTCCTTGGCTTAATAACCACTAGACCAAAACGTTATATAGGGTTAGGGGTTAGGGTTGAGGTTGGGGTTAGGGTTGAGGTTGGGGTTAGGGTTGAGGTTGGGGTTGAGGTTGGGGTTAGGGTTGAGGTTAGGGTTGAGGTTAGGGTTGGGGTTGAGGTTGGGGTTGGGGTTAGGGTTGAGGTTGGGGTTGGGGTTAGGGTTGAGGTTGGGGTTGAGGTTGGAGTTGGGGTTGGGGTTGAGGTTGGGGTTGGGGTTAGGGTTGAGGTTAGGGTTGAGGTTGGGGTTGAGGTTGGGGTTAGTGTTGGGGTTAGAGTTGGGGTTAGGATTTGGGTTGAGGTTGGGGTTAGGGTTGGGGTTAGGATTTGGGTTGAAGTTGGGGTTAGGGTTGAGGTTGGGGTTAGGGTTGGGGTTAGGGTTGAGGTTGGGGTTAGGGTTGGAGTTGGGGTTAGGGTTGAGGTTAGGGTTGGGGTTAGGGTTGAGGTTGGGGTTAGGATTGGGGTTGAGGTTGGGGTTAGGGTTGGGGTTGAGGTTAGGGTTGGGGTTAGGGTTGAGGTTGGGATTAGGGTTGGGGTTAGGGTTGAGGTTAGGGTTGAGGTTGGGGTTGAGGTTGGGGTTAGGGTTGGGGTTAGAGTTGGGGTTAGGGTTGGGGTTAGGATTTGGGTTGAGGTTGGGGTTAGGATTTGGGTTGAGGTTGGGGTTAGGGTTGGGGTTAGGGTTGAGGTTAGGGTTGAGGTTGGGGTTAGGGTTGAGGTTGGGGTTAGGGTTGGAGTTGGGGTTAGGGTTGAGGTTAGGGTTGGGGTTAGGGTTGGGGTTAGGGTCGGGGTTGGGGTTAGGGTTGAGGTTGGGGTTAGGGTTGGGGTTAGGGTTGGGGTTGAGGTTAGGGTTAGGGTTGAGGTTGGGGTTAGGGTTGGGGTTGGGGTTAGGGTTGAGGTTAGGGTTGAGGTTGGGGTTGAGGTTGGGGTTAGGGTTGGGGTTAGGGTTGGGGTTAGGATTTGGGTTGAGGTTAGGATTTGGGTTGAGGTTGGGGTTAGGGTTGAGGTTGGGGTTAGGGTTGGGGTTAGGGTTGAGGTTAGGGTTGTGGTTTGGGTTGAGGTTGGGGTTAGGGTTGGGGTTAGAGTTGGGGTTAGGACTTGGGTTGAGGTTGGGGTTAGGGTTGAGGTTAGGGTTGGGGTTAGAGTTAGGGTTAGGGTTGGGGTTAGGACTTGGGTTGAGGTTGGGGTTAGGGTTGGGGTTAGGATTTGGGTTGAGGTTGGGGTTGGGGTTAGGGTTAGGGTAGGGGTTGGGGTTACGGTTGAGGTTGGGGTTAGGGTTGAGGTTGGGGTTAGAGTTGGGGTTAGGGTTGGGGTTGGGACTTGGGTTGAGGTTGGGGTTAGGGTTGGGGTTAGGATTTGGGTTGAGGTTGGGGTTAGGGTTGAGGTTGGGGTTAGGGTTGAGGTTAGGGTTGGGGTTAGGGTTGAGGTTGGGGTTAGGGTTGAGGTTGGGGTTGGGGTTAGGTCTTGGGTTGAGGTTGGGGTTAGGGTTGGGGTTAGAATTTGGGTTGAGGTTGGGGTTAGGGTTGAGGTTAGGGTTGGGGTTAGGTCTTGGGTTGAGGTTGGGGTTAGGGTTGAGGTTAGGGTTGGGGTTATGTCTTGGGTTGAGGTTGGGGTTAGGGTTGGGGTTAGGATTTGGGTTGAGGTTGGGGTTAGGGTTAGGATTTGGGTTGAGGTTGGGGTTAGGGTTGAGGTTAGGGTTGAGGTTGGGGTTAGGGTTGGGGTTAGGGTTGAGGTTGGGGTTAGGGTTGAGGTTGGGGTTAGAGTTGGGGTTAGGGTTGGGGTTAGGGTTGGGGTTAGAGTTGGGGTTAGGGTTGGGGTTAGGACTTGGGTTGAGGTTGGGGTTAGGGTTGAGGTTAGGGTTGGGGTTAGAGTTAGGATTGGGGTTAGGACTTGGGTTGAGGTTGGGGTTAGGGTTGGGGTTAGGACTTGGGTTGGGGTTAGGGTTGAGGTTAGGGTTGGGGTTAGAGTTAGGGTTGGGGTTAGGGTTGGGGTTGGGGTTAAGACTTAGGTTGAGGTTGGGGTTAGGGTTGAGGTTAGGGTTGGGGTTAGAGTTAGGGTTGGGGTTAGGATTTGGGTTGAGGTTGGGGTTAGGATTTGGGTTGAGGTTAGGGTTGAGGTTGGGGTTAGGGTTGGGGTTAGTGTTGAGGTTGGGGTTAGGGTTGAGGTTGGAGTTAGGGTTGAGGTTAGGGTTGGGGTTAGGGTTGAGGTCGGGGTTAGGGTTGGGGTTAGGGTTGGGGTTAGGACTTGGGTTGAGGTTAGGGTTGGGGTTAGGGTTGCGGTTGGGGTTAGGACTTGGGTTGAGGTTGGGGTTAGGGTTAGGGTTAGAGTTTTGGTTGGGGTTAGGATTTGGGTTGAGGTTGGGGTTAGGGTTGAGGTTGGGGTTAGAGTTTGTGTTAGGGTTGGGGTTAGCACTTGGGTTGAGGTTGGGGTTAGGATTTGGGTTGAGGTTAGGGTTGAGGTTGGGGTTAGGGTTGGGGTTAGTGTTGAGGTTGGGGTTAGGGTTGAGGTTGGGGTTAGGGTTGAGGTTAGGGTTGGGGTTAGGGTTGAGGTCGGGGTTAGGGTTGGGGTTAGGGTTGGGGTTAGGACTTGGGTTGAGGTTAGGGTTGGGGTTAGGGTTGGGGTTAGGGTTGCGGTTGGGGTTAGAGTTTGTGTTAGGGTTGGGGTTAGGACTTGGGTTGAGCTTGGGGTTAGGGTTGGGGTTAGGGTTGAGGTTGGGGTTAGAGTTTGTGTTAGGGTTGGGGTTAGGACTTGGGTTGAGCTTGGGGTTAGGGTTGGGGTTAGGGTTGGGATTGGGGTTAGAGTTTGTGTTAGGGTTGGGGTTAGGACTTGGGTTGAGCTTGGGGTTAGGGTTGAGGTTAGGGTTGGGGTTAGGGTTAGGATTTGGGTTGAGGTTGGGGTTAGGGTTGAGGTTGGGGTTAGGGTTGGGGTTAGGGTTGAGGTTGGGGTTAGGGTTGAGGTTGGGGTTAGAGTTGGGGTTAGGGTTGAGGTTAGGGTTGGGGTTAGGGTTAGAGTTGGGGTTAGGACTTGGGTTGAGGTTGGGGTTAGGGTTGAGGTTAGGGTTAGGGTTGGGGTTAGGGTTAGGATTTGGGTTGAGGTTGGGGTTAGGGTTGAGGTTGGGGTTAGGGTTAGGGTTGGGGTTAGGGTTAGAGTTGGGGTTAGGGTTGGGGTTAGGACTTGGGTTGAGGTTGGGGTTAGGGTTGAGGTTGGGGTTAGGGTTAGGGTTAGGGTTGGGGTTAGTGTTGAGGTTGGGGTTAGGGTTGAGGTTGGGGTTAGGGTTGAGGTTAGGGTTGGGGTTAGGGTTGAGGTCGGGGTTAGGGTTGGGGTTAGGACTTGGGTTGAGGTTAGGGTTGGGGTTAGGGTTGCGGTTGGGGTTAGAGTTTGTGTTAGGGTTGGGGTTAGGACTTGGGTTGAGCTTGGGGTTAGGGTTGGGGTTAGGGTTAGAGTTTGTGTTAGGGTTGGGGTTAGGACTTGGGTTGAGCTTGGGGTTAGGGTTGAGGTTAGGGTTGGGGTTAGGGTTAGGGTTAGGATTTGGGTTGAGGTTGGGGTTAGGGTTGAGGTTGGGGTTAGGGTTGGGGTTAGGGTTGAGGTTGGGGTTAGGGTTGAGGTTGGGGTTAGAGTTGGGGTTAGGGTTGAGGTTGGGGTTAGGGTTGGGGTTAGGGTTAGAGTTGGGGTTAGGGTTGGGGTTAGGACTTGGGTTGAGGTTGGGGTTAGGGTTGAGGTTGGGGTTAGGGTTGAGGTTAGGGTTAGGGTTGGGGTTAGAGTTGGGGTTAGGACTTGGGTTGAGGTTAGGCTTAGTGTCTCCAGAGTGCAGCCACCTTACATCAGTGCCCCGCCCCTAGAGTGTCACGGCATTACATCCCATTCCTGAATTCTGGAGGCATATGTGCGGATTGAGACGTGGCCCTTTGTTGGAATTCGCACTCCTCGCCATGCGGCGATTTCCGTGGAATTGATCGTATCGGAGGCGGTAAATCTGACGCCAAACATGAGATTCAGATCTGAGGATCCGCCCTGACTGAGCAAATGTCCACCAATCAGCTGGCAGGATCTGCAGAGAATTTGGCATTCATTTATTTTATTTGTTTATTTAACGCCCGAACCATGTGACGCCCGAGACTCGTTTTAAAGGGCCGCACCCGATAATAAAGCGGCGTCTCTGGCAGCGGGGGAGGGGTTAGCGCCCCCTCACATCAGATTTGGAAGGTTTTCTAGAGATAAACGTCCCCGTCCCCCCCGCAGTGTCCACGTGTCAGCCAAGGGGGACTTGTGACCTCAGTAATCAGGAGACACGAGGGTGACACACACACAGCGCCGCCGCGCTTTATCAGGAACTCCGGGGAAAACAAATAGTACAGGAATGACTCGTGGGCAGAAGAGCTAGCAATCTAAATCAGATGTTAGGCTTTGATCACCTCACAACAGGCCTTGTGTGTGTTCAGGACCACGTCAGCCAGGCATAGAACATTGCAGACATACGATTTGCTGAAATACCTCAATCAGGAAAATAATAATTATGGCCACTAGATGGAGCTGCTGATCATAGGAAATAAACCTATTAGACACAATATGGGGATTATTAATGACGGTGATGTGAATGTTCAGCCATTTGGCAAACATTTTTTTGTTTTATAATGGACCCCTGTGTGTGTGATGGGGCCCAAAGCAAAAGCAGTGGTGGGGGGGGGGGCCCGCTGCCCCTGTAACCAGATGGGAATTGTGAAACATAAACCTGCGTTCAGAACAAACTGAATCTTCATTTATTTTATTTGATGCACCAAATGCTCCTGCTGCCGGTATAAACCAGACAGTGTGGGGCCCCCTGCACTTCCGGGCACCCTGTACTTCCGGGCACCCTGTACTTCCGGGCACCCTGTACTTCTGGGCCCCCTGTACTTCTGGGCCCCCTGCACTTCCGGGCCATCTGTTCTTCTGGGCCCCCTGTACTTCTGGGCCCCCTGCACTTCTGGGCCCCCTGCATTTCCGGGCACCATGTACTTCAGGGCCCCCTGCACTTCCAGGCACCCTGTACTTCCGGGCACCCTGTACTTCTGGGCCCCCTGCATTTCCGGGCACCATGTACTTCAGGGCCCCCTGCACTTCCAGGCACCCTGTACTTCCGGGCCCCCTGCACTTCTGGGCCCCCTGCACTTCTGGGCCCCCTGCACTTCTGGGCCCCCTGCATTTCCGGGCCCCCTGCACTTCCGGGCCCCCTGCATTTCCGGGCCCCCTGCACTTCTGAGCCCCCTGCACTTCTGGGCCCCCTGCATTTCCGGGCCCCCTGCACTTCCGGGCCCCCTGCATTTCCGGGCCCCCTGCACTTCTGAGCCCCCTGCACTTCTGGGCCCCCTGCATTTCCGGGCCCCCTGCACTTCCGGGCCCCCTGCATTTCCGGGCCCCCTGCACTTCCGGGCACCCTGCACTTCCGTGCCATCTGTTCTTCAGGGCCCCCTGCACTTCCGGGCCCCCTGCATTTCCGGGCCCCCTGCACTTCTGAGCCCCCTGCACTTCTGGGCCCCCTGCATTTCCGGGCCCCCTGCACTTCCTGGGCCCCCTGCATTTCCGGGCCCCCTGCACTTCCTGGGCCCCCTGCATTTCCGGGCCCCCTGCACTTCCGGGCACCCTGTACTTCTGGGCCACCTGCACTTCCGGGCACCCTGCACTTCTGGGCACCCTGTACTTCCGTTCCATCTGTTCTTCAGGGCCCCCTGCACTTCCGGGCCCCCTGCATTTCCGGGCCCCCTGCACTTCTGAGCCCCCTGCACTTCTGGGCCCCCTGCATTTCCGGGCCCCCTGCACTTCCGGGCCCCCTGCATTTCCGGGCCCCCTGCACTTCCGGGCACCCTGTACTTCTGGGCCACCTGCACTTCCGGGCTCCCTGCACTTCTGGGCACCCTGCACTTCCGTGCCATCTGTTCTTCAGGGCCCCCTGCACTTCCAGGCCCCCTGCATTTCCGGGCCCCCTGCACTTCTGAGCCCCCTGCACTTCTGGGCCCCCTGCATTTCCGGGCCCCCTGCACTTCCTGGGCCCCCTGCATTTCCGGGCCCCCTGCACTTCCTGGGCCCCCTGCATTTCCGGGCCCCCTGCACTTCCGGGCACCCTGTACTTCTGGGCCACCTGCACTTCCGGGCCCCCTGCATTGGGGTATATATTGTGGCCGGGATTTACAAAGGACTTACAACGGCGTATCTCCACGTACGCCGTCGTAAGTTCGAATGTGCGCCGTCGTATCTACGCGCCTGATTCTTAGAATTATTTGCGCTTGAATTCGGCCAAGATACGACTGACGTAAGTCTCTTACGCTATCGTATCTTGAGGTGCATATTTACGCTGGCCGCTAGGTGGCGATTCCGTTGATTTACGCATCGAATATGCAAATGAGCTAGATACGCCGATTCACGGACGTATTTGCGCCTGGCGTATTAAAATAGGCTGTTTACGTAAGGCGTCAGTCCGGCATAAATTTACCCCTCATAAAGCAGGGGTAAGTCATGTTAGGTATGGACGTCGGAAATGTCGGAACAGCGTCGTATTTTACGTCGTTTGCGTAAGTCGTACGTGAATGGGGCTGGGCGTAGGTTACGTTCACGTCGACTAAGCATTGAGCCGGCGTAACTTAGGGAGAAAATTCGACGTGATACTGAGCATGCACGCGCATGCGCGGTTCGTTAGGCGCGTCATTTACGTGGGGTCACAATTCGTTTCCATACAACACACCCCCTACCAGCCTAGTTTGAATTACGCGGGCTTACGCCGGCCCATTTACGCTACGCCGCCGTAACTTAGGGCGCAAGTTTTTTGTGAATACTGTACTCGCCTAAGTTACGGCGGTGTAGCGCATCTAGGATATGCTACGCCCGCACAAAGATACGCCCTCCTACGTGAATCTGGCCCTCTGTGTGTTTTTTTTTATTCATTATAGCGTATTGTTTTCATAAAAAAATTGCGCTTAAAAAACTGCTGCACAAAAACCGCGCAACAAAAAAAAATTGCAATGATCACCATTTTATTCCCCGGGGTCTCTGCTAAAATATATATAAAATGTTCTAAATGGTTTTCTAGCAAATAATAGAGATTTTCACATGAAAACAACAAGTGTCAGAAAAGAGGCGGAGCCTTCAGCGGATAATTTGGATTTGCTCTTCAAAGCCCAACTCCACTCAAAACAAGGGAGGGGGGAGGGAGCGGGGGGGGGGGGACGGGGGACCCTCTGTTAGTTCCTTATCAATGTCTTCATTTCCCTTTCCTGTCAAGACAGGAAGTTATGGAAATCTTCTCTTGCGGGGACACAGACAAACGCATGGGGGGGGGGTTAGAACTGCTGGCAATCTTCTTATTGCTGTCTCCGCCTTCCTATCCTGGTGACCCCCTCCCCCCAATTTCACTATGGGTGTCACAGTGACAGGAGGTTCAGTGAAATCCCCCCTATGGGTTTCCCAGACAGAAATATAAGCGGGATGTAAAAATGGCGGATTAGACTTCAGGGTCCTCCCACCCCCCAGCACGTGCGATAATGGAAATGCGTTTTCAGCGCTCCTCGCCGTGCGTTTCCTAGACCCTTTATGAACTCTATAAGGATTGATTCACACTCATGCCGGTCGCATATTCCGCGTGTATTTTGCGTTTTTCAATAGACGCTTTTCATACATTGAAGTCTATGGAACCAAAAAGCAGAAAAAAGCCCCGCCCCTTTCCATAAAAGCAGTTCTTAGAAGGCTCCTCCCACCTCTTTCTCCGGAATATTCTCTCCAGTAGTGGATGTCCCCGGCCAGCCAATCACCACACATTGCACACCCGCATGTCGCTGTCACGTTCTTATCGCCTCTGCAGGGCGCGGCTTGTATTGTCTGCGAGAAATGCGACTCGCTGGGGTGTTATGACACGTGGGGGGGGGGAGGGGAGGGGGGGTGAGGCAAAGTTCACCATGGAGTTTTATTTTTAAAGTGGACCTGTCAGTAACATCACAAGTCTTCCTGAATAAATCCCAGAGCGTGAGAGAAGTGGTATCTCGCGCCAATTAAGTGAAGTTATAAATAAAGGCCCAGATTCAAGAAGCACTTGCGCCCGCGCAACCATAGGTTGCGCGGCGCAAGTGCTTACTTGCTCCGGTGTAACGAGTGCTCCTGATTCAGGAACCTCGTTACGCCGACTGCAGCCTAGGATGTGACAGACATAAGCCTCCTTATGCCTTCATATCTCAGGCTGCATTCTTGCGTTGGCCGCTAGGGGGCGCGGCCATTGTGATCGGCGTATAGTATGCAAATTGCATACTACCACCGATTCACAAAAGTTGCGCGGGCCCTGCGCACGCAAGGTACGGAGTTTCCGTACGGCAACTTTAGCGCAAGGTTGCTCCTGCTAATAGCAGGCGCAACCAATGCTAAAGTATAGCTGCGCTTCCCGCTCGTGAAATTTAAATTTCACGTCGTTTACGTAAGTGATTTGTGAATGGCGCTGGACGCCATTCACGTTCACTTAGAAGCAAATGACGTCCTTGCGACGTCATTTGCCGCAATGCACGTCGGGAAAGTTTCCCGACGGAGCATGCGCTGTTCGCTCGGCGCGGGAGCGCGCCTAATTTAAATGATTCCCGCCCCCGGCGGGATCATTTACATTAGGCGCCCTTACGCAGGGCTAATTAGCATAGCGCCCGCGCAATTTACGGAGCTACTGCTCCGTGAATCGCGGGCAAATCGAAATATTTGCGTGGGCGCAGAGAAAAATCTTTGCTCTTTGCCCACGCAAATATTGCTCCGATCTACCTGAATCTGGGCCAAAATATATTAGTATGACATATATTAGTGAGTAAGCTGCTCCCCTGAAATTGAGACCTAGGTCAGAAGGTCAAAATTGAATAATAGTGGTGTGTAGAGGGGGCGCTCTAAGTTAATTATAAGTATGTAATCAGATGATAACTAAAATTAAAATAATCAAATAATCGGGTGATCCGTCTGTGCCAACAAACTGGTGAACAAAATTACAATAAATACAATAAATTGAATAAAAAAATGTGTGACTAAATAAATAAATAAAGTCCATTCAAATATGTTCTTAGCAGGTAGAACTGAGAGAACAATGTTGAAAATTCATGTGAAAGGTGTCGACCTCCACCAAGAAAAGATCCCCCCAAAAGTGCACTGATGGGGGGCTTCTTACCACAGGACCTGATTGTTTAGAAAAGGTCAAATAGAGCAGTTGGTCACTAAACCAGTTCAGAGATTCAGCTGTGTAGCTTTATGTTTCCTAGACTCAGGTACTCTCATAAAAGAGGGAAAAGGAAACCACCATAGTGAAGTACTGTTTATTAAAGTATACCAAAAAAATATATAACAGCGTAGCCAAATGGCCTCTTACTTTAGTAGTGCCTAGGACCCGGCACCGAGGCTAGTCGGCATGGCAGGTACATTGCGATGGAAGTTCCTCGCTGGAGAGCCGGCGTGCGTTCCAAGCACGGGAACCAGCGGGACCAGAAGTGCATCGTTCGTACGTAACTAGGCGCCTCGACGTACGTTTCGTGATAAACACGTCGCTTCCTGTATTATGTATAATCTATATATACAATGGGGGATATTTACGAAAGGCAAATCCACTTTGCACTACAAGTTGAAGTTCAGTCGCTGGAGATCTGAGGGGGAGGTGCAAGGAAAATAAAAACCAGCATTTTAAGCATTGAACTTTGTTTTTTTCAGAATGTCGTTGTGTTTTACGTCACCGCGTTCTGACACGATCAGTTTTTTTAACCGATGGTGTGTAGGCGTGATGGACCATCAGTCAGCTTCATTGGTTAACCTATGAAAACGGTCCATCGATCCGTTCTCATCGGATGGACTGATCGTGTGTACGCAGGGCCGCCATCAGAGGGGTACAGGCAGTACACCTGTAAGGGGCCCGGATGGCGACCCCTCTTTTTTTGTAATTTCTTTTTATAAAAAAAATATATATTAAAGGGTCCAGAGGTCCCCGGATGGCTGCACCCCTTCTTTTATATATATTTTTCTTTATTTCTTATTTTTTTGTAAAGGCCCCCCCCCCGCTTCTCAATTTCAGGCAGCAGCACCCAGACCCCCCCCCCGCTTCTCAATTTCAGGCAGCAGCACCCAGACCCCCCCCCCCCCCGGTTCTCTGATCCAGGGGGCCCATGCCTGCTGAAGCTGTGTAAGGGGCCCCATAATTCCTGATGACCGTTTTCAGCGTACATGTCTGCCCGGGGATTTCTGTATGGTGGCTGTACTCACCCTCGCCGCGACGATGACGTGGGCGGCCCTGCCAGTTCAATGCTTCCACGCATGCGTCGAAGTCATTCGACGCATTCGAGGGATGGCGGCCGCTCAGACATGTACGGTAGGTCTGTACAGACGACCGAACATGTCCGACGGGACAGGATTCCAGCGGACGGTTTTAAAACAAGTTGGGAAATATTTGTCCGCTGGGAAAAGGCCCGGCGGGCAAATGTACGCTGGAATTCTGTCCGCTCGCGCCTACACACGACCGAACATGTCTGCTGAAACTGGTCCGCGGACAAACATCAGCAGACATGTTCGGTCGTGTGTACGGGGCCTCTCTTCTCTTTTATACTCTGTAAAAAAAATGCTTTGATATACAAGCGCTTTGGATTACAAGCGTGTTTCTGGAAGGAATTTTCCTCGCAATCCGAATGGTCTTGTTAGAAAAATGGTGAAAAAACTGCGCTAATGTTTCAAAAGCAATAAAAAAAAAAAAATAATAAAATAAAAAAAAATATTTTGTGTGGTCTTGTGTTGCACATCTTCCATCTCTCTGCTCTATCGGTTTCGGCGCCGTGCTTCGCGGTCACATGACGCGGCAGAACGTTCTGGAATGAGGAAGAATCTTCAGATTCTTGTTATTATTTATACGTGGAATTCTATCCACACGTCCTCCGCTTTCTTGTGCAATCGATTTCTGGGCGGTTGCTTAGCGCGCCGGGTGTTACGCGGTGAGCAGGGGGCGGGTTCCCGGTGAGCAGGGGGCGGGATCCTGGGTGTCACGTGGTGAGAAGGGGGCGGGTTCCCGGTGAGCAGGGGGCGGGATCCTGGGTGTCACGCGGTGAGAAGGGGGCGGGTTCCCGGTGAGCAGGGGGCGGGATCCTGGGTGTCACGCGGTGAGAAGGGGGCGGGTTCCCGATGAGCAGGGGGCGGGATCCTGGGTGTCACGCGGTGAGAAGGGGGCGGGTTCCCGATGAGCAGGGGGCGGGATCCTGGGTGTCACGCGGTGAGAAGGGGGCGGGTTCCCGGTGAGCAGGGGGCGGGATCCTGGGTGTCACGCGGTGAGAAGGGGGCGGGTTCCCGATGAGCAGGGGGCGGGACCCTGGGTGTCACGCGGTGAGAAGGGGGCGGGTTCCCGGTGAGCAGGGGGCGGGTTCCCGGGTGTCACACGGTGAGCAGGGGGCGGTTCCAGGACTCCCCCTGACCACGCCTGCATCTGCTTTTCTCTCCAGGAGGACGGCACCAGCTTTGTTCAGGCATCTTCCAGGGTCACCATCTACTTCCTGAACGGAGATGTGACCTCAGAGAGGACACAATGACTGACACAGATCAGCCCCTCACCATGTGACTTTCTACAAAGTTACAATGTACAGTCTGATCACAGGGGGAGGAGACTGAGGAAATGAATCCTCCTCCTTCTACAAAGTTACAATGTACAGTCTGATCACAGGGGGAGGAGACTGAGGAAATGAATCCTCCTCCTTCTACAAAGTTACAATGTACAGTCTGATCACAGGGGGAGGAGACTGAGGAAAGGACTCCTCCTTCTTCTACAAAGTTACAATGTACAGTCTGATCACAGGGGGAGGAGACTGAGGAAATGAATCCTCCTCCTTCTACAAAGTTACAATGTACAGTCTGATCACAGGGGGAGGAGACTGAGGAAAGGACTCCTCCTCCTTCTACAAAGTTACAATGTACAGTCTGATCACTGGGGGAGGAGACTGAGGAAATGAATCCTCCTCCTTCTACAAAGTTACAATGTACAGTCTGATCACAGGGGGAGGAGACTGAGGAAAGGACTCCTCCTTCTTCTACAAAGTTACAATGTACAGTCTGATCACTGGGGGATTTACACGGCTCCGCCCCCCAGCACAGCCCTGTGCAGCAGGGAACTTCATCTGCTACAGTTTCACTTTCGCTTACAGGTCTTCTCCTGAGAAGCAGCTGATGAGCTCATCTCTCTGCTCTCTCCTCCTATCAGCATGTTTATTGTGAGGACACCTGATTAGCTTGTTGTGCTGCTTCTTCGTCTCCCAGTCTGAGCTCTGCTGTAGAGGAACGCAGGGGGGGGGGGGGGCGATTCCGGGTCACATTCAGGGACTCCTTACATTTAAAAAATTTAGGGATACAGAGGGTGGGGTGGGGGGGGTATTTATTAAAGACAAATAGATGAGGCCCCTGCAGTTGCGCTCGTGTTCCCTGGTAATTAGTCAATGTGGTGATTTCCTTCATCCGATCGCTTCGGAGGCACGAGGCGCGCCGATCCTCACACCGCGGGGACCTTCGGAGCCACGAGGCGCGCCGATCCTCACACCGCGGGGACCTTCGGAGCCACGAGGCGCGCCGATCCTCACACCGCGGGGACCTTCGGAGGCACGAGGCGCGCCGATCCTCGCCGGTTCCCGGAGGGCAGAGCTTCACTAAGAAAGAAAAGCGAACGAATCCCACAGGTGACAGCGTGATCGGCGAGCAAGTCTGGCGCTGCGCCATCTCCGGCCGCACAGGGACACGGGGGAGGGGGGTCAGGATTCATGTAATCCGCTGACTCACCCTCTGGGGGCGGAAAACACCATTCCGCCGTCGCCGTGTGCGTCACCGAGAGATGTGACAGACCAGAGCGCCCTCTGCTGCCCACCCAGCGCCAGCGCAGCCAGGAGCACAACACCGACATATGATAAGAAATTACACTTTGGGACAGATTCTCGTAGATCGGCGTATCTTTGCGGCGGGGGTAACGTATCCGATTTACGCTACGCCTCCGCAATTTACACGGGCAAGTGCCGTATTCTCAAAGCACTTGCTCCGTAAGTTGCGGCGGCGTAGCGTAAATCGGCTGGCGTAAGCGCGCCTAATTCAAATTTGGATCAGGGGGGCGTGTTTTATGTAAATCTTCTGTGACCCGACGTGATTGACGTTTTTCACTTATGGCGCATGCGCCGTCCGTGGAATCTCCCAGTGTACTTTGCGTCAAAGTACGCCGCAAGGACGTCATTGGTTTCGACGTGTACGTAAATGACGTCTAGCCCCATTCACGGACGACTTACGCAAACGACGTAAAATATTCAAAATTCGATGCGGGAACGACGGCCATACTTAACATTGGTACGCCGCATCTACGCCACCATATAGCAGGGGCAACTATACGCCGGGAAAAGCCTAACGTAAACGGCGTATCTGTACTGCGTCGGCCGGGCATACGTTTGTGAATTCGCGTATCTAGCTGATTTACATATTTTGACGTGTAAATCAGCGTACACGCCCCTAGCGGCCAGCGTAAATATGCAGTTACGGTCCGACGGCGTAAGAGACTTACGCCGGTCGGATCTAATAAAAATCTATGCGTAACTGATTCTCTGAATCAGGCGCCAAGATACGACGGCGCAACTCAGAGATACTACACTCCTCAATGATATCCAACCACTGCGTCTACTCTCCTCAATGATACCCAACCACTGCGTCTACACTTCTCAACAATACACAACCACTGCGTCTACTCTCCTCAACAATACACAACCACTGCGTCTACTCTCCTCAACAATACACAACCACTGCGTCTACTCTCCTCAACAATACACAACCACTGCGTCTACTCTCCTCAACAATACACAACCACTGCGTCTACTCTCCTCAACAATACACAACCACTGCGTCTACTCTCCTCAACAATACACAACCACTGCGTCTACTCTCCTCAACAATACACAACCACTGCGTCTACTGTCCTCAACGATACCCAACCACTGCGTCTACTCTCCTCAACGATAACCAACCACTGCGTCTACTCTCCTCAACAATATACAACCACTGCGTCTACTCTCCTCAACAATACACAACCACTGCGTCTACTCTCCTCAACGATAACCAACCACTGCGTCTACTCTCCTCAACAATACACAACCACTGCGTCTACTCTCCTCAACGATACCCAACCACTGCGTCTACTCTCCTCAACAATACACAACCACTGCGTCTACTCTCCTCAACGATACCCAACCACTGCGTCTACTCTCCTCAACAATACACAACCACTGCGTCTACTCTCCTCAATGATACCCAACCACTGCGTCTACTCTCCTCAATGATACCCAACCACTGCGTCTACTCTCCTCAACAATATACAACCACTGCGTCTACTCTCCTCAACAATACACAACCACTGCGTCTACTCTCCTCAATGATACCCAACCACTGCGTCTTCTCTCCTCAACAATACCCAACCACTGCGTCTACTCTCCTCAACGATACCCAACCACTGCGTCTACTCTCCTCAACGATACCCAACCACTGCGTCTACTGTCCTCAACGATACCCAACCACTGCGTCTACACTCCTCAACGATACCCAACCACTGCGTCTACTCTCCTCAACGATACCCAACCACTGCGTCTACACTTCTCAACAATACACAACCACTGCGTCTACACTTCTCAACGATACCCAACCACTGCGTCTACACTCCTCAACAATACCCAACCACTGCGTCTACTGTCCTCAACGATACCCAACCACTGCGTCTACACTTCTCAACAATACACAACCACTGCGTCTACACTTCTCAATGATACCCAACCACTGCATCTACACTCCTCAATGATACCCAACCACTGCGTCTACTCTCCTCAATGATACCCAACCACTACGTCTACACTTCTCAATGATACCCAACCACTGCGTCTACTCTCCTCAACGATAACCAACCACTGCGTCTACACTTCTCAACGATACCCAACCACTGCGTCTACTCTCCTCAACGATAACCAACCACTGCGTCTACACTCCTCAACGATACCCAACCACTGCGTCTACTGTCCTCAACGATACCCAACCACTGCGTCTACTCTCCTCAATGATAACCAACCACTGCGTCTACTCTCCTCAACGATACCCAACCACTGCGTCTACTCTCCTCAACAATACACAACCACTGCGTCTACACTTCTCAACGATAACCAACCACTGCGTCTACTCTCCTCAACAATACCCAACCACTGCGTCTACACTCCTCAACGATACCCAACCACTGCGTCTACTCTCCTCAATGATACCCAACCACTGCGTCTACTCTCCTCAATGATAACCAACCACTGCGTCTACTCTCCTCAACGATACCCAACCACTGCGTCTACTCTCCTCAATGATAACCAACCACTGCGTCTACTCTCCTCAACGATACCCAACCACTGCATCTACTCTCCTCAACAATACCCAACCACTGCGTCTACTCTCCTCAACGATACCCAACCACTGCGTCTACACTCCTCAACGATACCCAACCACTGCGTCTACTCTCCTCAACGATACCCAACCACTGCGTCTACTCTCCTCAATGATAACCAACCACTGCGTCTACACTCCTCAATGATACCCAACCACAGCGTCTACTCTCCTCAACAATACACAACCACTGCGTCTACTCTCCTCAACAATATACAACCACTGCGTCTACTGTCCTCAACGATACCCAACCACTGCGTCTACTCTCCTCAACGATAACCAACCACTGCGTCTACTCTCCTCAACAATATACAACCACTGCGTCTACTCTCCTCAACAATACACAACCACTGCGTCTACTCTCCTCAACGATAACCAACCACTGCGTCTACTCTCCTCAACAATACACAACCACTGCGTCTACTCTCCTCAACGATACCCAACCACTGCGTCTACTCTCCTCAACAATACACAACCACTGCGTCTACTCTCCTCAATGATACCCAACCACTGCGTCTACTCTGCTCAATGATACCCAACCACTGCGTCTACTCTCCTCAATGATACCCAACCACTGCGTCTACTCTCCTCAACAATATACAACCACTGCGTCTACTCTCCTCAACAATACACAACCACTGCGTCTACTCTCCTCAATGATACCCAACCACTGCGTCTTCTCTCCTCAACAATACCCAACCACTGCGTCTACTCTCCTCAACGATACCCAACCACTGCGTCTACTCTCCTCAACGATACCCAACCACTGCGTCTACTGTCCTCAACGATACCCAACCACTGCGTCTACACTCCTCAACGATACCCAACCACTGCGTCTACTCTCCTCAACGATACCCAACCACTGCGTCTACACTTCTCAACAATACACAACCACTGCGTCTACACTTCTCAACGATACCCAACAACTGCGTCTACACTCCTCAACAATACCCAACCACTGCGTCTACTGTCCTCAACGATACCCAACCACTGCGTCTACACTTCTCAACAATACACAACCACTGAGTCTACACTTCTCAATGATACCCAACCACTGCATCTACACTCCTCAATGATACCCAACCACTGCGTCTACTCTCCTCAATGATACCCAACCACTACGTCTACACTTCTCAATGATACCCAACCACTGCGTCTACTCTCCTCAACGATAACCAACCACTGCGTCTACACTTCTCAACGATACCCAACCCCTGCGTCTACTCTCCTCAACGATAACCAACCACTGCGTCTACACTCCTCAACGATACCCAACCTCTGCGTCTACTGTCCTCAACGATACCCAACCACTGCGTCTACTCTCCTCAATGATAACCAACCACTGCGTCTACTCTCCTCAACGATACCCAACCACTGCGTCTACTCTCCTCAACAATACACAACCACTGCGTCTACACTTCTCAACGATAACCAACCACTGCGTCTACTCTCCTCAACAATACCCAACCACTGCGTCTACACTCCTCAACGATACCCAACCACTGCGTCTACTCTCCTCAATGATACCCAACCACTGCGTCTACTCTCCTCAATGATAACCAACCACTGCGTCTACTCTCCTCAACGATACCCAACCACTGCGTCTACTCTCCTCAATGATAACCAACCACTGCGTCTACTCTCCTCAACGATACCCAACCACTGCATCTACTCTCCTCAACAATACCCAACCACTGCGTCTACTCTCCTCAACGATACCCAACCACTGCGTCTACACTCCTCAACGATACCCAACCACTGCGTCTACTCTCCTCAACGATACCCAACCACTGCGTCTACACTCCTCAATGATACCCAACCACTGCGTCTACTCTCCTCAACGATACCCAACCACTGCGTCTACTCTCCTCAATGATAACCAACCACTGCGTCTACACTCCTCAATGATACCCAACCACTGCGTCTACTCTCCTCAACGATACCCAACCACTGCGTCTACTCTCCTCAATGATAACCAACCACTGCGTCTACTCTCCTCAACAATACCCAACCACTGCGTCTACTCTCCTCAACAATACCCAACCACTGCGTCTACTCTCCTCAACAATACCCAACCACTGCGTCTACTCTCCTCAACAATACCCAACCACTGCGTCTACTCTCCTCAACAATACCCAACCACTGCGTCTACTCTCCTCAACGATACCCAACCACTGCGTCTACACTCCTCAACGATACCCAACCACTGCGTCTACTCTCCTCAATGATAACCAACCACTGCGTCTACACTCCTCAACGATACCCAACCACTGCGTCTACACTCCTCAATGATATCCAACCACTGCGTCTACACTCCTCAACGATACCCAACCACTGCGTCTACTCTCCTCAATGATAACCAACCACTGCGTCTACTCTCCTCAACAATACCCAACCACTGCGTCTACTCTCCTCAACGATACCCAACCACTGCATCTACTCTCCTCAACGATACCCAACCACTGCGTCTACTCTCCTCAACGATACCCAACCACTGCGTCTACTCTCCTCAACAATACCCAACCACTGCGTCTACACTCCTCAACGATACCCAACCACTGCGTCTACTCTCCTCAATGTTACACATTTCTTTGTGCATCTTCAAAGGACCTTGAACAGCGCTTCTTGAACCCCAGTCTACTTTGAAGTCTTTGCCTGGGAGAGACCTTGCTGATGCTGATGTTTCTGTTTCAGTTAATGATTGTGTTTCAACCTACCTATGAAATTGATGATCATTAGCACCTGCTTGGTATAACTGGTAAATCATACACCTGACTCTAATCCTACAAAATCCCTGACTGTGTGCGAGTGTAAGAACTGATGTTGGTTTGAAGCCAAAGGGAGTCGCACCAAATATTGATTGGATTCAGATTTTTCTTCTGTTTGCTGACTTTGCATTTTGTAAATTGATAAAAATAAACAAAAATATATAATTATGAAAGCAGTCGTACCCCACAGAACTTCTTTACACCTGCCTAAAACTTGTGCACAGTACTGTAAGTCAGAATACTGAAATATAAGTTGGAACACGGAGATATGTCAGAAAAATTTTACATAAGTCAGAACACAGAGACATGAGTCAGAACACAGAGACATGAGTCAGAACACAGAGATATGAGTCAGAACACAGAGACATGAGTCAGAACACAGAGATATAAGTCAGAACACAGAGATATAAGTCAGAACACAGAGACATGAGTCAGAACACGGAGACATGAGTCAGAACACGGAGATATAAGTCAGAACACGGAGATATAAGTCAGAACACAGAGATATAAGTCAGAACACAGAGACATGAGTCAGAACACGGAGACATGAGTCAGAACACGGAGATATAAGTCAGAACACGGAGATATAAGTCAGAACACGGAGACATAAGTCAGAACACGGAGATATAAGTCAGAACACAGAGACATGAGTCAGAACACGGAGATATAAGTCAGAACACAGAGACATGAGTCAGAACACAGAGATATAAGTCAGAACACAGAGACATGAGTCAGAACACGGAGACATGAGTCAGAACACGGAGATATAAGTCAGAACACGGAGATATAAGTCAGAACACGGAGACATAAGTCAGAACACGGAGATATAAGTCAGAACACAGAGACATGAGTCAGAACACGGAGATATAAGTCAGAACACAGAGACATGAGTCAGAACACGGAGATATAAGTCAGAACACAGAGATATAAGTCAGAACACAGAGATATAAGTCAGAACACGGTGATATAAGTCAGAACACAGAGATATAAGTCAGAACACGGAGACATAAGTCAGAACACGGAGATATAAGTCAGAACACAGAGATATAAGTCAGAACACAGAGATATAAGTCAGAACACAGAGATATAAGTCAGAACACAGAGATATAAGTCAGAACACAGAGATATAAGTCAGAACACGGAGATATAAGTCAGAACACAGAGATATAAGTCAGAACACGGAGATATAAGTCAGAACACAGAGATATAAGTCAGAACACGGAGATATAAGTCAGAACACGGAGACATGAGTCAGAACACAGAGATATAATGGGAAAGGGGGGTTATGATAGGGGAGGGGGGGATATAATGGGGGAGGGGGGATATAATGGGGGAGGGGGGATAGGTTGGGGAGGGGGGTTATGTTGGGGGGATATGATGGGGAGGGGGGATATAATGGGGGAGGGGGGGATATAATGGGGGAGGGGGGATATGATGGGGGAGGGGGGTTATGTTGGGGGGGATATAATGGGGGAGGAGGGGGGATATAATGAGGGACTAGGAGGGGGGGATATAGTGGGGGAGGGGGGATAAAATGGGGAAGGGGGGTTATGATGGAGGAGGGGGGGATATGATGGGAGGGGGAACATGATGGGGAGGGGGGATATAATGGGGGAGGGGGGATAGGTTAGGGGATGATATGATGGGAGGGGGGATATGAGGGGGGATAGGTTGGGGAGGGGGGATATAATGGGGAAGGGGGATTATGATGGGGGAGGGGGGGTTATAATGGGGGAGGGGGATATAATGGGGGAGGGGGGTTATGTTGGGGGGTTATGATGGGGGAGGGGAGATATAATGGGGGAGGGGGGGAATATGATGAGATACAATGTATCAGTAGATAGAACACTCCCTATGTCGGGTTGCTATTGTAGGACAGGATGGTGGGGGGGGATATAATGGGGGGGGGGGAGTAGCGGTGCTATATACAGTGGCGGAGTACAATAGGATGGGGGTTGGGATGTCGCTGTGTGTATAGGATGATGGGGGAGGGGAATAGCTGTAGTGTATACCGTGGCGGAGTACAATAGGATGACAATGGAAGGGGATTGTGTCTGCGGACTCCATTTCCCATCATCCTCCAGGGGGAGGGGCGGCCGGTAGGTGGCGCTGGGCGGTTCCGGTTCCGGTGGTGATCTCGGTGCTCCCGGTGGTAGGATGATGTCGCTCCTCTCCCGGTTACTAGATTGGTTCCGCTCGTTGTTCTGGAAGGAGGAGATGGAACTCACCCTGGTGGGCCTTCAACACTCCGGGAAGACGACATTCGTCAATGTCATCGCGGTGAGAGACAACAACCCCCATCATTCTCCATTATAGGAGGACCACAACCCCCATCATCCCTCATTGTATCCCATCATAGGAGGACCACAACCCCCATCATCCCATCCCCCATCATTCTCCATCATAGGAGGACCACAACCCCCATCATCCCATCCCAACCCCCATCATCCCATCATAGGAGGACCACATCATCCCCCATCATCCCCCATTATATACCATCATAGGAGGACCACAACCCCCATCATTCTCCATTATATCCCATCATAGGAGGACCACAACCCCCATCATCCCTCATCATAGGAGGACCACATCTCCCATCATCCCCCCATTATATCCCATCATAGGAGGACCACTTCTCCCATCATCCTCCATTATATCCCATCATAGGAGGACCACATCTCCCATCATCCTCCATTATATCCCATCATAGGAGGACCACATCTCCCATCATCTCCCATTATATCCCATCATAGGAGGACCACATCTCCCATCATCCCTCATCATAGGAGGACCACTTCTCCCATCATCCCCCATTATATCCCATCATAGGAGGACCACATCTCCCATCATTCTCCATTATATCCCATCATAGGAGGACCACATCTCCCATCATCCCCCATTATATCCCATCATAGGAGGACCACATCTCCCATCATTCTCCATTATATCCCATCATAGGAGGACCACATCTCCCATCATCCCCCATTATATCCCATCATAGGAGGACCACATCTCCCATCATCCCCCATTATATCCCATCATAGGAGGACCACATCTCCCATCATTCTCCATTATATCCCATCATAGGAGGACCACATCTCCCATCATCCCCCATTATATCCCATCATAGGAGGACCACATCTCCCATCATCCTCCATTATATTCCATCATAGGAGGACCACATCTCCCATCATCCTCCATTATATCCCATCATAGGAGGACCACATCTCCCATCATCCCTCATTATATCCCATCATAGGAGGACCACTTCTCCCATCATTCTCCATTATATCCCATCATAGGAGGACCACATCTCCCATCATCTCCCATTATATCCCATCATAGGAGGACCACATCTCCCATCATCCCTCATCATAGGAGGACCACTTCTCCCATCATCCCCCATTATATCCCATCATAGGAGGACCACATCTCCCATCATTCTCCATTATATCCCATCATAGGAGGACCACATCTCCCATCATCCCTCATTATATCCCATCATAGGAGGACCACATCTCCCATCATTCTCCATTATATCCCATCATAGGAGGACCACAACCCCCATCATCCCTCATTATATCCCATCATAGGAGGACCACATCTCCCATCATCTCCTATTATATCCCATCCTAGGAGGACCACATCTCCCATCATCTCCCATTATATCACATCATAGGAGGACCACATCTCCCATCATCCTCCATTATATCCCATCATAGGAGGACCACATCTCCCATCATCCCCCATTATATCCCATCATAGGAGGACCACATCTCCCATCATCTCCCATTTTATCCCATCATAGGAGGACCACATCTCCCATCATCCCCCATTATATCCCATCATAGGAGGACCACATCTCCCATCATCCCCCATTATATCCCATCATAGGAGGACCAGGACCCCCATCATCCTCCATTATATCCCATCATAAAAGGACCACAACCCCCATCATAGGAGGACCACATCCCCCATCATAGGAGGACTACAACTCCCATCGTAGGAGGGGGGGTGGAGTTGCAGGAATTCGGTTCACACTGGAGGAGTGGTCTGATGACTCCGCCCATAACTTTTCCACCTTCTTGGAATGGGCGGAGTCTTGGAACTTTCGGGTGAGATCCTCTCCGCCCCTCAGTCCAGCCGGGAGCGAAGGTGGCCGCAGCCATTGTGGGACTACAAGTCTCAGCAGGCGACGAGATCTGCTCCGCCCAAAGACTTGTAGTCCTGCGGCTGCTTAAAGGGGAATGAACCTTTTTATTGTGTCCTTCCTATTCCTTCTATTGGGGCTCATTCACCCCGTGATCCCGGCGCTCTGCGCCCGTCTGTGCGTTTATAACTCCTCCTTCACATTACAGATGCCGCAAAATCAAGCCGCGGTTTTAATTCTCTCGTACCGCCTGGCAACGCGCTAAGTAATGACAACAGGCGGAGGGGTCGGTATAAAGCGTGCGTTAGCGTTACTTTGCGTCTCTGTGAGAACTTTACGTTTTGGCACCGCCTCCATTGAATGCAATTGCAACACTTGTGCACCAAAAAAATTGGAAACAGGCGACGGCGCTTGGTCAGCGTTTTAATAACGCATGTGAAGTGCGCCATGAACGCAATAGCCAAGTTATACTGCGTTTGTCCATTTGTGTGGGAGGGGCCTAATCGATTAGTGGCATTATTTGATTGTATTTTTTAATGGAGAGGCCTTTATATGTGTTTGCAATGCGTCCCGTCGTGCGTTTGTAGATGCATTGGCGCCACTGCATGTCTGCTAAATGGCAGCGCGTTTCTGTGCGTGTTGGGAAAGCGAGTGAACCCAGTGATCCCGCCCTGATCCCGCCCTCATCCTGCCCTCATCCCGCCCTCATCCCGCCCTGATCCCGCCCTGATCCCATCCTCATCCCGCCATTTTATCCTTCTTTATTATTATTTTTTATTTTTCGTTTGCTCCCTTTTTCTCTCCCCGCAATACAATGTATCTTTATTGTTGTTATTATTATTTTTTCCTCCCTTCTCCTCTCCTTGGTAAACAATGTATCTTATTATTGTTATATTTATTAATATTTATATATATATTTGTTTATTTATTATTTTTGTTTCCTTCCTTCTCCTCTCTCCAGGATACAATGTATCTTTAATAACCAATCGCTGACCGCCATCCCGCCCGCCACTTATTGTGTACAAGTTTAAATCAGTATTCTTTGCTAGAGAATTATTTATAACCCCCCCCCCCCCCACCAACAAATATTTTTTCAGCAGAGACCTTGGGGAATAAAATGGCAATTGTTGCCAAGTTTTTATATCGCACGGTATTTTATTTTTAATACACTTTATGAACTAAAAAACAAAACGCAATGCAAAAAAAAAATTTTTTTTTTGTAAAATTATAAAAGATGATGTTGTGCTGAGTAAACATGTCACGCTTTAAAATTGCGCACACTTGTGGAATGGCGGCAAACTACAATACCTAAAGTGATTGTAAAGTCTGATTTTTTTTTTTCTATAAAAATAAAAAACATGTTTTACTTCCCATCTCTGTAATGGATTTGCACAGAGAAGCCTGGCTCCTCCTCTTCTCGGGTCCCTCTTCTGAGCTCCTGGCCCCTCCCCTCTCTTCTCGGGTCCCTCTTCTGAGCTCCTAGCCCCTCCTTCCTCTTCTCGGGCCCCTCTTCTGAGCTCCTGGCCCCTCCCCTCTCTTCTCGGGTCCCTCTTCTGAGCTCCTGGCCCCTCCCTCCTCTTCTCTGGTCCCTCTTCTGAGCTCCCGGCCCCTCCCTCCTCTTCTCTGGTCCCTCTTCTGAGCTCCTGGCCCCTCCCTTCACTTCTCGGGTCCCTCTTCTGAGCTCCTGGCCCCTCCCTCCTCTTCTCGGGTCCCTCTTCTGAGCTCCCGGCCCCTCCCTCCTCTTCTCGGGTCCCTCTTCTGAGCTCCTGGCCCCTCCCTCCTCTTCTCGGGCCCCTCTTCTGAGCTCCTGGCCCCTCCCTCCTCTTCTCGGGTCCCTCTTCTGAGCTCCTGGCCCCTCCCTTCTCTTCTCGGGTCCCTCTTCTGAGCTCCTGGCCCCTCCCTCCTCTTCTCGGGTCCCTCTTCTGAGCTCCTGGCCCCTCCCTCCTCTTCTCAGGTCCCTCTTCTGAGCTCCTGGCCCCTCCCCTCTCTTCTCGGGCCCCTCTTCTGAGCTCCTGGCCCCTCCTTCCTCTTCTCGGGCCCCTCTTCTGAGCTCCTGGCCCCTTCCTTCTCTTCTCGGGTCCCTCTTCTGAGCTCCTGGCCCCTCCCTCCTCTTCTCGGGTCCCTCTTCTGAGCTCCTGGCCCCTCCCTCCTCTTCTCGGGTCCCTCTTCTGAGCTCCTGGCCCCTCCCTCCTCTTCTCGGGTCCCTCTTCTGAGCTCCTGGCCCCTCCCTCCTCTTCTCGGGTCCCTCTTCTGAGCTCCTGGCCCCTCCCTCCTCTTCTCGGGTCCCTCTTCTGAGCTCCTGGCCCCTCCCTTCTCTTCTCGGGTCCCTCTTCTGAGCTCCTGGCCCCTCCCCTCTCTTCTCGGGTCCCTCTTCTGAGCTCCTGGCCCCTCCCTCCTCTTCTCTGGTCCCTCTTCTGAGCTCCCGGCCCCTCCCTTCACTTCTCGGGTCCCTCTTCTGAGCTCCCGGCCCCTCCCTCCTCTTCTCGGGTCCCTCTTCTGAGCTCCCGGCCCCTCCCTCCTCTTCTCGGGTCCCTCTTCTGAGCTCCTGGCCCCTCCCTCCTCTTCTCGGGTCCCTCTTCTGAGCTCCTGGCCCCTCCCTTCTCTTCTCGGGTCCCTCTTCTGAGCCCCTGGCCCCTCCCTCCTCTTCTCGGGTCCCTCTTCTGAGCTCCTGGCCCCTCCCTCCTCTTCTCGGGTCCCTCTTCTGAGCTCCTGGCCCCTCCCTCCTCTTCTCAGGTCCCTCTTCTGAGCTCCTGGCCCCTCCCTCCTCTTCTCAGGTCCCTCTTCTGAGCTCCTGGCCCCTCCCTCCTCTTCTCGGGTCCCTCTTCTGAGCTCCTGGCCCCTCCCTCCTCTTCTCGGGTCCCTCTTCTGAGCTCCTGGCCCCTCCCTTCTCTTCTCGGGTCCCTCTTCTGAGCTCCTGGCCCCTCCCTTCTCTTCTCGGGTCCCTCTTCTGAGCTCCTGGCCCCTCCCTCCTCTTCTCGGGTCCCTCTTCTGAGCTCCTGGCCCCTCCCTCCTCTTCTCGGGTCCCTCTTCTGAGCTCCTGGCCCCTCCCTCCTCTTCTCGGGTCCCTCTTCTGAGCTCCTGGCCCCTCCCTCCTCTTCTCGGGTCCCTCTTCTGAGCTCCTGGCCCCTCCCTCCTCTTCTCGGGTCCCTCTTCTGAGCTCCTGGCCCCTCCCTCCTCTTCTCGGGTCCCTCTTCTGAGCTCCTGGCCCCTCCCTCCTCTTCTCGGGTCCCTCTTCTGAGCTCCCGGCCCCTCCCTCCTCTTCTCGGGTCCCTCTTCTGAGCTCCTGGCCCCTCTTTCCTCTTCTCGGGTCCCTCTTCTGAGCTCCTGGCCCCTCCCTCCTCTTCTCGGGTCCCTCTTCTGAGCTCCTGGCCCCTCCCTCCTCTTCTCGGGTCCCTCTTCTGAGCTCCCGGCCCCTCCCTCCTCTTCTCGGGTCCCTCTTCTGAGCTCCTGGCCCCTCCCTCCTCTTCTCGGGTCCCTCTTCTGAGCTCCCGGCCCCTCCCCTCTCTTCTCGGGTCCCTCTTCTGAGCTCCTGGCCCCTCCCTCCTCTTCTCGGGTCCCTCTTCTGAGCTCCTGGCCCCTCCCTCCTCTTCTCGGGTCCCTCTTCTGAGCTCCCGGCCCCTCCCCTCTCTTCTCGGGTCCCTCTTCTGAGCTCCTGGCCCCTCCCTCCTCTTCTCGGGTCCCTCTTCTGAGCTCCCGGCCCCTCCCCTCTCTTCTCGGGTCCCTCTTCTGAGCTCCTGGCCCCTCCCTCCTCTTCTCGGGTCCCTCTTCTGAGCTCCTGGCCCCTCCCCCCTCTTCTCGGGTCCCTCTTCTGAGCTCCTGGCCCCTCCCTCCTCTTCTCGGGTCCCTCTTCTGAGCTCCTGGCCCCTCCCTCCTCTTCTCGGGTCCCTCTTCTGAGCTCCCGGCCCCTCCCCTCTCTTCTCGGGTCCCTCTTCTGAGCTCCTGGCCCCTCCCTCCTCTTCTCGGGTCCCTCTTCTGAGCTCCTGGCCCCTCCCCTCTCTTCTCGGGTCCCTCTTCTGAGCTCCTGGCCCCTCCCTCCTCTTCTCGGGTCCCTCTTCTGAGCTCCTGGCCCCTCCCTCCTCTTCTCGGGTCCCTCTTCTGAGCTCCTGGCCCCTCCCTCCTCTTCTCGGGTCCCTCTTCTGAGCTCCTGGCCCCTCCCTCCTCTTCTCGGGTCCCTCTTCTGAGCTCCTGGCCCCTCCCTCCTCTTCTCGGGTCCCTCTTCTGAGCTCCCGGCCCCTCCCCTCTCTTCTCGGGTCCCTCTTCTGAGCTCCTGGCCCCTCCCTCCTCTTCTCGGGTCCCTCTTCTGAGCTCCCGGCCCCTCCCCTCTCTTCTCGGGTCCCTCTTCTGAGCTCCTGGCCCCTCCCTCCTCTTCTCGGGTCCCTCTTCTGAGCTCCTGGCCCCTCCCCTCTCTTCTCGGGTCCCTCTTCTGAGCTCCTGGCCCCTCCCTCCTCTTCTCGGGTCCCTCTTCTGAGCTCCTGGCCCCTCCCTCCTCTTCTCGGGTCCCTCTTCTGAGCTCCCGGCCCCTCCCCCCTCTTCTCGGGTCCCTCTTCTGAGCTCCTGGCCCCTCCCTCCTCTTCTCGGGTCCCTCTTCTGAGCTCCTGGCCCCTCCCCTCTCTTCTCGGGTCCCTCTTCTGAGCTCCTGGCCCCTCCCTCCTCTTCTCGGGTCCCTCTTCTGAGCTCCCGGCCCCTCCCTCCTCTTCTCGGGTCCCTCTTCTGAGCTCCCGGCCCCTCCCTCCTCTTCTCGGGTCCCTCTTCTGAGCTCCTGGCCCCTCCCTCCTCTTCTCGGGTCCCTCTTCTGAGCTCCTGGCCCCTCCCTTCTCTTCTCGGGTCCCTCTTCTGAGCCCCTGGCCCCTCCCTCCTCTTCTCGGGTCCCTCTTCTGAGCTCCTGGCCCCTCCCTCCTCTTCTCGGGTCCCTCTTCTGAGCTCCTGGCCCCTCCCTCCTCTTCTCAGGTCCCTCTTCTGAGCTCCTGGCCCCTCCCTCCTCTTCTCGGGTCCCTCTTCTGAGCTCCTGGCCCCTCCCTCCTCTTCTCGGGTCCCTCTTCTGAGCTCCTGGCCCCTCCCTCCTCTTCTCGGGTCCCTCTTCTGAGCTCCTGGCCCCTCCCTTCTCTTCTCGGGTCCCTCTTCTGAGCTCCTGGCCCCTCCCTTCTCTTCTCGGGTCCCTCTTCTGAGCTCCTGGCCCCTCCCTCCTCTTCTCGGGTCCCTCTTCTGAGCTCCTGGCCCCTCCCTCCTCTTCTCGGGTCCCTCTTCTGAGCTCCTGGCCCCTCCCTCCTCTTCTCGGGTCCCTCTTCTGAGCTCCTGGCCCCTCCCTCCTCTTCTCGGGTCCCTCTTCTGAGCTCCTGGCCCCTCCCTCCTCTTCTCGGGTCCCTCTTCTGAGCTCCTGGCCCCTCCCTCCTCTTCTCGGGTTAGGGTTAGGAAAAAAAAAGTATAATGTTTGGGGGTTCCAAGTAATTTTCTAGCAGAGAAAAAAAGTTTTTAACTTGTAAACACCGAGTCAGAAAAACAAACCCAGGGCTGAAGTGGTTAATTATTGTAATTCTCTTTTGTTTCCTCCTCCGATACATTGTATCTGCATCTCCATTCGTGTACGATTGTTACGTCACCTCCCCCCCCCCCCCCCCGGTGTACGATTGTTACGTCACCTCCCCCCCCCCCCCGGTGTACGATTGTTACGTCACCCCCCCCCCCCCCGGTGTACGATTGTTACGTCACCCCCCCCCCCCGGTGTACGATTGTTACATCACCCCCCCCCCGGTGTACGATTGTTACATCACCCCCCCCCCCGGTGTACGATTGTTACGTCACCCCCCCCCCCCGGTGTACGATTGTTACGTCACCCCTCCCCCCGGTGTACGATTGTTACGTCACCCCTCCCCCAGTGTACGATTGTTACGTCACCCCTCCCCCAGTGTACGATTGTTACGTCACCCCCCCCCCCAGTGTACGATTGTTACGTCACCCCCCCCCCCCCGGTGTACGATTGTTACGTCCCCCCCCCCCCGGTGTACGATTGTTTTGTCACCCCCCCCCCCCGGTGTACGATTGTTACGTCACCCCCCCCCCCCCCGGTGTACGATTGTTACGTCACCCCCCCCCCCGGTGTATGATTGTTACGTCACCCCTCCCCCCAGTGTATGATTGTTACGTCACCCCTCCCCCCAGTGTATGATTGTTACGTCACCCCTCCCCCAGTGTACGATTGTTACGTCACCCCTCCCCCAGTGTACGATTGTTACGTCACCCCTCCCCCAGTGTACGATTGTTACGTCACCCCCCCCCCCCCCGGTGTACGATTGTTACGTCCCCCCCCCCCCCCCGGTGTACGATTGTTACGTCACCCCCCCCCCGGTGTACGATTGTTACGTCACCCCCCCCCCCCCGGTGTACGATTGTTACGTCACCCCCCCCCCCGGTGTACGATTGTTACGTCACCCCCCCCCCCGGTGTACGATTGTTACGTCACCCCCCCCCCCCCGGTGTATGATTGTTACGTCACCCCCCCCCCCGGTGTACGATTGTTACGTCACCCCCCCCCCCCCGGTGTATGATTGTTACGTCACCCCTCCCCCCAGTGTATGATTGTTACGTCACCCCTCCCCCAGTGTACGATTGTTACGTCACCCCTCCCCCAGTGTACGATTGTTACGTCACCCCCCCCCCCGGTGTACGATTGTTACGTCACCCCCCCCCCCCCGGTGTACGATTGTTACGTCACCCCCCCCCGGTGTACGATTGTTACGTCACCCCCCCCCGGTGTACGATTGTTACGTCCCCCCCCCCCCCCCGGTGTACGATTGTTACGTCACCCCCCCCCCCCCGGTGTATGATTGTTACGTCACCCCTCCCCCCAGTGTATGATTGTTACGTCACCCCTCCCCCAGTGTACGATTGTTACGTCACCCCTCCCCCAGTGTACGATTGTTACGTCACCCCCCCCCCGGTGTACGATTGTTACGCCCCCCCCCCCCTCCCGGGTGTGTCTTCCGTGTTTTATTGTCTCTTCTGTGTTTCTCCTCCAGTCAGGACAGTTCAGTGAGGATATGATCCCAACCGTCGGATTCAACATGCGCAAAGTGACAAAAGGAAACGTGACAATAAAGGTGAGGACACGCCCCCTTCCTCAGTCTCCCCTCCCCCCAGTGACCAGACTGTACATTGTAACATTGTAGGAGAAGTCGTTTCCTCAGTCCCCCCCCCCCCCCAGTGATCAGACTGCACATTGTAACTTTGTAGGAGAAGTCGTTTCCTCAGTCTCCCCCCCCCCCCCCCCCAGTGATCAGACTGTACATTGTAACTTTGTAGGAGGAGTCATTTCCTCAGTCCCCCCCCCCCCCCCAGTGATCAGACTGTACATTGTGACGTTGTATCCAGTCACAAGGCGAGAGGCTGCAGCAGGGGGCTGATCTGTGTCAGACATTTGTGAGCTGCACAGCCCCATATTCTGTTATTATTGGGGGGTAATAATTCCGATGAATGAAGCGGTGGGATGTGTTTTACATTTTCTTTGTTTTTCTTGGCAGATCTGGGATATCGGGGGGCAGCCGAGGTTCCGCAGTATGTGGGAGCGATATTGTCGGGGGGTGAACGCCATCGTGTAAGTTTCTCTCTCTCTCTGTGTCTCCATTTAGAAAAGTTTTATTTAATTTTGGATTTGATTTGTATTGCGGTCCCTGTAGGGGGGGGGGGGGGGTCCCTCTGACTTCCTATCAGGACAGGAAGTGAGGGAAAATATCCTGCGGGAGGAGGCATACGCTGGGGTGGGGCCAGGGGGGGGGAGAGGCATAGGCTGTGGGGGGAGGGGGAAGGAGGCATAAGCTGTGGGGGGAGGGGGAAGGAGGCATAAGCTGTGGGGGGAGGGGGAAGGAGGCATAAGCTGTGGGGGGGAGGGGGGAGGAGGCATAAGCTGTGAGGGGAGGGGGAAGGAGGCATAGGCTGTGGGGGGAGGGGGAAGGAGGCATAGGCTGTGGGGGGAGGGGGAAGGAGGCATAGGCTGTGGGGGGAGGGGGAAGGAGGCATAGGCTGTGGGGGGAGGGGGAAGGAGGCATAAGCTGTGGGGGGAGGGGGAAGGAGGCATAGGCTGTGGGGGGAGGGGGAAGGAGGCATAGGCTGTGGGGGGAGGGGGAAGGAGGCATAGGCTGTGGGGGGAGGGGGAAGGAGGCATAGGCTGTGGGGGGAGGGGGAAGGAGGCATAGGCTGTGGGGGGAGGGGGAAGGAGGCATAAGCTGTGGGGGGAGGGGGAAGGAGGCATAGGCTGTGGGGGGAGGGGGAAGGAGGCATAGGCTGTGGGGGGAGGGGGAAGGAGGCATAGGCTGTAGGGGGAGGGGGAAGGAGGCATAGGCTGTAGGGGGAGGGGGAAGGAGGCATAGGCTGTAGGGGGGAGGAGAGGCCTAGGCTGACACGGAAGGAGACATACTTTGTGGGGGGGGGGGAGGAATATGCTATGGGGGAGGGGAGGAGGCATGAACAGTACTGTTGATCTTAGCTGCAGGCCCCGCCCCCGTTCTGGCTCTGCACACATGGTTCCGAGTTGCCAGCAGCAGCCAATAGCATGCATCCAATGTGCACAGGTTGCAGGGGATTCTGGGAGTTGTAGTTTATCTGTTGACTGCTCCTTATACTGGGATAGTCCCAGACAGTAGAATGGAGAGCCGGCCGCTCGGTCTTCCCGGGGAATGGCTTTATTGTATCAGGCGGAGTGTACAAAATACAGCAGATTACGCGTTTCAGTAATAAGCCTCCATGCCGAAACGCGTAGGCTGTTGTATTGTGTACACTCCGCCTGCTACAATAAAGCCATTCATCCGGAAGAGCGAGCGGCCGGCTCTCCATTCGCCCTTCTCATGTCTCGGTGTTTGGAGACCGTTTGCCTCCTCGGGGATTTCATGTTTCCCTTTCCTCTGCAGGATAGTCCCGCCCACCATCCGCTCGGTTTCTGTAAAGAAGAGATCGCCGGGCGATGAAATGAGTACAGTTGGGGTTATACCTTCACCATGGTGGGGGACCCGAGGGGGGGGGACCCATGTTGGTGAGGACAAGGGCCTCATCCTCACAACTCTGGCCTGGTGGTTGTGTGGGGGGGTCAGGGGGGTCTTATTCGAATTTGGAGGAGGAGCCTTGTCCCCCTTGGACAGAAAGTTTGTATTGAGCGGTGTGGCCGGAGGTCACATGACCCGGATCTGACGCGGCTGTTTTCTGATATTGCGGCAGGTATATGGTGGACGCGGCGGATCGGGAGAAGGTCGAAGCTTCCCGGAATGAACTTCACAATCTACTGGACAAGCCGCAGCTACAGGGGATACCGGTATGTCACCGCCAACGGGGGGGGGGGCGCATCCATTACAGCCAATCGGATCTCACGCAGTCAACTGAAATTTGACATAAAAAAATTGTAACAACCGCCGCTTTGTTCTCCGGGGTCTCTGCTTTCCGAATATAGATCATCTTTGGGGTTCTGAGTAATTCTCTAGCCAAAAAAAAATGAAAGTGACTGAAATTAAAAAATCCTCCGGAGGTGAAATGGTTAAACATTGGAGGGGTGCAGGTGAACCCCAGTGAGCCGAGACATGGATTGGAAGATGAGGATTGGGGGTGGGTGGCCCTCTGGTGATTGGAAGATGAGGATTGGGGGTGGGTGGCCCTCTGGTGATTGGAAGATGAGGATTGGGGGGTGGGGTGGTCCTCTGAGGACATGGATTAGAAGATGAGGATTGGGGGTGGGTGGCCCTCTGGTGATTGGAAGATGAGGATTGGGGGTGGGTGGCCCTCTGGTGATTGGAAGATGAGGATTGGGGGTGGGGTGATCCTCCTGGTGATTGGAAGATGAGGATTGGGGGTGGGGTGATCCTCTGGTGATTGGAAGATGAGGATTGGGGGTGGGTGGTCCTCTGAGGACATTGATTGGAAGATGAGGATTGGGGGGTGGGTGGCCCTCTGGTGATTGGAAGATGAGGATTGGGGGGTGGGTGGCCCTCTGAGGACATTGATTGGAAGATGAGGATTGGGGGTGGGTGACCCTCTGGTGATTGGAAGATGAGGATTGGGGGTGGGTGGCCCTCTGGTGATTGGAAGATGAGAATTGGGGGGTGGGTGGTCCTCTGAGGACATGGATTGGGGGGTGGGGTGGCCCTCTGGTGATTGGAAGATGAGGATTGGGGGTGGGTGGTCCTCTGAGGACATTGATTGGAAGATGAGGATTGGGGGGTGGGGTGGTCCTCTGAGGACATTGATTGGAAGATGAGAATTGGGGGTGGGTGGCCCTCTGGTAATTGGAAGATGAGGATTGGGGGG